>NW_015386400.1:2241054-2279008 GCF_001527695.2 Protobothrops mucrosquamatus | reverse complement strand
AGAGAGAGAGAGAGAGAGAGAGAGAGAGAGAGAGACAGACAGACAGACAGACAGACAGACAGACAGACAGACAGACAGACAGACAGACAGACTATACATGTCAGTCAGTCAGTGTTGGAACCTATGCCAATACATAATCCAGCATTATCTAGAGTTTAGAACATATCCAAAAAGCTTCAAAAATTTACAAACTCATTTGCAAGGCTCCCTTTACAATGCTTTCATCACTTCCATAGGAGTAAAGCCCAATTGGATTCAAGGAGGCTTATTTTTTGACTAGGATACATATGATAACACTATTGGTGGCTTGGAAAATGGCCATTTCCTTATAAAGGCATCCAAACAATAGGACTGTTCTTGTATCTGTGTATGTAATGAACAGCGGGTTCTAAACAAATGGACGGATATTTTCAGATAATATGGATGACAACAAGCAAGAAAAGCAGAACATGTTACTCATTTGCCCTGATTGGATGAGAATATAAGAAAAAGTTTCTGCCTGATAACTTGAGATTCCTAAGAGAAAAAACTTTGCCAATAATATGTACTTTGGTTATGATTATGCATTCTCTACTATACACATCTGTATGAAGCAACTCCAAACCTAATTCTAAGGCAACATCAATCATTCAACCCACCCAAGAAACTTTAATAAAACAAAAAAGGAATGCATTTCATGAACAATTAATATTTTAAAGATGATACTGGTTATGAGGCATATATGATCCATTACTTAACATGCATTCATAGAAAAACCCATCGTTTAAACACTCCAAAGTATTAAAAAAAAGATTAGGGTGATTTAAAACAGCAGGGTTTGAAAATGTATGGAGAAATTGGTTGTTCTGAGCTTTCCGTTCACAATATATATAAGAGTAATGTTTGTTATTCGTCTTTGCTTTCTCTGATCTGGATTAGAGTTTGATGTCATAATTCAATATTTCAGCCTGGAAAAACCGCAAATAAGCAAATGCAAATGTATGAACTAAGTGTTGATATGGACTCTGATGTGAAACCAATATTTATAGCTTATTTGCAGACAGAGTATGGCTGGGCAGATAATGTCTGGATATACTAGATATTTTTTTAATTATAGGAATACGTAATGAATATGTAAGTTACTCAATGTAGGGATGACTCTACAGAAGGGGAACTTTCTTTTATGTGAATGTTGAGTGACTTGACTTGTTGCCAGGACCAGGCACCAATAATTCTCTGGACATCAAAAATCTCATAAGCATCAGATACTTCATAGTTCAGTGAAACAATAGTTATTTGCAAAAAGAACACACTCAGGTTTGCCACCTTAAATTAACAAACTTCAAAAAATAGTTTGCTTAAGCTGTACACATTTAAGAGAAAACAACATTGGGGATTCAAGTTGCATTCACTCAGTGAGCAAAGAGTATTTGGACGCAATCAATTCCGTAATGCTTCACTGGGTCTGTATGGTGTTTAGCTCCATTTTGACCAGGAACTCTTTGTATATATTCCATGACAGATAAAACCATGAAATGATCCCTCAAAAGCAAAGACATATTTAAGTTCCCAGCAATCCATTTTTTTACCTCCTTCTGAGCACCCATGATACTATATTTTGTATTTATATTTGATTAGATTTGGAGGCTGGTTTACATATAGTCCAACTATCCATTTGATATTTAATAAGGGGACTTATTTTCCTTCCTTCCTTCCTCCTGAAAATAATAGCTGCAGCGTTATAATGTTGGATACACAGATTATCTTAGGGATTGTTTAAATCATATATTCCCCCGGGTGTTTTTGAACCTCAACTCCCATTCACCCTAGGCAATGAAGAATAATGATGAGAACTGCAGACCAACTTCTATAATCTCTGGCCAAGCTTTTACTCATTGACCCATAAATATAGTGTACAATCCCATAAGTAAACAATGGGGATTATTCATTTTTCATATTTGTTGAAGGGCAGAAGTTCTACTTTTCCCCTAATAAAGCCAATGGAAGCCCAAATGTTTGGATCTGAGTAAAAGGCTTCATGGGACCAGCATTCTCCTTCTACCCTTCTTTGTGCTCTGATTATTGTACTGACATTAGGCCCAGTCAGCACTTTGACTGTGACTGATTAAACAAGGCTGCAATACATTTGAGAAGGCTGCCAGAGCAACTTATGATTAATTTACAAAAAAACTCAAAAATGTAGAGAATCCAAGCACTGTAGAATTTCACTCTGCTTTTAATCCCTCAGTGAGTTGAACAGATGACTGAACTCTGACACTGGGATTTACGAAGTCAAGAGTCAAACTCAACTCTGGGTTTGTCCTAACCATTTCCAAATCATTGCCCTGACCTTGGCTGATCTCCCAAGTTTGAAGAAGCAAGCTGAAGGATGTTCAGGCCTCTTACACCAGCCAGAGGAATAAAAAGATCCCAGCTGCTTTTTTCTATGAGAGGCCGTATAGCATTATATTAGCCTGCTTCCAGAAAGGAGAGGGGGGAACCCAGTTAAAAGGCACTTGTTTTTGCCTTTCTGGCAAAAAAAAAAAAAAAAAAAAATCCTGTACGTCATAATATAGGCATACCAAAGGTCTTATAGTCAAGCCACATGTTTTCTTCATGTGAAACAAAATGGAAAGACTCTGGATAGCTGGTTGATATACAGTTAGTCCTCAATTTACAACCAGTTGTTTAATGACCATTTGAAATTAAATAGCACTGATAGATGTGACTTACGACCGGTCCTTGACATTGCAGCATCTCAACAGTCATGTGATCAAAATGTAGGTGCTTGGCAACCACGTTGTTTTCCAACATTTGCAGCATCCCAGCATCTTGTGATCACCATTTGCAGCAGTTTCCAACAACCAAAGTCAATAGGCAAAGTTGGATTTGCTTAATGGCTGCAGTGATTTGCTTAATTGTGGCAAAAAAGGTAATAAAATTGTGCGTGATTCACCTAATAATTGCCTTGCTTACACTTGAAATTCTGGGCCCAGTTGTGGTTGTAAATCGAGGACAACCTGCAATAACAATACTGAGCTCATGGGCTGTTCATTTTTCTTAATTTAAGGCAGTTCTCAACCTTGCTCCAGTCACTCCTTGTCCAGAAATACAATGATGGATGTTGCAGCCTTTGCCACCAAGTACAATTTTCAAGTCATCAAGTATATCCTTGCATCAAGTATGTCTTTGTGTTCCTGTCCAAATACCAGTAAGGAAAGTTTAGTCTGACCCAAATCAAAATCAGTGCCTTTTACCACTTCGTTACATAATTGAGAAAAGAATTCTGGTTTTTTTTCTGGTATTTTTCCCTATATATTACTATTTTTGCGTGTACATTTCAGAATTGAACTTGTACTCAATTTCCACTTAAAAAGAGATCCCCGCTTTTGAACTAAATTGAATAAAACTTTATTTGGCCAAGTGTGATTTCACACAAGGAATTTGTCTCCAATACAGAAACACTCAATGTACATGCAAAGCAACAGAATCATTATCATCATTATCATCATCATCCCAATGAAATTAATAATACCAATAAAATGTATTGGTATTATTACTAATAACTAATAGCAAATAATAATTATATCTATCTATCTGTGTGCGTGTATGTATGTGTATATAATAATAAATTTATTGATAATAAATAATTAATAATTCCCTCTTTGGGAAATAAATTTAGATCTAAGCAACAGGATAAAAGTATAATAGAATGTTTTAAAGGTCCGTAGTTGACTGCAAGGATATAAGTGGGCAGGGCTTGTTCCCAAGTAAGGTGTCTGAGATATAGTTCAGAGTTTGGGGATGTGGAAGTTCTCCAGTGGCCCAGGATGATACAGAAGTCAGGCCCAAGGCAATATGACAATCTTATATTTACCATATTAAAACCAGTGCTTTTTTTGTAAAAAAAAAAAAAAAAAAAGGTGCCAGAACTCACACACGTCATACAACCCGCCTTGCCTACCCAACAAGGTTCCATCCAAAAAAGGTGCCGGAACTCCGTTCTGGGCGTTCTATGACAAAAAAAGCCCTGATTAAAACATCCATGTAATTGCAGAAGTATGATAGTAAAGTCTTCATCATATGTTTTCTGCAAAAAGCAAAGAAAAGTAATGAAATTTGACTGTTGAAAGATTCCAGATTGAGCTCCCAACAATTTTTGGAAAAACTATACCCTTATACCCGGATTGCTAATCAGTAACTGGCTTCTTCATGTGATTTTCTTGGATTAGTTTAGTATATTGTGACAATCTAGACAATACAGTTCCTAAGTCAGTATTTATAATTTAGCTTGAACTTAGCTTGTGATGCTTTTCTCAATAGATTGGGAACAGACAGACTTTGAGGTTAGCACAATGAATCTACAATGCATGTAGACAGTACCATAACAAACTATCTGGATCAGAGATGTGTTTATTTATTTATGAAATAAATACACCACCTCAGTTCAATTAGATTCTGTGTCAGTATAGGTTAGCTTCTTAGGTTTCCTTGTGAGTAAGTACTACTAGAAATGATTGGGCTGCTAATTAGATCCACAGCTGCTGCTGCTTCCATAAGAAGAGCTAGCATCACCTAATTCACTATTCGCAATCTCGTTTGGTACCTTAAAGTTCCACTGAAAATATTTCTGTAATCCTAACGACATTACCAGACTTCACAGTAATGCCTCATAGAATTTCTCTTCCTCTGTGGATTTGAGTATGGACTGAATCTGGAATATTAGCATCTCTTTAGGCTATCTGGTTTTATTCCTGTCTACAAAGTCCCACATGTATCTCTTTGTCTTGTCTCTGCCAACTACTTAGGAGAATCTTAAAATAATAGATAAATGAAGCTATGGCTTATTTTTTCCCACAAAACTTTGTCTTTACTTGAGGCCTAATGAGGATTGTTAAACATCTGGATAGGGTGATAGTGGAGCCCTCAAAAGCAGCTGGAAAAACAGTCCAAATTCCAGCTGTCAGCCCAGGCAAAGGAAGTTCCTAAGCTCAGAGGTCTATTCCAGCCTCTTTCTGCCCACAGCTTGACTAATTCAGCAGCCTCTTGTGGAGCACATCTTCTAATATGTGCAATCTGCCCCCTCCCCCCTCCCCAGATAGATCTGCCAAGTGAAATTCAAAGGAGAAACAGTTTTACTTCTATAAAATGATACGGTGTGTGTGTATGGGGGCGGGTTACCTAAGATTTGACAAAGGAAGGTCTATAGTAATCCTTATGACCACAGTCGAGGAAAGAACTTCCATTGCTAGGCAATCAAGTTATTAAGTCATACCCAATTTTACAACCTTTTAGCTGCAGTCATTAAGTGAATTACTATGGTTGTTAAGAAAATCCAGCTTCCAGCATTGTTGTAAGGCTGCAAATGGAGATCATGTGATATTGATCACATGACTGTGGGGGGGGGCTTGGTCATAAGTGTCTGTATCTGAGAACCAGTTCATCCCAATGGGATTACCCCACCCGGCCTGTGCCAGCAGAAGAGGCATGCTGTCAGTCAAGGAATTTCAGCTGGCAGGATTCAGAAGAGCCTTTTCTGCTGTGGCTCCCACCCTCTGGAATATCATGTGCACTTTGCTCCCTTTCTCCCATCTTGCTTAATTTAAATTTAATTGAATTTTAGATGTCTAGTTATTTATTGTTTTAAGGTTTTGTATTGTATTTTAATTTTATGACTGTAAGCTCCCTAGAGTCACTTCAGCAAGATTAGCAGCATAGACATTTTAAAAAAAAGAAGTGTGTGGACTGGTCATACTTCACTTTTTCCAGTACTGTCATAATTTCAACTGTCATAAGATAAGATAACCTTTATTGTCAATTTTTTACTGTGGGCACAACGGCACACATCAAAAATGAAATTTAGTTCCCCACTCTCAAAGTGAAACACATACATGACACACACCTAAAACATATTATATACAACATATGTATAGACCCACACCCCTACATATACATAACAAATAAATATTAAATATTGTCCATCTTGAATATATAACGGAAGGAGGAGGCTTGAGAGTTCACAAGGTTAATGCTGTATGGAATGAAACTATGGCTGAATCTGGATGTTCTGCTTCAGATACCACGAAGCCTCCTCCCAGAAGGTAACAAGGACAACAGGTCGTGAAGAGGATGTGTAGTGTCCCAGATAATCTTATGGATCCTGCTCAAGCAGCGCTTCTGTGCTATGTCCTGGATGGGAGGGAGGGGACTGCCAATGATCTTTTCGGCCATTCTCTCTGCACCGCCTTCCTGTCTGAAGCAGTGATGCTTCCAAACCAGACTATGATGCTGTATGACAGGATGCTCTCGATCATCCCCCTGTAGAAAGTGGTCAGGACAGGGAAAGGAAGATGTGCTTTTCTCATGCGACACAGAAAATGCAGGCGCTGCTGTGCCCGCTTCACCAGTTTCTCACTGTTGAGCGACCAAGCCAGCCTACTCATTAGCTGCACACCCAGGAATTTGATGCTGGTAACCATCTCCACAGGTGAATCATTGATGCACAGAGATGTATGGCTGTGCCTGCCTTTTCTGAAATCGACAATGATGTCCTTGGTTTTTCCAGTATTTTAAATTAGGCTGTTTTCCTTACACCAGTTCACCAACCCCTTAACCTCCTTACGGTAAGCTTCCATCTTGTCATCATGAATAAGGCCCACTACTGTTGTATCATCTGTGAACTTCACAATATGGTTGGTGGCAAACCTAGCACAACAGTCATGGGTCAACAGGGCGAACAGCAGCGGACTTAAGACGCAGCCCTGAGGAGAACCTATGTGTAAGGAAATGATATTAGAAGTATTTGTTCCAACTGGCACATATTGGGGCATGTTGATAAGAAAATCAAGAATCCAGTTGCACAAAGGAGTATTTAAGCCTAAGAGGCCCAGTTTGTCTACTAGATACTGGGGAATGATTATGTTAAACACTGAACTGAAGTTGACAAACAACAAACGCATGTGAGCATTTCTTTCCTCTAAGAGCTTCAAGCTCAGATGGAGAACGGAAGAAATAGCATCCTCCGTAGAACGATTTGTTCGGTAGGTAAACTGAAGCGGGTCAAATGCTGTCGGGAGGCTAGATACAATAATGTCCTTTATCAGCTTCTCAAAGCATTTCATAATAGTGGATGTCAGTGCAACTGGACGGTAATCATTGAGGCTTGTAATTGTGGACTTTTTTGGCATTGGCACTTAAAACACAATGGGACCACTGCCTAACTTCGACTTAACACAGTTGTTAAACAAGTGGTTGTAATTTGTTTACTTGTAACTATCTGTATTTTAAGAAAGCTAAGTCTGAACCAGTATCTCAGCCTCAGGAATTTTGAAATGTGGAATTTCAACTCTTTTTGACTGGCTGGGGAATTCTGGGAGTTGAAGTCCTGTTGGAGTTACTGAGGTTGAGAAACAGTGGTCTAAACTGATTAGTAATCATGCTGCAGGTAAAAGGTACATGTCCCCCCAAAATACATGTATTTCAGCAGAAGAGTTGTTTGACATGGTCTCAAATATACAAGGATGGGATAGAGAGGAACTGGAATGGAGAGATCACTGATAATTCCTTACTGTATATATTGAGATTTTTTTTCTTTTATGACACACTGTTTCCATTACTGCTCCTCTTGCTAGCCTACATTTCCTCTTCAAAATCCATGCAGAAAAAGTAGAATAAATAAATTGCGCTAAATGAAATCCATTTCCACTTTTTGTTTGTTTGCTGAAGCCTTTCTAATCTACTTGACAGGAAAGAAGTGCACTGCTGGTAATTGACAGGATGGAGAATGTAAACTTTTATTTCTCCACAGGAATAAGCTCATCTTCCTAACAATGACTGGGATATTTTGCAGTCCGTGGATGTTTCGGTCCTATTGGACCATCACAAAGATGCCCCCCTTGAAGTTGCAGGATGTCATGTGACTTCTAAAGACCTGCCAACTTATAAACAAATTGTAATTTGTAAAACACCAATAAGAAGATTTTATTGAATACATGAACTAAAGAGAAATATTAATGCTATTTAATTTTTGTTAAACTGAATCGAATAAAAAATGGACAGAGATAATCTAATGTGAAAAGCTATTATCTGGTAGCTTCTTGTTTAGATTACTGCAATGTATTATGCATGGTTCTCTCCTTGAATACGTTTTGAAAAGTTCAGTTAATTCAAAATACTGGAGTAGTACTACTGATTAGAACTGAAATATAATACGCCAGTTATTTGCTATTTTCACTGGTTCCTTGTGAATTTCTATCCCAACCTCAGAGGGCTGGTTTTACAGTGTTCCTACCTGTGTCCTAAGGTGGTCTCTGTACCAAACCATTTATAGATTAAAACCAGCATTTTACATGGAACATGAAAACCTACTGATAGCCAATGGAGGGCATGCTGCACAACTGTAATATGTTCATGGTCTCCTAGTGCCACTTACATTTTGTACCAATTGTTGTTTCTGAAGAGTGCATGGAAATAGTTTAACTGGGTGGGGATGAGTTACTGTTCCCAGGTTTTCTTGCTCCATACCTAGGTGCAGTTGGGCAAGTCTCCCTGTCTAAGGCTCTATCTGACCATCCAATAGTAGCTATGAGCCCCAAAGGTCCGCCAAATTATAGATCTGCTATTTCAGAGGAAGTGCCAACCTTTTGACATCAGAGCCAACAGAGAACTTTTATGTAGAAACAAAAACTCAATCTTATTTGAAACCTATTACTTTCAATCTAGACTTTGAAAAGCTCCAGATATTGGGATATGATTTTGACCACATTTTCAGGGTGGCCTAGAATGGTGATGTATAATTAAGAATTGCTGCTGAGAAAGGGATAGAATCCCTAAAACTCAGAACCTCAATCTCCATTTCTTGTAAGTGGTCCAGAAGGATGCTATGGTTTATGGTACAAAAGGTCTAATAAGAGCAAAGGGGACACATTATCCCTTTCTAAATATCAACAAAAGTAAATTATTAATGCAGCCAATGTTTTACCCCTCCCCTATCAAGGTTATATCACCACCCTATCAAGGCCTGAATCCAGATAAGATCTGGATCCAGATAATCCACTTCCTTTGAAGCAATGTTTCTCAACCTTGACAACTTTAAGACACATGGACTTTAACTCCCCAAATTCCTTATGCTGGCTGAGGAATTTTGGGAGTTGAAATCCACATATCTCAAAGTTACCGACTTTGTGAAACATTGCTTTGGAGTGATCAGTAGTTGTCTTCTCTCCACCCTCTCAAGAATCTTCCCTAAAAAAGGAAGGTTGGAGACCAAAAGAATAACTGTTTAACCTAATGAGACCCAGAATTTATTAAAATGTTAGTTTTATAACTTATTTTATTTTATATGTTATATACAGTCTTTTAATGTACATTTTTACCAACTGTTTTAATTTACTACTTTAAATGTATCTAATTGCAAATTGCTTATTAGTGAGAAGCAGCATTAAATGTTTAAATAAACAAACACAATGATATTCTGTATTTATCGTAGCCCAACCTTCTACTTTTTGGAATGCAGCTCAGTCCCCATAGAAGTCTCCAGTTGCAAATATTCTATTCATGAATATTTAACACATGTGTAGTTTGTTCTTTTATTGCAAAAACCTTTTGCATCTAGTTTGGTACTCTTAAGGTGCCTTAAAACCACAGCTTCCAGAATTCATATCCAAAATAAATCTCAAGGAGTTGTAGGGCCCATCCTCACCTCATTCAAACTGCAGTGCAACATTGTCTAGTAGCCTTCTTCATTTGACTGAGGCTTCTTAATGTCTTCTATTAAAATGCTGTTTTCTGTCTTCACTTTTGACATAATTGCAGCTTTGGACACAGTCCAGTATGCTTCTTCAATGATATGGTTAATGGGTCAAGATCTTCCCAGCTCTTTTGAGCCCATTTTGGCTTCTGTAGCTGCAGCCTTCCATGCCCACAGGCATTTTGGACTGAATTACAGGAGAGCTTGGATATTTTGTATCTGAAAAGGCATCTTCCTAAGCAGTGACTGACCAGCCCTTCCAAAAATGCCTTTCAGGTCTTATTTATCACCTAAGGTCAATTTAAACAGCTATTTCTACTAACTGTGGGTTTCTGAATCTTGTCATCATAGGATTTTCTATGCTGGCTGGGGAATTCTGGAAGTTGAAGTGCAGACATTCTAAGACTGCCATGTTGAGAAACAGCGCTCTTGACCCATCTTCAGAAAGAGACTCATTAACACGTAACAGGTATGGCGCAACAACCTGTTATTTGGACAATTTGGCAGATACATAAACCAGCCACTCTGAGCAGGCACCTAGATGACTGCATTTTGTAAGAGTATGCACGTATGTTTCAAAATGTCAAATGTGTGGTGTATCCAAGCAATATAGGAATGAATACCAAAATGCCAAGGACCAGGCAACATAACACATTCAATTTTTATAGCCCAATACCCAGTACAATAGCTACACTGCATTGGTCTGCAGCTGTTTTGCAGGGTAATTTGGTATTTGGCTGAGGGTTATGGCATGGAAAACAGTTCATAAACATCACTGCCATAGGTAGTCCTGGTTGGACTAAGTCAGGTCAAACATAAATATTCTTCTAAACAACTAATCGCTATGGGTGTGCCCAGCCACATGTTGCTAAACACCAACTTTTATGCAAGCGCTCTGTTGCACAAGCAGTGTTGTGCTTTCAGTCAAGTATGATGGTTTTCTATTCTTTTGGTTCTAATTACAGTCTCCCTGCTTACATCTGATCAAAATCCAAAATTGCACCACAGACAAATATATCCAAACAAACATTCCTTTCCTCTCTTAAATTCAAGCCAGAGGGGAAAAAAAACACTCTTGTGCTGGGAACCTGCATTTCAGAACACTGTCTACAACTGCAGGAGACCATCATCAATTTTCTGCAATAAGAACAGAGTTTTTGCCATATTGTTGTTGTTCTTATGGTCCTTCAGGTTATTCTTGACTTCAAGTGGCTACATACAACCTTATTAACAATCTTCAATAAATTTCATTTTGGATGGAGGCAGCAACATTGACTAGGATCCTCTGAATTAAATGGATCTTTGATTTGAGGTTGTTTATACAACCATTTAAATTATCAATAGTTTTGTATGTTTGTATATTGGTTTTTAATCTGTCTTTATTGGATTGTTTTTTTTACCAGTTGCACACCACCCAGAATTGCTTTGATGAAATGTATGGTCTTATAAACTTACTGAGTGAGTGAGTGAGTGAGTGAGTGAGTGAGTGAGTGAGTGAGTGAGTGTGTGTGTGTATGTATGTATGTATGTATGTATGTATGTATGTATGTATAAATAAATAAATAAATAAATAAATAAATGTTCTTTTATGGTACTATCAAGCATTAAGGGCATTTTACTCGGACCACAAATATTATTAGGTATGATCCCAAAGAATATAAATGAAAGCATCACAACTTATTATGCAATATGCTGACAGCAGCAAGAATCAATCTGGCACAACATTAGAAAAGAAAGACTTTGCTGACAAGTCTAGGAGATCAAAATTGGACAATGGAAAATCTGACTGTATATATTCACAGAAGTTTAACCAAATTTAAGCAAGAATGGTTTATCTGAATACTATACAATATATTACACAACAAGCTAAAACATTAAAATAGGGTTCTTTAAGAAAAACTAAAATTGTTTAACAATAATTATTCATATTTTCATTTCAGTCTTTGGTCTAGTGTAAATTTGGTTTTATGTATGTATACATATTTCTTTCCCATTTCAATATTTTTGCTTTTTTTCTTGTTGTTCACTTTACCTAATTAATGAAAAATGAAACCTTTGGCAGAGGAGAGCATTAAATACAACAGGCATTAAATCACAACAATCCTGCACAGTAATTATTATCATCTCTATTCCAGTGGTGGGATTCAAATATGTGAACAACTGGTTCTCTGTGTGGATGCCATTTCCAGAAGTCCATTCTGGGCCTGGGCAACAAAAAATTAGCTATCGGTTCTGCCGAACTGGCTGAATCCCACCACTGCTCTATTCTAATAACCGTGGACTAAGGTTGCAGTTGTTCAAGTTCACTTTGGTAACTGCAGCAGCATTTAAATCTTGGACTTCAAAACCTTACATGTGCAAGTGCACACAAAAAATGAATTGTGCTGATTAAGGTAGCTTTCATTAGAAAAAAGCAAAAGGGCTAGAACTTGATATTTTAGGCGAGCCCCATTTTAAACAGCTGCCAGGTTTGTTCCCCAAGGGCCTCACTGCTTGTTCTCCCCTCTCATCATTTATTTTCATGATAGGACAAGTCAGAAACAAAAACAAAGCAAGAGCCGTTGAGAAAGCAGCCTTTACAAGCCCTGGAAAGCAAAAGGAGAAGAGCAAAAGGTCTCTTGCTTGTGGGAGGGGGCTCCAAGCAGGGGGAATTGTATAAGATGAGACTTCTTCCTATGGGACTCCCCCTCCCCCACTCCACAGCTCCAGAGAAAACTGTTTCTCAACCTCCCGCATTGCTGGCTGGAGAATTCTGGCAGTTGAAATCACACATCTAAAAGTTGCGAGGTTGAGAAACAGGGATCTAGGACAGGGGTCTTCAAATGTGGCCCTTTTATGACTTGTGGACTTCAACTCCCAGAATTCCTCAGTCAGTGTGCCTGGCTGAGGAATTCTGGGAGTTGAAGTCCACAAGTCATAAAAGGGCCACGTTTGAAGACCCCTGATCTAGGAGCCGAGCCAAGCCCATTACAGCCATTCCTTGACTTACAGCCATTTGTAACAAGGCACTGAAAAAAGTAACTTACAACTAGTCCTCATACAACTGTTGCAGTGTCTCCCACCCCCCACCACCCCCATCAAAATTTGGGTACTCAGTAGCTGGTATGTATTTTTATCAGTTGCGATGTTCCAGTGTGATGTGACTGCCATTTGCTACTTTTCCAGCTGGCTTCCAACAAGTAAAGGCAAGGAGAGAAGCCAAATTTGCTTAATGACCACATGATTCACTTAAGAATGGTTAAGAACCATGGCAAAAAAAATGTCATAAAATTGGATGTGGCTCACTTAACAACCACCTCGCTTAGCAACAGAAGTTCTAGTCCCAGTTGTGGTCATAAGCCAAGAACGTCTTGTACATTCAAAAGTCCATCTGCTCATGTTTGCTAAAAGCCTTTCAGAGAAATTCAGGGTGGTGCCAATCCTGAAATGATGCTGGCTTTGCCTGAGGCAAGACTCTGAGTTATATATCCCAATCATGAGGTAATGCCTCTATAAAGGGGGTGGGCCATCAATCACTGAGTCACGAACATCACTGATGACAGGGTTTTTCGAATTCTGCTTCCTATAATTTGCATTGTGTTGCGACAGCTAAGGTTTCAGATAGCGCACAAGCAATTACTCGCATTCATACCTTTGTTAACCCTTTTTTGACCCATGCGCCCAAAGAAAAGTAGGCAGGTAAAAAGAATCTGCCAACTCACACAAAGGAAACATTAAAAATAATCCCAGCAAAAACAATGTGTCAAACCAAGCTGCACCAAAATAATAAAAGAAACAAAAAGTCAGTATCTCACAACCTTCTTATTTTCCTTTGAGTCCTATAGAACTATGTATAATGAGTCACTCTCTGCTCAATTCAACTTGCAGGGTTGTTGTGGGGAAAATAAAAGAGGCAAGGAGTGCTAGGTATGTTCGCTGCCTTGCGTTATTTATAAAAGTAATCAAGGCAAAATTAAAAAAAACAAAGGAATGAAGAACGAGTTGCAGTTGAGGAAGGACTCTTCCAGGTAGACCCTCTCTTCTGCAAGAGTATATGAGGAAAGGACGTAGCCATTTTTATTTAGGCTGCACTTGAAGATAAACCTTAACTCAACATGGGGAAAAACATAACTAGAATTGCCTAAAGTGTACAGGTAGCTCTCAACTTAAAATCATTCATTTAGTGATTGTTTGAAGTTATGATAGCATTGAAAAAAGTGACTTAACACTGGTCCTTGTACTTATGACGGTGGCAGCATCTCCACGATCACATGATCAAAATTTGGGCACATGGCAACTGGCATGTATTTCTGACTGTTGCAGCATCCTGGGCTTATGGGGTCACCAGTTTTGACCCCTCCCAGCTGACTTCCGACAAGCAAAGTCAGTGGGAGAAACCAGATTGCTTAATGACCACATGATTCTCTTAACAACTGTAGTGATTCATTTAACCACCGTGGCAAAAAAGGTTGTAAAACAAAGCGTGACTCACTTAAAAACTGCCTTGCTGAGCAACAGAAATCCTGGTCCCGTCTGTGGTCGTCTCAATCCAGTCAACATCCTAAGAAGAATCCTGAACAGTGTTTCACAACCTTAGAAATGTTAAGATGTGTGGACTTCAACTCCTAGAATTCCTCAGCTGGATTTCTGGGAATCAAAGCCCATACATCTTATATTTGCTAAGATTGAAAAACATTAGCCTTGAAAATATCCGTCAACACTTCTCACTCAGACAACAGTTTGAGCAATTATGACAATGTATATGGATTAGCAGGTGGTCCTCTTTTCCCTGTTTGTAGCACCCAAATGATATTCAAGTATTCTGGGGTAATTGCACATTACTGGCAGAGAGTTAGCTCTGTGCATTTGATTTTGATGGGGAGGTTATGAGAATCATAAGCTAAGACTTTTATCCAGGCCCTGAGGGTATAAGAACTAATTTTAAATGGGGTGGGTGGGTTATTGTTGTTTACGTGCAAATTCAGAGTTTGAGCTTTTAGCAACATCAGATCATTTTGAGTAAATAAAAGTTTTCAATGTTTGGCTGAGCTGTGGAACAATTAATCAGTACCACAGCCTTCCCCAAATGGATGCCTTCCAGTTTTATGGGAACAATAAACCTCAGAACTGAATTTTAGAAGTTGCAGAACCCACATTTAGAGTGCTTGCCTGGGAGGGAAGTCACAAAACACAAAATAGTGGCTGCAATTGCGGCTATCATCTTGACTTCTGTCAAGGGTGCAATGTTGGGAATAGATGCTATGTGGGATTTCAGTTTGGGGGGGTGCTTTAAAAATATGGTTCATTCAGAAATCTACCAAACTGACATGCATGTTAGCGATCTTTTGTGATGATGTACACAGTGTGGAGGACTTCTAAGAAGAGGAGATTCTATGAATCAGGCATTGTAAGGCCTATCTTCATAGATTGTCTATTCTATTTGCCTTTATTATTATTAATTATTTTTTAAAAATTGCAACCTTTGTATTTTAGGGATTATTTATTTTATTGTTCATGTTTGTATTACAAGCTATTTTCATTCTTCTGTTATAAATAGCTTGGGGGTCCTTCCAGAAGGAAAAACAGTAAGCAGATAAAATAAAAGCTATTCGTGACAAAGGAAAGGAAGACCATTTACTTCTGCCTCCTTTGCAAAATCAGTTCTCCAGTCCAGAAAATATATGAAGTACGTTCCTTTTGCCTTATTAAAGTTCTCTGGCAACAAATGTGAGAATCCAATAAATCAAAGAGCCCAGCTATTATTGCAGGATATCTTCCATCAGACTGGAGGGGGGGGAGGAAAGAGAGCAACCCATATGGAAGAATTCTATTATACTTCAAATCCTTTAGCCATAATGAAGGAAGCCTGTTTCTTTCTGAGAACAAATTGAACTGGTGGCATTTAATTGTAAGCTTACATTCTTGGAGAATGTTTGAGGTTTAACGGCTCCATTATAAGAGAGACCCCAGACCTACAGCCTTCTCACTCATTGGTCGGAATTGCTATGGCCGTTCTTCAGAGTTATGCTTGCTTCATGTTCCTGCTGAATATAGCTCCCAGTGTTGACTGCTGTTACTAATAACAAATATCCTCTGTTGCTTTTCAGGCACAGGTCTTCAGTCAGGCATTCTGGCTGTCCAATTAAGCAGCCAGCAACGGGAAGTGTCTGCAAGCACATTGGCTGATGCGTGGACCCCCTGCCCCTCCGCCCACATGATACCCACCCATCCCAAGGGAGTTGGTCATTCAATATGTGGCAGGTGTTCTCAGGCACTGGAGTCTAAGCCAAGGCTGGCCAAAGAACAAAGTAAACCTGTCACTGCCCAGGATATAAATGTTCCCTCGGGAAGTTAAATGCTGTGTTTTAGCATTGATGGTATATGGTGGGCTAATCACAGAGGAAAATATTTTTCCATAAAGGAATGGTGTTGGCAACTTGCAAGCCCTTATCACTTCTGCCAAATGAGCATAACTGCAGAAGCTTCTCCCACACTCAAGGGGGTGGAGGGAGGGGGGGCATAGCTGTACCAAGAAAGCAGGGGGGTCCCAGTAGTCCAATGGAGCAAAAACGGCATTGGTGGCCAGAAAGCCATGCATACTGAAAATATCTCTTGTGGTTTTGAAGACAGGAAAAAGAATAGCAATATAAGATGACACTGGTGTAAAAAAAAGATTAATGGACTTCTTAGCCCAAAGGTGCTAGAATGGTAAACCTTTCTTAATAAGTTGCTCTCCAAGAGTTTTGAACTATAACCTTAATAATTCCTGATGGCTGAACATGCAGACTGGGACTAAGAGTTGTGTTCCAAAAAATCTGGAGAGCACTTTGTTTGAAAAGGCTGGGATAAACAATGAAAGGAAAATCATCCTTAAGATTTCATTTCAGCAAACTATTTTTCATTCAGAATTAGCTCTTTTGAAGGCCCATTACAAGAAGGAACACAATGGCTACATTAATGCAAAAGCTGAGCCAAGATATTTTAATCATGGCTTGTTTAACAAGGCATACCACTGATTTGTACATAACATACTAATTGTATATATTTGTGCACCAACAAACCAAGTGGTTTAGAAATATACACAAAGAAATGAAGGCATTACGTGTACTGCAGGGAGAACTATGACACCATGCTCAAGGAAGAAACATGCTCAGAGTAGCATGAGTATAGCTCCCCCTGCTGGTCTGTGATCTATATTAATCAAGTAGGCCAAACTTCTCCAACCCAGAATCCATCTGTTTCCCATGAAGATGAATGTGTTGGAAATTATGGGAGTTATAGTTCCAGCACAGTTAGTGATCACCTAGTTGAGAAAGGCTGGATGTCACTTGCCAAAATTAAAGTCATTAATCAAATTAAAGAATAAATGGTAGCACAGACGCATTCCATTTGGCACCAAATTAGAACAGACAAAACAGAAGCATGACAGGGATCAATAGTGGAGATAGTCAATTTATTGCTAAGGGGGTTTGATACCTAGTCAAAGTTGGTCCATTTGAAGCATTGTGAAAAGGCCCAAAGGAATGATGAGAAGCGAATCAATGTTCCTCATGTCACATAGCCTGCTTTGAGTTTTTCTTTTCTAAACAAACACAAAAAAAACCCCAAAAACCCCAGCAGCATCATTTTTTATAAAATAGCATGAATATAGAAGAAAAAGAGAAACAAGGGGATAGTCTAAAAAGTTTTCAGGGTGTCGCCACGAAGAAATTTAATAGATCCCAGAATGTCTGAATAGAAATTTGCTTCCAAGCCAGAGAGTAGCTCATGTCAATACCTTTGCAAACATCCCAAGCATTTGTTCCCCTTTTCTCAGCCTCCCATTGCTCAGACTGAGGCAGACATGAATGCTCTTTTATTGTTTAAGCAAAGCCATATGAGGGAATATTGAAACAAGTACAGTAGGACCCAGAACCTCAACCCAGAGATGGAAATGAAAAATGGCTCTGGAATTAAAGAGAAAATGGTAAGGATCAGACAGGATTCCTAGGCTGACCCCCTTTTTTTTAATACTTTGAGGGGGTTTTATGCACTGGAAAAATTGTTCTTTGGACTCTAAGGGAGCAGTGGAAGTGTGTTGGTGTCTCTTTTTCTTCAGGCAAAGACTGAACAACCTTTCACAATTAATCCCATAAAAGGTTTATTACTTCAAGCACTCTCTCTGTAGTTACACGCTGTTGAAGTCTTTTCTTTATAGAAGGGGTTTTTGTGTAAATGTGACATATATGCAATTTTTAAATCCTGCAGCTTTCTACAGAATCCTTCAGGTGTATTGGATTACAACTTCCATCATTTTTATTTAAGTCAAGTTAGTCCAGTTTCTTATCATATATATTATGTCAATTTCTACCATGAAACACACACACACACACACAAATGCATAGTGAAGTACTTCTTTTGCTGATAAAAGAATACATCTTTCTAAGAAATATTCTAATTTTTAAAAATGGGAGAGGAATATTATGCATTGAGAGTAAGTAGACAAAAATTGCTTTAAAATGAAGCTCAAGAATATGGAATGTATTTGTATTAATTTTTGTTCCCTACTTATTTGCTGCCCATCTCACAGTCCAAAGTGACTCTGAGCAAGTTCAACAAAGGTAATCAAGGTTCTTTACTACTTGCCATCTAATGGACTTCTGTTCACCCACCAATTCCAGATAATTAACAGTAATTGGTAAAAGTAGCCCAAAACCATTTCATGTGCATTCAAGTAGATTTTTGTAGCAATAAGCTAATTCATAGGACAGATATTTTTCTGTAAAATGAGAACATAAATTCTCATTTAAGGGTTTAAATTATCCTGGAATGGATTTTATCATTTGCAAGTCCTTGCACTTAATCCCTAGCTAGATGTTAAATATATTTTACACACACCTTATTACTATTTCATGTTTACAATATTTAGAGCCTAGCAGTCTTGAAAAGAGCATTTAATTATCTGTATTTAAGTCTCAAAGAAATAAACAATAAAATGAAAGTTGCCATCCTATCAGGTGATCGTGCATTAGGAAGAGCCAACCATGGAAAATGGGGAGAATATCCATGAGGTAAAAATCCTTAAATCTAATCTTGGCAAAAGATGGAGGATGGTAGAAAAAACTATATATGATCTTCTTCAAGGATGGTGCATGTTTGAGGATGTGTTGGTCATTCCAGATATCTCACAGGGGAATGTGAGGAATTCGGACTCAAAAGATTCAAATCCTTCCTGATTCATCCATGGCTTCTGTACTTTTTTGCTCTTTTCTCTGAGAGTAAAGCAACGGACAATTTTATGGCTCATGAAAAGAGTTTCCACAGACTAACCTTCTTCAGCACTGCCTGAGGAAAAGGCCCAAAGAAGTCGCCATCTTTGCTATCAAGCTTTTTGATTGGCTGTTTCAAATCACTCTTATAGATGGTCTGTCATAGCTTTTCTTAGAAAATTAAGACATTTTAAATAAGTTGGGAGATTCATTTTGTTAAGAGCAGGGGACAGGGCAGTGATGACATTATATCATCTGGAGAGTTTATGGACTTTTTCCTTGAACCTTTTTCAACGATCTTCTAAGGGCTTCTTCTAAGAAGTCCCCCCCCCTATTTTTGCTTGGGGAGAAAATAATAATGACTGTTTGTTGGTTTTCTACTAAATTTCAACAGCGTGAACTTCATTAAAATGAGTGGGAGTCACATATCATTTGCAATCCTGTAATGTCAACAAGAATATAAACTACAGTTATATAAAAACAAGCTCCTCATGATCTAGTCTTCAAACTATAAGCATTTGCAGGCACTCAACTCAGATACTTGTTTGATAGAATACAATAACCAAGGGCTGGTAGCAGAATTATTTTTTGAAGCTGCTTTTTCAAATTCCAGAGGAAGAAAGGAATATTTTCCCCACTAAATAAGGAAAATCTCTCTATATATATGAGAGAAAAAGTCACTAGCTTCTTTTTTTATTCACTCAGTATAATTTTGGGTAGACTGTGAGTGTATGCATGTGCACAGGGAGAGATTACGTCTGCCTCACTCAGTATTGGGATCTCTTCCTGCAAAAGGAAGCAGTCCGAGTGTAGGAAAAATGTCATTAGTTGTCTCCCATGTATGTAGACTAGATCAATAGCCAGAAGGCCTTAAAGACTGTTCATGCAATGCCAGTTTTGTCATATTTCCACATTTTATATTTAATGGACTAGATTTCTTGACAATTCTGAATGCTAGCTTGCTTTTCATACAACTCCATAAACATTGTAACATTTTTTTAACTTCTAGATACATTGCACATAAAACAGAGGCCCTTTGTATGGTACTCAGAAGCTGCCAAAGTTGGAAAAATAATACTCTGGTTTTGCAGACATAACTTATAACTGCCTAACATTTGGGGAAGGAAAACCCACTTCAAGTAGTTGAACACATTTCTATCAATTTGATGAGACTCTTGGTCAAGAAACAGTTTAATGTCAACTGGGAGAAGAAATTCTAAATCTCTTTAAGTAATTTTTAATGAAAAAAAGATTGAGTTACTCCAAGGGATATCTTTTCTGGGTGCTTGGTTTTCAGTTTTGGAAACCAGCCCTTAAAGGGAAGTTTTAAGAGCTATAATAGTCTCCAGATGTGCTTATAATAACTGATGAAAGTTTTAGTATTGGTTACTGTTAATATTTGGTATGTGCCTGTGAGTTCATAATGAAGTTGCAGTCATAGTTTCTCATCAAGTGTAATTGTTCTAACTCACACAACAGATTTCTGTATGGACTGATAAACATTGGAGATCCCATCTTGTTTCATTTAATAAATATTTTTTTGTAAAAATTTAACTTATCCTCTAAAGCTCTTCATGGTTCATGTGCCACATCAGGGCTTCTACATAGCAAAGACTACTTGCTGACAGCAGAATTAGATCCCACATGTGCTCCCCCCCACATTTCTATTACAATTATTATTTATTAATTGTAATTATCCTTTGTTATTATACTATTAGTCTACAAAATGGATTATAGATTAACATATCCAAAAAATCAATCAGAATAGGAAGGGACCTTGGTGGTCTTCTAGTCCAGCTCCTTGCTCAAGCAGGAGACCCTACATCATTTCAGACAAGTGACTGTCTAGCCTCTTCTTAAAAACCTCCAGTGATGAAGCACCCACAATGTCTGCAGGCAAGCTGTTCCACTGGTTAATTGTCCTCACTGTTAAGAAGTTTCTCCTTAATTCCAGGTTACTCCTCTCCTTGATTAGTTTCTAGCCATTGTTTCTTGTCTTGCCTTCTGGTGCTTTGGAAAATAAATTGACCCCCTTCTCTTTGTGGCAGCCCCTCAAATACTGGAATACTACTACCATGTCCCTCCTAGTCCTTCTTTTCTCTAGACTGGCCATTCCCAAATCTTGCAACCATTTTTCATGTTTTAGTCTCCAGGCCTTTAATAATCTTAGTTGCTCTTCTATGCACTTTTTCCAAAGTCTCTAATGTGGTGTAGTATTTCAGATGTGGACTTACTAAGACTTTATAAAATGATACTAATACTTCATGGGATTTTGATTCTATACCTCTGTTTACACAACCAAGGATTGTATTAGCTTTTTTGGCTGCTGCTGCACACTTCTGGCTCATGTTTAAGTGATGGTCCACCAGGACTCCAAGGTCCCTCTCATAGTTACTGTTTTTGAGTCAGGTTTCACCTAATCTGTACTTATACCTTTGGTTTTTCCTGCCCAGGTATAAAACCTTGCTTTTCTCCACATTAAATATTTCGTTGGATAGGGCCACCCAAAATCAGTTGGATAGGACTAATCAAAATTATCCAGAAACAAAGGCCATCCAAAATCAAGCCATCAAACCTGCTGGTGTTCGAGGTGCTTATCATTTAAATGTTCATTTGAAAATTGTCCACTGAGAACAGAAGGAAGAGAATTGCCTCCTAAGGAAGTACATCTGGCAGGACCCAGAATAAGAGCCTTTTCCGTGGAGGCTCCCTAGGGCCCTTTGGAACATCATCCCTGCGGAAATTAGACTGGCTTTCCCTTTTGACATTCTTTTGTAAGGCCCTGGAGGCCTTACACAAAGTAGTATGCAGCCCATCAAGTGGCTGCCCATCAAGTGGCAGCCCATCAAGTATGCAGCCCATCATTTGACTGTGCATTGTAGCTTGGGGGGGGTTGGTGTTGGGGAGGTTGTTTTTTATTCTTTTATTGTGTTTTTATTGTTTGTAAGCCATGCAGAGTCACTGAGAGGGAGTGAGCAGACATATAAATATTCTAAATAAATAAACAAAAACAGCACAAAATGAGAAAAAAAATAAGCCAGGAGAGCATGAATGTAGGCAAACAGAGTTACACTATAAGGATTTTATGTAATTATAGTGTAACTCAGTGCTTTTTTTGTAAAAAAAAAAAAAAAAAAGATGGCGGAACTCACACACATCATACAACCCGCCTTGCCTACCCTACAAGGTTCCATCCAAAAAAGGTGCCGGAACTCCGTTCTGGGTGTTCTATGAGAAAAAACTAACTATAGAGTCTGTTATAGGTGTAACTAACTATAGAGTCTGTTATAATGTGAAAGAAGAAATTGGAATGGAGCAACAGTTGAGGTCAATCCCAAAGGTGCTTTTTCAGAAGGCAGCTGGATTTATTTTTCCTTGAAAACATTTTACTTCTCATCCAAAAAGCTTCTTTAGCTCTAACTGTCAGAACTGAAGAAGCTTCTTGGATGAGAAGTGAAACATCTTCAAGAAAAAACAAAGAAAAGCTAGTTGCCTTTTAAAAAAGCACCGTTGGGACAACCATAATCTGGATGGCTAAGAATTTGCACAAACAGTTGAGACCAAAGCTTCATCAAAAAGATGGTTTCTGGGTAAACCATCTTTTTGCGTTGTGATGTTTTAAAAAAGAAACTATCACTTTCATTAAAGGGAACATCCAAAGCAGAAAAGAAAATGCATCAAGGCCAAATCCTTCTGTTTATTGTACAAGTAGTCCTTGATGCACAATCATTTGTTTAGCAACCATTTGAGATTTATTTTATTTCTATAGCTGACATAACCAAGTGACTCTAAGCAACTTACAATTCTAAAATTATAAAAAAATTGAAACGATTTTAAAAAACATACACAAAATCAGTAAATACAAATAGCATCCAAGATGATTAATTAATTAATAATAAAGCCAAGTAACAGGGTGCTTAACACATTCTGAGTTGCAGGCAATGGCACTGAAAAAGCCAAATCCTCACACTCACAACTGTCACAGAATCCACATAGTTATGTGATCAAAATTTGGATGCTTGGCAATTGATGTGTATTTATGATGGTTTCTGTATCCTGGGGTCACATGATCACCATTTGCAATCTTCCCAATTGGCTTCCGAAAAGCAAAGTCATTGGGGGGGAATCTGGATTCACTTAACAACCATTCAACTCTCTTAACAATTGTTGTGATTCAATTAACAACTATGGCACATGTTCATAAAATGTTCATAAAATCAGGCACAACTCACTTAACAACCACCTTGCTTAGCAATAGAAATTCTCGTCCCAATAATTGTAAGTTGAGGACTACCTAGGAGAATGGAATAAAAAGCATCCATCACAGCAATGGCAAACTGCCAGCACTCCACTTTGGAAGAGGCAAGCATTAATGTAACACTAAGCAATGGTTAAGTTTGAACCCTGCACTACCGGGGCTACCTCCAGCATGACTCTAGGTAGTAAATCCAGATCAACTGCTTGGCTGAATACCCTCTTTGATTTAGGGATTACATGCCTCTCCTTATTCTCAGGATCTTGATAACCAATAATTCCTTTATAAAGATTTATTTTTTAAAAAAATGCCTGTGCTGGAGTAGCCAATGGGATTGTGTGTTTGTGAATGTGTATGTGTGTGTGTTTGTGCATCTGTGTGAGTAAGATATAATGTGATACGATATGAAAATTCAAAATTGAATATCAACGCCCACTGCTACAAACAATGAAAACTACTTAGCAATGAAAACCCAACATCACAACAAAGCATCATTGTGGACAACGTAGTTAATAGATGTTTTACTTGATTTATTTCCTGCTCTTTACAAAAACAGCTTTCATAGGTGAATTCACAGATTATAGTTCCTGATATATTTAATGTGGGAATTCACAGATCTGATTACCAACCAAAAAGAATTATATGTACAGATTTGTATTTAGAGCTCAGCATAATGAGGTTTCTGAGAACTTGTTTCAAAAAAAAAATGCAAGAAAAGGCTGGAATGACATTTGACATAAATCTTAAAGTGCAATTCTCTATCATTTAAATCCCAATCTAAGCTCTTTGAAAGAGAGTTCTAATGCACAATACAATGCATGCAAGCAATTTTTTCAAGAATGAACAGATGTATATGTTCAAACATGATTTGGGGTAGCTATGCCCATTCATATCCAATCCCAACAAAGAAAGCTGTCAGATACTATTTGCCCAACTACTCCTTTATAGTTTACTATAATGGAGAGCAGATCCACTCTTTCATGAATTATACCACCTGACATTTTAACAGGGATTGCCAGAAATCAAACAAGGCCTTTTGCATGCAAGGTATGTACTTCACCAATGAGGTATGGTTTCTTGCCAGCTTGTGCACCTGCTTACATGCGAAATGTAATGTGGAGTTAATGTCTCTTGAAGTGTGGGAGGCCAGTTAAAGGTCCTGTGGAAGGTTTAGAATAAAAATCTGCATCCACTCTGTCCTGCCCAAACAATTTGGCTGCTTGGGTAGAATCTTGTATTTCCTTGTGTGTCATGAACTTCTGTACAGACTCTAGGCCAGATATGTCAAACACAAGGCCCGGGGCCCGGATGCGGCCCGCGAAGTGGTTTCATGTGGGCCACGAAGCCATCCTGGAAACAGTGAGGGACGGCCCCCGCTGCCTTGGCCCTGGCCCAGGCCAGCCGGGAGCCAATGTACAATTTTGTGGTGGCCATCTTGGCACTTGCCCCGGTGGACCATGCCTTGGCACTTGCCCCAATCCCACCCCCTTCTACCAGAGACCCTCAGATTTGTCCCACTCCTGCCCTGGCCCCCATAGGCACCCTTGACGCGAATGATGTAGAACTGGCCATGCCCACCCAGTAGCCACACCCACTCCATCCATGCCCACCCAGTAGGCTGCACCCACTCTGGCCACACACACACACACACACACACACACACACCCCAGGGCAATCGCAATGCTGATGCAGCCCTCAGTGAAATTGAGTTTGACACCCCTGCACTAGGCAATCTTTTAGAGCAGGTTTTTGTGCCTTGTGTACCTTTCTCTATTTCATAAATATTGCATTATTCAAATAATATTCTCCTTCACACAAGAAGCAGGATTTCCATTAACAGAATAACACAGTTGGACGGGAACTTGGAGGTCTTCTAGTACACCCCACTGCTTAAACAAGAGACTGTATATCATTTCAGCAAATGGCTATCCTGTCTCTTCTTAAAAGGCTCCTACAACTTCTGAAGGCAAACTGTTCCACTAGTTAATCCTTCTCACTGTCAAGAAATGTATCATTAATTCTATGTTGGTTCTCTCCATGATTAGTTTCCATCCATTGCTTCTTGTCTTGCCTTCTGGTGCTTTGGAAAATAAGTTTACCCACCTCTTCTTTGTGACAGCCCCGTAGATATTGGAACACTGCTATCATGTTGCCCCTAGTTCTTCTTTTCACTAGATTAGACATGCCCAATTCCTGCAACCATTCTTCATATGTTTTAGCCTCCATCTCCCTAATCATCTTTATTGCTCTTCTATGCATTGTTTCTAGAGTGTCAACATCTTTTTTATATTGTAGTGACTAAAACTGGAGGCATTATTCTAGGTGTGGTCTTACTAGGGCATTATAAAGTGGTACTAACACTTCTTATGATCTTGATTCTATCCCTCTGTTAATGCAGCCTAGGATTGCATTGGTTTTTTGGGGGGTGACTGTAGCACACTACTGGCTCATATTTAAGTGACTGTCCACTATGACTCTAAGATCCCTCTCATAGTTACTGCCAATGAACCAGGTTTCACCTAATCTGTATCTGTACATTTGATTTTTCTTACCTAGGTATAAAACCTTAGTTATTTCTGTATTGAATTTCATTTTGTTACATAGGGCCAAGTGTTTAAGTCTGTCGAGAGCCATCTGGATCTTGAGCCTATCTCCTGGGGTGTTGGATATTCCTACCAGTTTGGTATCGTCTGCAAATTTGATGAATTCCCCTTCTATCCTTCATCTAAATTGTTCATGACGATATCAAAGATTACTGGGCCTAAAACAGAACCTTGGGGTATCCCACTGCATACTTCCCCCCATGTAGATGTAGTTCCGTTAAAGATCTCACACTGAGTCTGATTTGTCAGCCATTATGAATCCATCTGGTGGTGATGCTGTCTATCCCATATTTTTATATCTTACCAAAAAATAGGTTGTGGTCTACTTTGTCAAATGCCTTATTGAAGTCCAAGTCCACAGCATCTTGCTTGTCCATTAATTTAGGCATTTTGTCAAAGAATAAAATAAGATTTGTTTGGCATGATCTGTTTTTGCATAACCCATGTTGGATTCTGGTTATAACTTTAATGGCTTCTAGATGTTCGCAGATCTGTTGCTTGATAATCTTTCCCAGAATTTTCCCAGGTATTGATATCAGGCTGATAAGTCTATAGTTTCCTGGATCTGTTTTTTCCCCTTTTTTGAAGATGAGAACCACATCCCTGTTACCTGTGACTTCCTTATCATCTTCTCCCATTAGTGGACCCCATAGTGTTTCCTTGATTTTTCTTTTTTATATATTGAAAGAAACTTCTTTTATTATTTTTGACATTTGTTGCTAGTCTTAATTTATTCTAAGTCTTAGCTTTCCTGACTTCATCTTTGCTAGTATTGTCTTAGTTATGTGTACCTCTTTCCATTTTTTATACTTATCCAGTCTTTATGGCTGATCCTAGATGTGCTACCTACATCTCTTGCTTTAAATATGAGTTTTTCTTCCTTCCCATCACTCTCTTTCTTGTTTGATGGATTATTCAGGCTTTTATGCTTAGGTTTAGGTCCTAAATATCCTAAAAATTGGTCACTCTTCCTCCTCAGCATCATTAAGATGATGCTTGGCATCTGTGATCAGTTTTTGTTTTTTACAAAAACATATTAAAATAAGCCTTTAAAATGATCTAATTCTTTTAAATTAACTTTTTAATGGAGTGAAGATTTTTAAGTGATTGATCTGATTATGACTGTACTCTTGTACATGCAAACCTGAGAATAAGCCCACAGAGCAAAATCATATTTACTTTTGATACTTTCGATAGATATATACAATTGTGCTATAAATATCTCAGTCCAGTTACAAAAGTCCTTAATGCTCATGTGATCCCAAAATCCCATCAGCAAAAAAGTCCCACTTTTTTACAGAACACATGGGCGACCCACGCATTGATTTGGTTTCAGATTTTCTGCTGGTATGAAAATAAATGTTCATAGAAATTATGATTAATTCTATATCCCCAGCTTTTAATAGAATCCAGGTAACTGCAGATAGTAACTATAGCCAAAGGACTAAAGTATGAGAGCCGCTGGTTCATTTTAGGCCAGTCTTACATTCTCAGCTTGATCTTCTTCATATCAGTTGAAACCATATTTCTCAGCATCCCCAGCCTACCGGCCCATCAGAAAAGAATCAGGTTAAGAAGGCTGTTTTAGGTCCTGACTGACTTTTCATGTCTATCTGCTTTCCCCTTTTCTGTTTCCTCCAGCTGCCTGTTATGATAATCTGAGAACATCTGAGAATAAGTGATGTGAAAAATCTGTTACTGGCAAAATAGGTGACAGCCTTTTAGATGTCCTGCCACATCTTAGCAACCACATCAACCTCAGTCATGTAAGTTCTAGGCCTTGCCTTCCTTCTCATTTGATAAACTGAGCTGCAGGATGCGTCTGAAGTTTACTAGAACATGGAGTCAATAGGTCTGGTGTGAAAAGATGTTAATGGGACTTTGGCTCGTTCAAGAGTCTTTTTTTAAATTAAGGCCATAAAGAAGATATTGGAAAGATAAAAGATTAAGTTTATATCTCTTGGATTTGTAGAAGCCACTGCAAGGGAAGGATGGTAAATCACATATAAAAAGATAGAAATAGGCATGGTGGCTCAATATTTACAGGCATCCACTGGGAGTCAAAGCGGGGGACATGTGGTAAAATGTGTGTGACAATATAATGGCAAAGGAAATTGGCTTGTGTACTTCCTCAGACATCATAACATCATTATATAAGCTCTCAATTTGCATAATGATGAAATTACACATATTCATTGTTTCAGCCTCACTGCAACTTGTTATATATGCCACTGCTTGCTATTCAATTTATATGATTGCTTTCTTAATAATTAACATCCATATTTTTCAACAGTCTTTCACCCAGTTTTAAGTAGATAACACTTTTTTATTTACTTAAACCTTTTTCCTTTTGTAATTTGTGTCACAACATCACAGGGAAGAATATGCATCACACAGTAGAGTGTGGCAGCAGAACATTCATGTGTCATATGCATGTGTATAAAATGCATTGTGATGTTAGGTGCAGACTGTGATGTCACATGCATTGTATACCTTGTGCAAATATCACAAGGGGTGAATTCTGACGAAACCATCTGATTTTGTGGATCCTTCTTTATTTATCTGCTGTTAAAGATGCAAGGCTTGGTCAAGAGCAGTGAGTCTTTGGAAAACCAAGTTAAGAAGAAAACAGGAAAGATTCACATGAAATGGAAATAGCAAATCAAAACTAATTTTAGAAAGTGAAGTAATAGTTGGAAGAATCACACAGAGATCAAGAAGAGAGTGTGCCATGTGTACAGCACAAAAATCCAGAACTTGCTCAGTCCTGCCTAAGTATATATTCTCATTCCTACCCAATTTTACTTGCTCCATGTGAAATAGGTACCAAATTATTTTTATTATTCCTGGTTAATCCCATCCTTTGAGATATGACTAATTTCCTTTCTCCATTTCCAGGAAATTTGATTTAACTAACT
The DNA here is from genome assembly GCF_001527695.2 of Protobothrops mucrosquamatus. NCBI lineage: Eukaryota > Metazoa > Chordata > Lepidosauria > Squamata > Viperidae > Protobothrops > Protobothrops mucrosquamatus. The sequence goes on along the minus strand of NW_015386400.1, from coordinate 2,250,278 downwards.
TCACTGAAAGAAGCACTAAATACATTTAAAGATATATTTCCAGCTTGCCTGCCTCCTTTTCTGTCTTCTGCTCCTTTCCTCATTCTTCATACCAAGGCCAGACCAGACAAAAGCAAAAAAAAAAGTGACAGACCAACTGAACCAAAATAACAACAATAAAAGAGTATCTGCTTCTGTCATTCTCTTGTGTAGATAACTGCATTGTGGGCTTTGTTGCGTTGCACAAAGAACAATGCAAGTGACACACTTTCTAGTAACATCTGCTAAACAAAGACATGGATTTGAAACATCTCAGGCATATTTGACTCATATGCTTTCAATCCAAACTGGCTGCGTTGAACGAATCTTCTGTTATAAACCAATTGCTCTCAAAATGCTACATTTATAAGCAATTTAACTTTCAGATCTTTTAAACAAAAATGGCATGAGTTCTCTGTTCCTAACCAACTGCTTCACGTGTGAGGCAGGTTTTTGGCTTGCCGTTTACGAATGTCTAGTGACTTTTACATGCTTCAGCTGAAATAGTGATTTTTTTTTTCAGAACAAAAGTTCTTTTGCTGCATTCATTTTGAGTTCCAGTTTTCTGAGGAAACTCTTCTTTAATCAGAGACTGAAGGAGAAAGACGGTGATTCTCGATTCTTGTCCAGCTTCTCTCTCTCTAGGGGTTTCCCTGATTCAACCATGCTTTGTTCCTTATTTTGTAGCAAAAGAAAAAGATGGAGCCTCATTCTGCCTGTCAAAGAAAGCATCTCATTGTGGATTTTTTATTGGGATTGTCTGAATACCTGTGAAGATCTGAGCCTTCTGAGTAGAAAGCAGGCAGCTGCATAATGGGAGGCAAGAGCGTTTTTTCTGGCAGATCCTCATTTGTAGATTTGGCCATCAAAAGATGAAACTAGCAATAAGATTAAGCTGAACAAACATTTTTATTCTGCTTTGCTTTTGGTAATTTGCATCTGAATGTCTCTTCTGTTTTTAAATAAGTTCTTGACTTTAATGATTATTATTAATCTTTGAAAAAATATGTTAAATTTCAGAATTTATTGAAGGTGAAAACGCACCAAATATTAAATAGTCTAAATAGGTAACTCAGCTAGCAGCCATCATATCTTGCAGCAATAAAGCACATAAAATGTATTTTGTGTTATGTGAAGAAGAAAATATTAAGTAGCTGCTTAAGGCTCAAGAACAGGAAAGAGGTTTTAGTTTCTTGCTAATTTACACATTCCACTTGGTATATTTGAACAAAACCAAACAAACCTGTGAACACTGTGACCTTAAATTGCTGGACTTTAGTTAGTCTCATCCCAATAAATTACTGTATGTGGTTCACAACAATGGCCCTCTTTATGAAATTGCCTGCCTGTGAGAGGCCAAGAAATCTGCTATGCATACAACAAGGAATGGCTCTTAGCATGTTTGAGGAGCAGGGAGGTAGGAGAAGAAAGTACACACAACAGTACCAGACAAAATTAAAAAGCCATTGAGATTTTTAAAAATAATAATTCGCCAGTGCAGAATCACACTGAAAGCTGGGGGGGGGGGGGAGAGATCAGATAAAACTGTTCATCTCCTATGTGTCACCTACACACAGGAGATGAGTAGAAAGGGCAAATTTTGTTCATATTATTTTGTATGTAGTTTCTTTAGGCATTCTGACAAAACAGCAAGGAAAAAGGATATTTTTTGTCACTTAATCTTTTCCCCTAACTCTCTTTCTTTGGATATCTCACCTTACTCTTCTCCAAGCCATGTCTTTCAGAAGTGTCAACACTGGATGGAGAAAATGGAAATTGAAGCTCAGAATAAAATGAAAACTTAAACCATTGTATGGTGTTGAACTAGGGAGCCATGGTTTATTCAACAAATTAAAAAGTACTCCAATAGCAATATCCCAAGTGGAAAAATGGGAATAAAATTAAATACAAAGAATACCAACAACCACTCTTAGCACTAACAACAAAGATACTGAACCGGTAGATAGTTTCTGCCTTTTAAGTTCTACCATCAACAGTAAAGGAACAAGCAGTCAAAAATTATGCCATAGACTAGGACTTGGTGATGAAAGGTTGGAAAAGATGTGTCATGATGTTTTTCCACATACAAGATCTGAATTGTGCAAACAATATTATTTCTTGTGACATTCTATGGAAGTGAAATTTGAATCTCAAAGAAGCAGGATAGAAGAATATTGACACTTTTGATGTCGGAGAAGACATCTGAGAATAAAACAAACAAATGGATCATCAGCCTAATCCAATGGAACCTAAGTGTCAGTGAGTTAGACAGTCTTTAAACTTGATAAATAATTATAAATCAGCCCAGAATTTTCACACAAGGTGAAAATAACCAAGTTCAAATTATCCAATTTCAGCCATATTATTCAAGGACCCAACTTGCTGGGCAATACTCTAATGCTAGGTGGAAAGAGAGAGAAGAGGATGACCAGCAGCAAAGTGAATAGTCTATGTCATAGCCTTATGGTGTTTATATAATTGCACTGTTGGAAGATCTGAAGAATCAAGTTAGGGATAGATTGTCCTGGAGAATATCTGTATGGTCAATAACAGTTGACATCAACTGGATGATGTATAATCAATCAATAGTAATGTTATATCGCAGACCTGAGCTGCGATATAAGGATATCTGCAAGAGGGACCTAAAGGCCTTGGGAATGGACATTAACAGCTGGGAATCCTTGACCTCTGATCGTTCAGCCTGGAGGCTAAAGAGGCAGCATGGCCTTCTCCAATTTGAAGAGACACTTGTGGGGCAGGATGAGGCAAAGAGGCAGTCCCGGAACCAGCGAAATCTGGGGGCTGGACAGGGGACAGATTGTATCTGCCCTCAGTGTGGAAGGGACTGCCATTCTTGAATTGGCCTTTTTAGCCACACCAGATGCTGCCTTAGAACCTATTTCCAGAGCCCGATACCATAGTCTCTTGAGACTGAAGGATGCCAATGTAGTAATGTGTAATTTTTCTTAAAACTGCCCATGATATTTATATATACTTACCTATGTTTTAGGATTACCTATAATGAGAAGCAGTCTAGAAATACTGAAACAAATGAATTCATTAATGCAAGCTTATCTTTCAAACATCTTTTTGGATAGAGGTAAGAGATGCCCATTGCAACTTGATTTCTTTTTCCGTGATACATGCCCAGAATCTTTGAGAAAATAGTTAAATAAAACAAGGATGTTCAACTAAGCATATCAGCGCAAAGCCCTCATTCTAAAACACTGAGGAACACAAACCAAATGGGCTTCAGAAGTCCAACATAAACAAAGCTTCTCATGTTTATGGCCTGCAGAATTTCTTGGGCTTGTCATTTCTTTCCTGCCAAGGAATAAGCTAGAAAGCTGCCAACAGGGAATCTGAGGTAGAAGTATGCTTCTGCTGTAAACACAATTTCACTTTTATGTAAGGAAATTTCTGAGGATTCTGGTTTCCTTGTAAGAAAAACAAGAGGCATAAGACCGTGTGGTTCATGCTTAGAAACCATCAAATTCATGGTTAGGTCACCTAGCCTGCAATGTGATTCTTTGAAGTCCTTTTCTGAAAAATGGAGAAGGAATCCTATCTCTCCATATTCAACAGATGCCAATTGGTTTTAAGTTTTCTAAGCATATGGACATATCCAGATTTCTTTTCCCATTTAGAACATTCCACAAAAATCCCCATTGCTGTTACAATCAATGCTTTTGACATAATATAGATGCACAGGTTTTCAAAGGTTTCACTGAAAGAGTGTAAGACAAATATTTCATATATTTAATCTCTTTTCTGTGTAGCTTAATTATATGCATAAAGAGCAAATCAGTGCTTGCTGTTGCATTGGACTACACCTCCTCCCAGACCTGACATATGCATTATCTATCCTCTGCTGAAACAGAAAAAGTAAAGGAAAATGCCAATCTGATGATCTTATATTAAATTTCAAATAATTCTAGATGATCATGAATTAGAAAAGGGGGGTGAGAACTCAAATCCCCTCCTAGCAACAAGGCTTAAAAATGATCATATGCTTGTGATTCTTTTTTAGCAGAACCCATCTCAAAAGATCACCTGCAGAGCTACATTAATATTCTAACTCCGAGATATTGTGGGGCAGAGCTACATTAATATTCTAACTCCGAGATATTGTGGTGCATTCATGTCACATGAATAAAAAGCACATTTTATTTTCCTGCTTAATTCTGTATATTCCTTATATTTAATAGGACAAAAATCTTATTTGGCAACTTCATAATTAATATAATGTACAAATAGCTGAATAGGAAGATGAGAGAGACATACAGAGATTTTAGCTCTATATTAAGCCATAAGTTTGTTTAGTTACTTGAACAAACCACAATTAACTGAGTTTATGAAAACTTTCCAAGGTTACATTTCAGGACCAAAAGGTATAGGCAGTAACACAGTGATGCTACCAAAATTTTTGACCATTTTGCAGTGGGAACCTCCATTTTCTTTTAATGAAAATGAAGAAATTTGCAGTTTTCCTCTTCTTGCCCCCATAAAGCTGTTGAAAATCAGGAATTTGCCACAAAGTTTTGATAGAATGATTTTGAGTGATCTAGGGGTTACAATAATTGGATTGGCAGGACTTATTATCCAGTGCTCACTTTTGACATAAATCATTGCTTATAAACCACAGCAGCTGAATTTGCCTAACTGATTAAACTTAACCAACAAGCTACATTAGACTCGAATTAGATCACAGAGTATACTACATGGAATCTGAGAATAAAAGGAAATTCTGACTAATAATGGAATGAATAGCAGAATAGGACAAATGTCAAAATATATTCTTGTAATCAAATTGATTAAAAACACTCAGCATACTTCTGTCTTTCTCTTGCACAGAAATCGACATATTTTTTCCAGCAAGTATTTCATTTCCCATATGCTTGAGTGACATAAGACTAAGGGAGTTTTGATATAAATAGGAGAATTCTGTTTCCTGTCCAGACATTGTCTCCATCTATCAACTACTGTAGACATCATTTTAATTTGCAAAATAGAGGTACTGACATCCACTCTCACACAAATAAATCAGATGGCGAGAGGTGCAGATTATTAACTAACTCCAAAGCATAGCGGTCCATTGAGGTTGTGAAATGACTGCACAATGTTAAGATGGTTAACCATTTGCCTTTCTAATGATAAAGCATATATAGCAAAACAAATAAATATTTAAATTAAAAAGCTACCAAGTTGTGTGCCTTTTTTTGAAAGACAGACAGACAGACAGATAGATAGATTGATAGATAGATTGATAGATTGACAAATATACAGGCAGGAGGCAGACAGATAGACAGACAGATAGATAGTAAAACACACCTACAGACAGAATTTTGTCCCAAGTTTCTGGAGTTTTTATTGGCAAGATTTCAGAAGTGGTTTGCCTACTAGGAAATGAAAGAGTCAATTTAATTTAGAAAATAGAAAACAAGGCCCTCTGCATTTCTGAAGAGAATATACAAACCAAAATTGATAAGATAGAAAAATGGCAGAAGAGATACAAACATTGGATGAAGAACAATTCTTTCTGCTATTGGGAGCTCAGAAGTCTATAAAAAAATTAGGAAGGTGTTGACTTGGAAGGATCCTTAATCTTTCAAGCTTCTGCAGTGCCAATGATACAGAGAAAATTTAGAACAGTGTTTTCAAACTTGGCAACTTTTAAGATATGTGGACTTCATCCTGGCTGGGGAATTTTGGGAATTGAAGTTCATGCATCTCTAATTTGCCAGATTAGAAAAAAACATTGTTTTAAACTATTTGCAGTAGGACAAAGGTGGGCAAATATAATTGCTTCTTCAGTTTTGCCCTAACTCTCTGATAGCATTAGTCATCAGTGTTCCAGCATAGAAGCATTTAGAGAAATAAGATGGTTCAGCTAGGTTATTAGTAATAATAATAAAAAATACAAAATAATGTGAAAAACACTATATGAAAGAGTTTGATAAAAGAAACTAAAGGGACAGAGAAAACAAAAACTGTCTAAATTAGGGTAGAGATTTGAAAAGAGGGCAACTAATCAGAATCTGTAATGGAGAATTAACAAAAAAAGGTGCATAAATAATTAAATATAATTACAGAGGGGATAGAGGAAACATAGACAACCTTTTTAAAAATTCAACTCTGAGAAAATGATTGCTCTAGGAAATTATTTGGAGAGCATAGAAAAAAATTCCCTAAAAGCTGAAGCTAATTATTTTATTTGCAAGCACATAAAATGCATATCCATAATGCCAAGGGAGGCAGAAAGAAAGAAGTTTAAGAGGATGGTTGTGAGTTTATGCCATGCTGAGATTCGAACTTTTCCCTGTTGATATGCATTTTGGTCAAGTTGCATAGTTATCATTATACAATCTGTAGCTGATACAACAGTCTTCCTGAGATTGTTGCTTTGGAAAACATACAAAAGAAGAGGAAATCATTATAATTTTATTGGCCCAACTAGGGTTGAAAAGACTAACAGCAAGTCTTCAAATTACACAGAACTCCTTAGAAGTTCGAATTCTGAAACAACAAAAAAAGAAGTGTATTTTATGTCCAACCATTAATGTTGGTTCTACAAGGAGCAGGAAATTATTTTAATAAGCTTGTTATTTGATCATGATAGAACGAGTGCTTTCTAAAAGCAGACAAAGCATTATCCAGGATACCATATCTAGTTGCAAAATTCTGGACAACCGATAAGGCTAAAACATCAACAAAAGAAGTGTTTCCTATAACAGGGATCCCCAATCTCTGGGCTGTGGTCCACTACTGGACCATGGCCTCTTGGCCACCAGGTTGCATGAATGGCTGGCCAGTGCACACATGTGTGTGTGCACGCAGTCCCCCCGCACGTGCTAGCGCCGCCCTGAGAATTACTTGGGTGCTTGGCCTGCCGCCAGTGTTGCATGGGTGCTACCTTCACCCGCAGTGTCAGATGGGCACCCCACCCCCAGCATCATGTAGGCATTCGTACTACCCCTGTTTGCATTGCACGCATGCATGCCTGTCCCTTCCTTCCCCTCCGGGCCACCAACCTAGAAAAGTTGGAGAGCTCTGTCCTATAACTCTGGGCTGCCACCTAAGGGTTATCAGGAATTTTTTTTACCGCTCTGACCCCATGCGTAGTATTTTCTGGAACAACGTCATTTCAAAAAAGGATTTTGCAAGGAAGAAGACAGTACCTTCAGAGAAAAATAGGATAGACATATTTTAGTCTGGAGCATGAACAGATTTACCGTACTGACATAATGAAGGGGTCCAAAAATACTGAATTACTTTAAAATAAAACACCTCTCACTAGTTTCTGATAAAACTTCCTAATTCAATGAGATCTGGCCAACTGCTTGGGAAATGTAAAACCCTTTTTGCCCATTGTTGTGTTCTTTTGTATTCCCCCCCCTTAATCCCCTATGCGCATCCTGATCACCCATTAAGGGTGATTGCCCTTCTCCATTGATCACCCATTAAGGGTGATTGCCCTTCTCCATCTGCATACAGTTTCATGCCCGTTGCTGGTTGGCTAACTAGCAACGGGGTCTTACCAGCCAATGGAATTGTGTGATTACAAGCCAGGGGAATCCCATAAAAGAGGGCTCCCCTGGCCCAGATGCCAGTCCGGATTTACTTTATGCCTTGCCAATAAACCGAGAGCTGACTGTCACTCGACTCGTGTCTTACTGCCTGCGCGATCTAACACCCATCAACCTCTTTAGCTCAGCTAAACAGTGCTTTGAAAAGAATTATTGACATTAATGGAATATTCCATTTTGGAGCCTGTCAGTTCTACACAGATCCCATATATAAAGGAAGAACTTATTTAAGGGATGAATATGAGAAGTCGCTATGTTAATCTAATATGCTGTATTGATTAATTTTTCTGTATTTTAACAATACATTGCACCAAAAAAAATGAATAAAATGATCTTGGTTTAAACTAATCTACCAAAAGGTTAAAACTTTAAAGGTTAACAAGATTAAAATTTAGTCAAGGTTAAAACTGGCCAAGCAATTTTGTTGTGTTGTGCAATTGTCACTGTTTTAAAGTATATCTCTGTCATATGAGGAACAGAAAAAAGAAACCAAGGAAAACAACCATTTTTTTCCTGGTTATTATTTTACAAAATTGTTAATTTTACATTGGTATCACCTCAAGTCACAGATCATTTTGATAACTCTTCAGCAGAGAAGGAGAGAAAAAAATCCAGGAAACATCAAATTCTTATCAGAGAACAAATCACATACACATACACACACACACGCACACATGCACACACACAAACATTCCATCTTTGTTGCACACACATAAGCTTAGTCTTATCTCCAGGAAGGTTCTGCTTCCTCTCATCAACTGTCAGAGAAGATCTCAAAACAACATCCCTTTTTGGCATTACACTTTTCTCAAGGGACTGTGTTCTCAGAAACGTTGGGCAGGCAAAACCCAGCAAGTGGTGGTCCTAAATTTAGAAAAGAAGTTACAAATTATATAAAAGTTATATATTATTATTATTCTAGGTCTCTGCTGCATTCTTTCTTGGCAAACTCTATTGGCCTATGTTTGGATGATGGCATACTCTTGATCAGGGCTTTTTTTGTCATAGAACTCCCAGAACGGAGTTCCGGCACCTTTTTTGGATGGAACCTTGTAGGGTAGGCAAGGCGGGTTGTATGATGTGTGTGAGTTCCGGCACCTTTTTTTTTTTTTTTTTTTTTTTTTTAGAAAAAAAGCACTGCTTTTGGTTATAGCAACTGTTCTATGAATCAGGAATTTTCACCTTGTTTATTATGGTTCTTTCCAGACTGAGGATAGGCAGATGTTGTTTGATGGTGTTGAAGGAATTGCAGCAGGATGTAAGCTGTTCAGAGTTAATCTACCTTTTGCAATTGACTGATGGTGATTTTGTCAATGCCAATGGCGTTCAAATGGTGCTCCATTTGTTTTGGGATTGTACGCAAGGTGCCTATTACAATTGACACTCCCTTTGTTTTCGTTTGCCACAGTTGTTCTATTTCTATGTAACACCGCTGCTGCGCGAGCTGCACTGGTTACCAGTGGTCTTCCGGGTGCGCTTTAAGGTGTTAGTTACCACCTTTAAAGCGATCCATGGCATCGGGCCTGGCTACCTCCGAGACCGCCTTCTGCCACAGATTCCCTCCCATAGACCGGTACGCTCCCACAGAGCGGGCCTCCTCAGGGTGCCGTCGGCCAAGCA
>NW_015386400.1:2236315-2240434 GCF_001527695.2 Protobothrops mucrosquamatus | reverse complement strand
TAAAAGTATTTTAATCGGTAACACAGCTGGGAATATTTGGTTTTAATTTGGCTTTTATCAGGGTTTATTCTTTTGTATTTTTGTATTGTGTATTTTTTGTATTTTGGGTATATTATTTGTTTTAATATGCTGTGAACCGCCCTGAGTCCTATGGGAGAAGGGCGGTATATAAATTAAAATAATAAATAAATAAATAAATTTGTAGAAGTTGAACAAGAGTGGACTTTCTTAGTCAGTCTCTGATTAAAGTGGAGTTTCCTCAGAAAACTTTATACAATTTGCCTGAGATATTTATAGCACGAATCTATACTCTATACGTATCAAAAGTAAATATGATTTTGTTCAGTGGGCTTATTCCCAGGTTTGTAGGTGCAAGATGTTGGTTGTCACTTTGAAAGCCCTATGTGGTATGAGACAAAGTTATCTAAGGGTATCTGCCCATCTTACCAGAGTGGGTAGAATAGGCATATACCAGGTCCCTTTTCTTAAACAGTGTCTCTTGTGGGTCATCAGAAGCATGCCTTTTCTGTTGCAGTCCTTTTTCTATTTTTGATATTACTATTTTTGTTTTAGTGTATATTATTTTTATTGTTACTCTATAAGCTACATAGAATTTGGTTTTAAGATGTTTATTTATGTTGTAAATAAAGAAATAATTTTATCTATTAATGGATATTAGAAGTGATTGTAGGAAGTGGTGGATGGAGTGTGCACATACAATAAAGGTTTGGCCCACTGAAGGCCAAAGCTAGTGAGATGTCTGTAGGTCAGGACTTTGTGGGAAGTGTTATGGGAAAGGGATCATTGTAAGATGATGGGGGCCTAATTGAGGAGTTTAATTGTGACTGTAATGGGCAAAGTATACCAAGAACTACCAGGTCACTTCTTTTATGCCATTGCCCCTAGGTTGCCAAACGGTGGGATACCTTTATCTCCAGCCATAGCTGGACATCATAGGACCCCATTCATCTAGGGCTTGGTGGTAGATGAGCATAAAAATTTGATGTATATACTGAGATCTGGATAGATAAGAAAAGGGATATAGTTCTGTCACAAATCTTACCATTCAAGTTTCAGATCTTGCAATGGCTGTGACATAAGGTTGAGGAAAAGAGTTTTTGTGAAAACATTGCAGTGCTGCTCTACAAAGGAGTGGTTGCCATTTATGTTGCTATGGTGGGCAGCAGAGATAAATTTAGTACTTCTGTTGGTATACTGCTGGCATGACAATGTCACTTCATAACCTCTTGAACCTCATCTCAAGATTCAAGGCTTACGGATTTGAGTGAGTTCAAACTTCATCTTTTAGGAAGAGATTTCAGAGCCTGCAGGATATCTTGACCTTAAAGGCGGCCATGGTTTTGTCATAAATTGTGTAGGTTATATAGAGCAGATCCTCCCTTATTCTGGACTTAACTTCTGGGTGAATGAGATGTGATCTGGATAGAGAAGACATTAATATCTGTGCCCTGATGTGATCAGATCTCTTTCTGACCAAGATCTAGATCCTAGCTCGCCTGGGCCTCTGAAAATTAGAACTGTATGAATGGCCTGCATCAAGAAACTTATGGATTAGGAAGGCTTTTACTTTAATTGTGGATCTTCCTGACAATTTGGTAGGCAATTCTGACTCACACTTGGTCAAACTCTGGAATACGGCGGTGCCCAGGATGCTGGCAGATTGTCAATCACCAGTTTCCAACTGCTCTTTGGCCCAGAGCAACAAAGATGTAAAGCCAAAAGCAAGTGTGACTGAACACGGGTATAAGCTGTAAAGTAGTTTCTTTAAGCTATACTTCTGCTGATGTCATTCAAGAAAGATGTGATAGATGAAGTGATGCAATGACTGGATTTATATATCATGCTTATTTATAATGGGGTCTCTTACATTTTGGCATAGCATATTGCAGTTTGTAAATCATGGGTTTAATATGATGTGTGAACACAGCCTGTTGTGGATTATTTTTTTTAAAAAAAACCCTAATGAAATAAATCATGATTTAGCTGCTGTACATCCATAACCTAACTGGCAAGCTTAATTCTGAAGCAAAATTTAAAAGCTGTAAAAGAAGATGAAGAAAGCAAAGGGGTTTCACATGAAGGAGCTTAGATCCATTTATACTGAAGACTCAGAAAATAAATTAATGGTTTCTTGTCTGATAAAGTAAATACACTCAAGAACACTGCTGATTTTAGCAAAATCGTCTGGATGGGCAGTTAATCCAACACAGATGTGAGAGCATAAGAAAAAGCCCAGCCTTTGCTAAAACTCCCCCAATATTCTCATGACAATTTTTAGCCCCAGTATTATTGTTGGCCTGTTCTTGACAGCAGTCAGCCTTGCTCAGTTTCAGATTGAAGAAACCAAAACAGAGGCCTGTTGCATTCAAAGGAGATTTAGTGACCTTAAAGGGTTTCCTCACAGATCTGGTTTTCAAGAGACAAGCTCTATACAGCCCTCATTCTTCTAATGTACCTAGTAGCAGAGACACCAGGGCAGCGACACTGAAGACTATATTCAGGTAATTCTCAACTTACAACCATTCATTTAGTGATGGTTACACTGAATAATGTGACTTACGCCGGTCCTCGTGCTTATGACCCTCGAAGCATCCCTACGGTCACATGAACAAAATTCAGCTGCCTGGCAACCGGCATGTATTTATGACAGTTGCAGAGTCCCAGGATCATGTGATCATCATCTGCAACATTCTCAGCTGGCTTCTAATAAGCAAAGTCAGTGGGAGAAAGATGATTCACTTAATGACTGCAACATTCACTTAACAACCATGGCAAAAGTTATCAAATTGGGCACAATTCTCTTAGCAGTAGAAATTCTGGTCCTAGAGTTGACCTCTAGACAAGGAGTGGTATTTTATAATAAATGCATACATTGCTTGCAAATAGCTTTTTACAAAGTGTTTTATGTTAAAAACACCCTGGCACCATGCCGAGCATAATTATGTATCTGTTGCTTCTGCCACTTTTCTTCTAAAATCTGATCATGAAGACCTCAGGTATAAAACTGGCATGCTGCCAAACAAAGCACTCTCCCCCCCCAACTTAAGAGGTTTTTGGTTTTGTTTTTTTTACTAAGCATCACATCTGGGATGCAAAAATCCATATGAAAACCTTGCTTTTTTGCATTTAGGTTTTTCCAGCACAAATTTCACAGCCCTATTTTTTCTTAATAATTTCCAAATGTGAAAGTATTTTATTTTATTTATTAAATGTATATGCTGCCCATCTAACCATCAAGCCACTCTGGGTGGCTTACAATGCCATAAGTAATATAAAACAATTAGAAGTCTAAGAGCATCAAAATATGTTCACTGAGAGTAGAACATTAAAATTAACAACAAAGTAGATAAAAGAACCAATGTGTAGAGAAAATGCAGGTGGGATATTCATCTAATCTACTAGCCACTTCCAAAATTGGATGCCCCCATCGAGGTCCCAAGCCAGTTGACAGAGCCAGGTTTTCAGGCCCTTTCAGAAAACCAAGAGGTAAGCATGTATAAAACTTTTAAAAGATGACAAGTTGAAGGCTCACATGTTTTATATTCTGCAAACCTATCCACCAACTTAGAAGACTCACCTAGAACAGTGTAACACTAGTAGCAATAGCACTTAGATTTATATTCCGCTTCACAAGGCTTTACAGTCCTCTCTAAGCGATTTACAGAGCCAGCATGTTGCCCCCAACAATCTGAGTCCTCATTTTACTGACCTCAGAAGGATGGAAGGCTGAGTCAATCTTGAGCCAGTGAGAATCGAACTGCTGAACTGCAGGCAGCCAGCAGTCACTAGCCTGCAGTACTGCATTCTAACCACTGCGCTACCATTTCTCTGCAATACCTAAGCTGTCTGTCTATCATACTGTTCCTGACTGTTTCCTACCAACCTGCACAACAGATACAGTGTACCTGCACAACAGATACAGTGCCCTTGCTGACCTTAATAGGGACATTAAGGAGACAGGTAAAGGTATTTGTGATGACAACTCAATTAAGCAGGGGATCTTGGTCCGAGATGAACTTGTTTTCGACAGGGAGAAGTGCAAATCAGGTATTACACATAAGTCACACAAGAACAGAAAAGCACCCAAAAAGAGAAACC
>NW_015386400.1:2230959-2233617 GCF_001527695.2 Protobothrops mucrosquamatus | reverse complement strand
ACTTCCTGACAGTTAGAACAATTAACCAATGGAACAACCTGCCTCCAGAAGTGGTGAATGCTCCAACACTGGAAGTTTTTAAGAAGAGACTGGACAGCCGTTTGTCTGAAATGGTGTAGGGTTCCTGCCTGGGCAGGGGGTTGGACTCGATGACCTCCAAGGTCCCTTCCAACTTTATTATTATTATTATTATTATTAGTATCAAAGGAAATTTAGCTGGGCAAGATCAGTATCCAACTTCTTGTGGAAACCACAGGTCAAATAAATCCTTTGCAGCACAGAGCTTTATGGATAAAGTATTAGTGAGAGGTATACTTTAATGCAGAACTCTACTTTTTATGTCTGTAAAGATGATATAGTTTGCCCAGCCCATGTATGGAAAACAGCAGGAAGAAGGGAGATTAAGATCTCCAAGAAAACACAGCATAGAGCTGCCCACAAAGTAGTTTGTGCTTCAAGAGTGTTCCTCTTTTTCCTGTATTGGATATTTCTTCTCTTCCATAGCTGAACACCCTTATACCTTGAACATTTCCTTTGTCAAAAACAAATGTGTAAATATAATGTAAAATGTGTCCCAGAATCGCCAGCTGATTGTATATATGGCACACAATAGATCTTACAGTAAATTCTGTACATATTGACAACTCATAAATATTAGTGCTATTCCTGGCTTGGCCTGGGATTTTCCTTTTTAACAATTCAATGCATTTTTAAACAAAGTTGGAACATTTGAGATATATCCAGCTGTTTTTAATTGTTATCTTGGCAGCACGTTAGAGGACAAAATCATAGGGCAAGGAACAAAGAAGCTTTTGTTTGTTCACCACAACATTTGTAGGATGTGGATTTATTCCAGCTTGTTAGTCCATCGAGTTTATTGGTACAAGCATTATTTGAGAATAAGTAAGAGATAACAGATAAAGACAGATTGTTGAGAAACTACTTTTTATTACATCATGTGGAAAAACAATTCACTCATGTCTTTTAGAAGAGAATAGAGTAAAGCTCATATAAAGAAGATAGTCATAAAAGGTAACAGATTTTGAGAAAAATAATTTGAATTTACTCTTCCTGAATTTGGGATAATATTCTTGAGTATTTCTGTTAACCCCCCAGTAGGTGATGCTATTGGAAAACATTTAGTAAGTTGGAATAGAGCATTGTAATACTTTCTATATTTGACAGGCAAAACATTAATTCTGCCAGGAACCAAAGAAATAAAAAAAATGAACATGTGTTCTGTTCTATGTTTTGTCAGATACTGTATTGGATCATGCATAATGCTAATCACCACTTTGTGTTTCATCATTAATAATGCACATCCTTTGAGCTATGATCCATGTCTGTCCTAATAAAGCTAGAGTAAGTTTTCAGAAACATTTTTTTAATTATTTTTTTTATTTTAACCTATTGGGCCTGAACCAAGAACTGTGGATTAAGGAAACAAATCAGGACTGTTGGCTATGGTTTGAATATGGCTTATAAATTATAGTAAATACTTAGCACCATTTTCCAGTTCAGATATAAGAAAAAAAAGCAGTTGGCTAAACATGGAAATAAAAGTTCAACAATGTGCTCCTTGTGATTAGTGGAAAACACATACATTCAACAAATAGGGTTGTTTAGCATGTAATATTTGCTGTGATTTAGGAATAAACTGAAATGCGATTACCATACTGCAATATGGCAGCAATTTTATAATGGCTTCTTTTGTAACTCTAAGACAGGGTTTTACTCCTAGCTTGGTCTGATTCAACACAACTAACACTAATTCATACTATTACTGGTAGGTCAAACAAAATAAAACCCATAAGGCCATTGCTTTTCTAAAAAATGTGGAAATCAGAATATTGAATGTATATTACTCCATTCTTTCCAATCTTCTGTTTGTAGATTTTTTATACCTTGCTATATAAAAATATATGATGATATTAATAGGACTGCTTGGATCATCTTATGTATCCAGTTCCCCCATCAACTGAATTTAGGAACTGACTTTAACAGCTGATAAATGGTTCTATTAAATCAAACCATAGAGGCTAAAAGCATGACAACTAATGAAGAGGTGCTTGTGTTAGAGATTCGTCTGGAAGTGACCAAAACATGAAACATGCATCACAATAGCATCAAAGAAATCCCACCATTTACATACCATAAATATGAGAGGGTATCACTTGTGTCACATGTTGCATCATTTTGGCATTACCCTGGTTAGTAATGGCAGCCTATGTTCTGATATAAGGAAAAATGATATTGAAAGAAATGCTATTAGCATCCAAATGCTAATTTGTTTACAAGGAAATCATTAATACTGTAAGAATGGTGAAAAATGGCAAAACTGAAGATATAGATGGAATAAAAAAATATGGATTTACTTATGAAGTAGGGTGCAACTTAATATGGATGTGAAAACAGCATTTGCATCTAACAACTAGAATAACATTTTGTATAACTCGAACTATTATTATTATTATTATTTATTGAATTTATATCCCGCCCTTCTCCTTGCGGACTCAGGGCGGCTGACAATCAATTAAAAATACACCAATAACAATTACAAAATTAAAATTAGTTAAAAAGAAATATTTAAATGTTGTCTAATTAAAATATGATTAAAACCCCTCTAAAAATTGCCCTAGGCCAGTCCCGCTTGTTGGA
>NW_015386400.1:2226104-2230430 GCF_001527695.2 Protobothrops mucrosquamatus | reverse complement strand
AAGGCCGCAACTGGTGAATCAGGCGGACCTGATAAAACGCCCCCCTGGTCACGGCCGCCAACTGGTCATCCAGTGTCAGCCGTGAATCCAGGAGGACACCCAGATTGCGCACCCTATCCGAGGGGGCCAAAGTTTCGCCCCCTATAGTCAGCGATGGAACCAGCTGACTATGCCGAGGCGCCGGTAGCCACAGCCACTTATAGTTCTGTTATTGGGAAAGTAACAAAGGTAAATGCAGAAATTACAAGCCATTAGTTATTATAGTCTACTGTATTATTTTCATTGAGATAAGCCTGTTGCAAATAAAGAAAACTTGTTGTATATTAAGACTATGCTTTTATCATACCTTATGAAAAACAAAAAATAAGCTAATCAGGGATTTAAGAAATATGTTTAATAACAAAAGAAGCAATCAGGTAAAAAGTGAATGAAAATAGAGATTGAATGCAAAAAGAAATATGTTAGCATGTTTGATCATGCAGAGAAGTGCAGAGAAAATATAATCAATATATATGAAGAACTATATGAATTGTAAAACAGGCATATGAAGGAATGAGTTAGTTTTGTCTGGATAGAGTTAATGAGAGCCTCAAAAGGAGAAAAACGTGTAAACAAAAAAAGCAGTGTATGGTGAAGGCAAATATGGTATGGAGAGATATAGCAAATAATAGAGGTTTCCTGTTTATGCACTTCATTTCTTTAGCTTAGCATTCTTACTCCTTTTCTGCATTGCACAAGTCAGCCCCAAAGGAAATAGCATAATAAGTATGCATTTGTATACTTAGCATAATAAGTATGCATTTGTAATGCATAAGAGCAAGGAGTTGTATTATTTGGTAATTGTCTGTGGTTTTCTTCCCAATTAACTTTGATTAATCAAGGAATTATTTTCAAGCCCACATAAAGTGAACTTAGACCCAGTTCTTCTGTTGTTGGAGTATGGCTTTAAAGAGGAAAAATGCAATAAAATAATCATTATAGAAGCTATAGGGTGGGCCCCTATCTTGTGCTAAGCCAGCGTGTGGCTTGTTTGCTTTTGGCTTAACATGCTGCAGAATGAATTTGAACAGGTGTTTGTGGGATTACAAAGAATAAAATCAAAACCAGATCAAAATGACTTGCATGATATTTCTACTGCATGTTGTTATCAATAAGAACTATGCTGTTACCAGTTTTTAAGTTACCATTGGCATCACAATCCAGTTATTTGTTCGCTTGTCTTATCTATCCCAGAGCCACGTGTTTTATAAAACTCCTGAGCAACCTACTTGCTACAACCAATCGTATCTAGTCAGTGAGCCTGGCACCAGGTTACAGTGTTTATGTTCATCTTAATCTTTTTTAGGCAGAGTTTATCCACATAGGATTTAAATAAAATTATCTGTACCGAAAAGATACACCTGTTTAGGATGCATCCTCCCAAAAACATTACTATGTTTGATCTGTGCAAATATGAAAGCCCATATTTGCACAGGAAAGAAAATAATGATTGCTTTGCATAATAAACATTTTAGCTGATCATGGTATGGCAGAGTGCCTATGGGAGTAACTTTAAAGAGGATACTTTTTTTGAGTATTTCTCAACCTTGGCAGCTTTCCAATGGCTGGATTCCCAGAATTCCCCAGCCAGATGAATCTTCATACCAGTTATGTTTGCAAAATTGTGGTTGCTGCAGCATTTCTGTGGTTAGCTGTGGTCACATGACAGTGATTTCCAAAGGTTCACAAGTGAAGTCAAAGGGGAAGCCAGCAGGAAGTTGAAAGTCTCTCCCACTCTGACTTTTTGTTCACTCTTGGCTGTTCTGTTTCTCTGTTTAGGTAAAGGAATCTCTGTAAAACGATAACACAATGAGTCACGTACTGTCTAGTTATTATAACTCCTTGTGTAGTCACAGCCAGATGTTCAAACTAGATTTGGTGTTTTTATCCATCTATCAAGTTTTTCCAAAGGACCCAGGATAAGCAGATGTTGATATTTGATGGTATTAAAGGTATCATCACAGGATGGAAGATGTTCCAAGTAAAGCTGACTTTTGCAATTAACCGATGTTGATTTTGTCAATGCCGATGATGCTCCACTTGTTTTGGGACTGTACCCAAGGCACCTATTACTATTTGTACTAACTTAACTTATTTTTGCAGGTTTTTGTATTTTGTTATCTTCTCCAGTTCTTTCTCTTCTCTTCTGCCATCTCCAAATAATACCACATTCACTATCCAGACTTTTTTTTTTTGCTTTCTTGTCGACAGTTGTTAAGTTTTGGATGTCTGTTTGAATTCTAAAATCTCAGAGCACTTTTATTTCATTTTCTATGAATGTCTGTATTGTTATTATTCTTTTGTGCTTTCAAATCAACCTCAGCTGACACAGTTTTCTTGGCAAGAGTTTTAGAAGTGGTTTTCCTTTGTCATGTTGTTAGGTTTGAGAAAGAGTGATTGGCTCAGAGTCACTCAGATGTCTTAAAGTGGAAGTAGAATTCATGGTTTTATAAACCTTTATATATATATATTTTAAGTTTTAAAGGAAAGACAGCTTGCTGAATCATGATAGAGTGCAGGGGAGGCATTTGTCTCTGTTATTTAGAACAGTAAATTCTATCTAGCATCTCTCAACAGCTCTTATAAAAAGCTAACTAGGGTCAGAGTTGTGACAGGAGACCACCAGGGCTGAATGAAATTGAAAATGTATACAGGAAGATGGTAGCATCATTTGGAAAATAGCATCCCCTTTAGACCGCAACTGAGGGAATGCCTTGGCGTCTAGGATAAAAACATATTGCATGCAATGGTATTATTGAAATAATGTTTATTATAGTTAAACCACTTCCAAATACTCAGCCACATGGATTCCTATCTTGGCTTCTTTGCAGTAAATCTGAAGCCTCTTTTAGGCCTCTTTGCAACAGTGTATAATTTTTGGTCTGCTTGTTTGGGAAGCTGAATTCCATTCTGAGGGAAGGAGTTGTGTACCACTAAAAGAGAGAAGTGTGGGTTTTGAAGGCTTTGGAAGACATAAAAATGGTTGTTTGGAATGATGACTTAATTTGGAATATTGGGACTTACTTGATGTAAGTTTTCTTCCAGCTGACACAGATAATATATCTTTTGTGATCAGTAGGAGGCAGACTGTATCCATGACTGCATTTGGGACTTGAGGGTTTTTCCTGCAATATCTCATATTACACTGCAGAGCTTGGAATATTAATAATAAAAAACTATCCTTGAGAAACAGTCTGTAGTATTGTTTCTCCTGAAATAGGAACGGTCCTTTCTCTATTGCTTTGAGAAACTATGGTGAGAAACAGGTTATCAATTACTAGGTTGAATAAGAAAATAAAAATCAGGTCTGATTATTACTTGGGTGGGAGATACCATGACATCTCAGAGCTAAACGTCCCCATAACATCCAATAATGCATATTGTTCCAAGAAACCACCATAGAGGGTTCCATGAATCTCGACTTAAAAAGGACATTTCTTTTTCTGGCCACAACGTTCCACTTGGATCATTTCATGCAACCCGTTTTCCAGGGTTTGAGGGGGGAAAATTTAGCCTTGCTCCTGTACCCACAACACCATTGGCACAGCCTTTCTGTGAGGGTTTTCCAAATCAATCTCTGTGCTTTCCTACTTGTTATGATAAGCCTGTGGGTCATAATACATCTGAACCTGGACTCTCAGGCCCCCCAAAATGCCTTTTTATAGTTTGATATATTTTTCATAGTCTAATCTGCTGAGAGTATCAGCCCCACTGGTAGACACTAGACCAGGAAATCAATTCCATAGGAAGGCTGAAACTACTTTTTTTTTAAACTGGCTGTGAACTTGCAAGTTTGATTGTACTATATCTCCAATAGAAGAGAATACTGTATTGTTAGCTTAGCATTAAGCTGTGGAGTTTAATGAGAACCACAGTTCCTAAACAATCTGAGCCAAAAATTATATACTGTAGGCAAAGATCCAAAGGGTGGGTGTAGATTTATTGAACTTGGTGCAGGATTGAACTGAATGCTCTCTGACCTTGAGTGTTTGCTTGCAGATGTATCATTATCTGATTACATAATATCATCAGATTCTTCAATTGATAATACTTCTATTGGTAATGCACTGAGCAGTGCACTGATAATATTATTTATTTATTATTTATTAATTTAATTTATATACCGCCCTTCTCCCGCAGGACTCAGGGCGGTGCACAGCATATTAAAACAAGTACAAATACAAAATACAAAAAATATAGACCCCTATAAAACCAAATTAAAAACCAAATATTAGAAGCTGTTATTCCTATTAAAATTATTCTTAAAATCATCCCTAAGTAAAATCC
>NW_015386400.1:2219823-2225416 GCF_001527695.2 Protobothrops mucrosquamatus | reverse complement strand
GGTGAGGAAGGAGGAGAACCACCGCATAACGGTGCCTCCCACTCCTAACTCACCGAGACGCCGCAGCATGATACCGTGGTCTACAGTATCAAAAGCCGCTGAGAGGTCCAAAAGAACAAGGACAGAGGAATAACCTCTGTCCCGGGCCCTCCAGAGATCATTAACCAACGCGACCAATGCCGTTTCCGTGCTGTGTCCCAGCCTGAAGCCCGACTGGTATGGGTCTAGTCAGGTAATGAAACATCTGCAAGTAAACAATTAGATTCAGAGAACACAAAATATTCCACTGCATTGTATTGAACTAGGAAGGCATCTTTTGTTTGATATCTTGATCTGTCTTTAAAGAATGCTTAAAGTCCTTTGGCCAACGCAACAGAAACTGCATATTTCATTTTCCTTATTCTATACACGAGCCACAGAACAGTGAAATATGGAACAAAGGATAGTAATAAAACACAGGAGTGTAACAACATGCACAATTGTCCTCCTTTTCTGCTTGCCCATTCTGGCCTTATTTATTTGTTTAAAATACCTGTAATAATCTAAAATAAAGAGAAATCTGATATTCTGGAAAGCAAGGCCACATCTTGCAGAATCATCTTAATTTCCAGAGCACCATGGGACATTTCCTTAATTCTGTAGCCATTCTTTAAACTTAAACAGGATATTTTCCTAGGGGGAAAAATAGGAAAATCAAAGATTAGTTGGAACAAAAAGAGCTGTGAGGGAGGATAAAAGAACAAGAGTGATACAGCCACAGTGGAAGGCTGCAAGAGCATCCTTGAAATTGCAAACAAAGTCCTTTGCCTTCTCTTGGTTTACAATTCCTGGGATTTGGATGAGCATTGGAAGGTCAGATCCTACACAAAGACTCTGGAAAGAGATGAGAATAGCAATAGCAATAGCACTTAGATTTATGTAGTGCTTCACAATGCTTTATGGCCCTCTGTAAGAGGTTTACAGAGTCAGCATATTGCCCCCAACAATCTGGATCCTCATTTTACCAACCTCAGAAGGATGGAAGGCTGAGTCAACCTTGAGCCCCATTCGGATAGAACTCCTAGCTATAGGCAGAGTCAGCCTGCAATACTACATTCTAACCGCTGCATCACCAGGGCTCTTTGATGTGTCTTTCCATGTTTCTGAAAGCGATTGAAGATAGAGAAAGAAATCTATTTCCAGCTGGGAAAAAGGGAGTCTCTCTTGTTGTGCATGGAAGTAAGCTGTGTATGAGGGCAAGCAGAGTTGGTACTGCTTAGCTTAATCCTGTCGCAAAGTGGCCCTTTCATCCTTCTGTTTCTCCCTGGCCACCTAGGAGGGATTGGACAGACTCCTTTGCCTTCCTAGCAAAAATACTGTGAAGATGTTACAGAAAGGAGAGAGATCTTCTGGGTACTGGAAGAAGAGAGGGGAGGGATGATGAACACGTTATGTCTTCCTTCTTCCCTGTTTCAACACATCTGTCTCTTCACCGGCTTCTGCCTTCAAATACCTCTAGGCTTTCCTCTTCATTGTGACTGAAAGTACAAATCCCGAACTTACAACCGGTTTCTTAGTGACTGTTTGAAAGTGCAGCCTGCCTGAAAAGGTAAAACTTACAACCTGATTCTCAAGTTTTGACAGTCGCTCCCTCCCCTTCACGGACAGTCACATGTCCACATTTTAGGCTCTTGGCTACTTGTAGTATCTCATGGTCATGAGACCACATTTTACAATATTTTTGCCAAAACATGTTTGCCAAAACATGTTGGCAAAATTGTTGACAAAACCATGCCATAGCAATGGGTGTGCTTAACAACTGTCACATTAATGATCATCCCATTCATTTTAATGATTGTTGCAAAAAAGGTAGTAAAATCTAGTTGCCATGTGACCAACCTGATTTACAACTATCGTGACACATGTTGTAATGGGGCAGGCTTTATGATGGTCATATATCAAGGGATACCTGTATCTCTCACACCTGGCAGTTGTGCTTCAGAATTCATAGCATACTTTTTCTTCCCTCAGATCCCTCTTCAAAACATATTATTTTTCTGAGAAACATTATTTTCACAACTATAACAATAATAGAGTTGGAAGGTACCTTGGAGGTCATCTAGTCCAACCCCCTGCTCAAGCAGGAAACCCTATAACATTTCAGAGAAATGGTTATTCATTCTCTTCTTAAAAACTTCCAGTGTTGGCGCATTCACCGCTTCTGGAGGCAGGTTGTTCCACTGGTTAATTGTTCTAACTGTCAGAAAGTTTCTCCTTAGTTCTAGGTTGCTTCTCTCCTTGATTAGTTTCCATCCGTTGCTTCTTGTCCTGCCTTCAGGTGCCTTGGAAAATAGCTTGACTCCCTCTTCTTTGTGGCAGCCCCTGAGATACTGGAATACTGCTATCATGTCCCCCCTCGTCCTTCTCTTCATTAAACTAGACATACCCAATTCCAGCAGCCGTTCCTTATATGCTTTAGCCTCCAGTCCCCTAATCAGCTTTGTTGTACATTTCTCATACACTACCCATTCCTAGACCAGTAATGGCAAACCTATGTCATGTGTCAAAGGGTACACACTGTGGCATTTTGGGTGATGTGCCAGCATTTACCAACACCCAACAATGATTCTCGAAAGCTTCTCCTGCTCTTATTGCTTGAGTCTGTGAAAATTGTGTGAGAATGGTGGCACTAAGGCTGAAGTGGATGGCTAGGCTTCTGCTTCAAGCCCAGTCTTGGTGCTGCAACCAAGTGCTTCTGCTCAGGGTGGACTAGATGCGAGGAAGACAGAAAATTGTTTCTCTTTTGTTGTGTCATACTAGTAGAGTCAATGTAAGCAGTTTCTGGATTTTTGTGACAGGTCAAGCCCAAAAGATTTGCCATTATTGCCCTAGATCAGGGGTAGGCAACCTTGGCTCTTTTATGACTCGTGGACTTCAACTCCCAGAATTCCTGAGCCAGCAGGGCTGGCTCAGGAATTCTGGAAGTTGAAGTCCACGAGTCATAAAAGAGCCAAGATTGCCTACCCCTGCCCTAGATCCTTCTGTGGGGGAGAGAGGGGCATCCTTTGGTACCATCCTCCCTTCTTTTTTATCTTCTTAAAAAAAATAGGAAGCAGACACACTGAAAAGCAAAGGCTCCACCATATTTATTTGTAATTGCTTTGGGCCACTACATGGAAAAAAGAAAATGCCGAGATCAATTTACCTTCTTTTAGAAATTTTTGACCTGCCAAAAATCTGTCCAGAGTTGACATTCTACCAACCTCTGTTCTAATCTAAGCCTCAGTATCTATCTATACATACATACATACATACATACATACACACACACATACACACATACACACATACACACACACACACACACACATACATACATACATACAAACTCTCCTGTTTAGTTGCCTTCTTTTCTTTTCTTCCTGCTGTCATTTGTCAAAGGCCAGGCTATAAAACTCTAGGGCAGATCACTTTTTACAGATGGTAACAAATTCTGGTAATTAAGTTTAAAAAAAAAAAAGTCTTGCTATCTTGTTACTCGTCCTCTAGATTGGGGAGAAGAGACTCTCTTTTTAAGTTTGCTTCTACTAGCAGCTTCTTTGACAGTTGCCTGTAAATAGGTGAGCAAAAATGCCCTCCAGCTTTTCATGAGTAGTCCTAGTTGGCTATATTTAGATTGCAGAAGAAAATAAAGAGGCATGAAATAATTCCTTTTATATTGTTATTCCAATGTTTGTGTGATTGTGTGGCTTCTTTTTTCCTTCCTCCTAACCTTACAAAACCATCCAGTGAATGGCCTGCCTTTCATTGGTACCTCCAGCCATTATTTTTGACAATGAAAAAACAGTGCCACCTATGTGAAGATTCTCCCTTGTGAAAGAAAAATAGCTTTTGCTTCAAGATACAAGAACAGAGGCTGCCATCCACATTATTGCATTTCTATATGGACAGCCATTTGTCCGAAATGGTATAGGGTTTCCTGCCTGAGCAGGGGGTTGGACTAGATGATCTCCAAGGTCCCTTCCAACTTTATTATTATTATTATTATTATTATTATTATTATTATTATTATTATTATTATTATTATTATTATTATTATTATCCAAGACTTAAGGTGACACACACACACACATACACACACACACACACACCCTAACCATCTAATCTACTGGCACTTCATTTCAAGCAAACTACCACAATTTGATTGTTTTTATAGATCTTGGAGACGATGCTGTATTTCACACTGATTTTGCCCAGCCTATAATACCAATAGTGGACCTTTACAGAACACTAGATACAGATGGCTTTTGAATTAGGACCACAGTTGATCTAGTTATTATTACCAATATGTTTTGAGATTTTTTGGGGTTGGGTTTGTTTGCTGCCCAGGATGGAAAATTTCTAATTGGTTTCATAAGCATAATCTTATTGTGATTTTCTTGGCTGTAGGATGCTATGTTTATTCCTAATTTCTGCCATATAATTCTCTTAAAAATATGGTATTTGCTTAATTGTTCCCCAGCCCTTTGTTCTGACTGTTCTAACAATGTTGCCAACATGTTGCACAAATGGGTGTGAGGCTGTTTCATAGAACAGGACTTTTCTTATGATTTGGAAACCAAAGATTATGGAATTTAGCATTTGTTCCACTCCCTTATAGAGAGGGCTAGCAGATAATTGAACACGTAAAAGCAATTAGCAATAAGCTGCATCTGTTTTTCTTTAGTGGCTGAAGACATTTCACCAATATTTATGGATAGTCCACTTAGATACCAGACGTTTGAGTTCAGTTCCTTTATCTTTGAAGACTAAGCATAACTGTCAGTCTTTCTATTCCCAATATATAATTGTTTTGTCAAATATAATAATAATAATGATGATAAAGTTGGAAGGGACCTTGCAGGTCATCCAGTCCAACCCCCTGCTCAGGCAGGAAACCCTATACCATTTTTTCTTAAAAACTTCCAGTGTTGGAGCATTCACCGCTTCTGGAGGCAGGTTGTTCCACTGGTTAATTGTTCTAACTGTCAGGAAGTTTCTCCTTAGTTCTAAGTTGCTTCTCTCCTTGATCAGTTTCCACCCGTTGCTCCTTGTCCTGCCTTCAGGCGCTTTGGAAAATAGCTTGACTCCCTCTTCTTTGTGGCAGTCCCTGAGATATTGGAACACTGCTATCATGTCCCCCCTCGTCCTTCTCTTCGTTAAACTAGACATACCCAATTCCAGCAACTGTTCCTTATATGTTTTAGCCTCCAGTCCCCTAATCATCTTTGTTGCTCTTCTCTGTACTCTTTCTAGAGTCTCAACATCTTTTTTACATCGTGGTGACCAAAACTGGATGCAATATTCCAAGTGTGGCCTTACCAAGGCATTGTAAAGTGGTATTAATACTTCACATGATCTTGATTCTATCCCTTTTTAATGCAGCCTAGCACTGTGTTGGCTTTTTTGGCAGCTGCAGCACACTGCTGGCTCATATTTAAATGATTGTCCACTAGGACTCCAAGATCCCTCTCGCAGTTACTACTATTGAGCAAGGTACCCCCTATACTATACCTGTACATTTGGTTTTTCTTGCCTAAATGTAGAACCTTACTTTTTTCACCATTGAATTTCA
>NW_015386400.1:2218311-2219733 GCF_001527695.2 Protobothrops mucrosquamatus | reverse complement strand
GGTTTTTCTTGCCTAAATGTAGAACCTTACTTTTTTCACCATTGAATTTCATTTTGTTAGATAGCGCCCAGTGTTCAAGTCTGTCCAGATCCTCCTGTATCCTAAGCCTGTCTTCTGGAGTGTTGGCTATTCCTGCCAGCTTAGTGTCGTCTGCAAATTTGATGAGTTCCCCATCTATCCCCTCGTCCAGATCGTTGATGAAGATGTTGAAGAGCACTGGGCCCAGAACAGAGCCCTGGGGCACCCCGCTACACACTTCCCTCCATGTAGATGCGGTTCCATTGAGGATCACACGCTGAGTACGGCCAGTCAGCCAGCTATGGATCCATCTGGTGGTGATGCTGTCTAACCTGCATTTTTCTATCTTCTTGAGTAGTAGGTTGTGGTCTACTTTGTCAAATGCCTTACTGAAGTCCAAGTAAATTATATCCACAGCATTCCTCTGGTCCACTAATTTTGTCACTTGGTCAAAGAATGCAATAAGATTTGTCTGGCATGATCTGTTTTTGACATATCCGTGTTGGCTTTTAGTAATGACTTTGTTTGCCTGTAGGTGTTTGCTGATTCGTTGTTTGATTATCTTTTCCAGAATCTTCCCAGGTATTGAGGTCAGGCTGATAGGTCTATAATTTCCTGGGTCCTTTTTTCCCCCTTTTTTGAAGATGGGAACTACATCAGCTCTTTTCCAGTCCTCTGGTAGTTCCCCAGTGCTCCAGGATCTCTGAAAAATATAGTTCAGTGGTTCTGAGATCACATCTGCCAGTTCCTTGAGAACCTTGGGGTATAATCCATCTGGTCCTGGTGATTTGAACTCGTCTAGGCTGGACAGGTGCTCACTTACCATTTTCTTGCCTATCTTAACTTGTATTTCTATTTTGTTTTTTATGGCACTATTTTTGATAGGTTGGTCTGTTTTTTTCCCTTTGTGTAAAAACAGATGCGAAAAACGAGTTAAATAGTTCTGCTTTCTCCCTGTTGCTTGTCACCTTCTTGCCACTTTCACCCACTAGTGGACCAATTGTTTCCTTCACTTTTTTCTTGTTTTTTAAATGTTGAAAGAAGCTTTTTTTTTGTTATTTTTGACTTTGGTTGCAAGCCTTAGTTCATTTTGAGCTTTAGCTTTCCTCATTTCGTCTTTGCAGGCTCGGGCTATTTCCTGAAAATCTGACTTAGTTATGTGCCCGTTTCCACTTTCTATATTTGTTCTTTTATCTTTCAATTTGTCAGAGAGTTCTTTATGCAGCCATGCTGGTTTCTTTTGAGAGCTGTTATTTTTCCTCTTTGTTGGTATTGTGCTAGACTGGGCCTTTATTATCTCACTTTTCAGAATTTCCCAAGCCTCTTGAGTTGTTTTCCCCTGGAGGATTCTCATCCATGGAATCCTTCCCAAACCCTCTCTAAGTTTATTGAAATTAGCTCTCT
>NW_015386400.1:2117275-2218245 GCF_001527695.2 Protobothrops mucrosquamatus | reverse complement strand
ACTCTAGTTTGACTGTGTTCTATTGCTTGTGCTTCCATAATGTTGAATTCCAATATTGCATGATCACTTCCTCCCAAGGTTCCTATGGCTTCAACACCTTCTATCATTTCATCTCTGTTAGTGAGAATTAGGTCCAAAATGGCTAATCCCCTAGTTCCCTTCTCTACTTTTTGGGAGACAAAGTTGTCTGCTAGGTTTGCCAGGAACCTGTTTGATCTTCCACTTGGTACAGAGTTTGTCTCCCAGTTGATGTCAGGGTAGTTAAAGTCCCCCATTACTATTGTGATGTGCTTCCTACATACCTTAGTTAGCTGACTAGCAAAAAGTTCATCTATTTCCTGTGTTTGGTTGGGTGGCCTATAGTATACACCTATGGCAATGTCGTCCCCCCCCCCTTTATATTGACCCATATGCATTCAGGACAGTTTTCATCATTGTTGTGCTCTATTTCTGTAGAGATGTAGTTATTTCTTATATAGAGAGCAACTCCACCTCCTCTTTTATTTGGTCTGTTTCTTTTAAATAATTTAAATCCCTCTAGCTGTGTGTTCCATTTGTGGGTTTCGTCCCACCATGTTTCCATTATGGCAACAATATCATATCTGCCCTCATTAACCTGAATTTCTAGTTCATCCTGTTTGCTGTTCATACTCTGTGCATTTGTGTATAGACATTTGAGTCCTTTATGATCGACCCTGTGTTTACTTCCTACATAACCTGTGTGGTGCCTGAGTTCCCCTAATGTCTTACCACTTATTTGGTTAGTGCACTTTGTGTGGCACTGGCTATTAAGAGCTTGATTTTGCTTGACAGCAAGGTTGATGTTCTTGTCCACACACACATCTATGTTACATGCACTGATAGCCCTATAATTTTTAGATTGCTGGGGACAGGAATGTTCTGTATCAGTTAGCTCACTGTCCCCGCTGTTTAGTTTAAATATTCCTCCAGAAAATCTGTGAATTTATAGCCAAGTAACTCAGTCCCTTTCTTTGATGGATGCAAACCATCTCTTTTGTACATTCCTTCATTGGACCAGCTGCTGACATCGTGACTAATATATCCAAAGCCTTCCCCTTTACTCCACTCCTTTAGCTACATATTGAATTGTGCTATACGCTGGCCTTTTCCATTTTGGTCCTTATACAGTGGTAAGACCTCTGAAAAACTAACCCTACAGCCTATTCTGCTAAGTTCCTGCCCCAGGTTCTGGAAGTCATTCTGCACAGTGAGTACATCTTTTTGGGACAGATATGAAGCAGAATCTTTTCTTTGCAGGAACATGAGAGGGAAGAATTCTACTCAATAGGGTCCTTGTGTCATTTTGTCCCATTTCTCTAAATCAGGGATGTCAAACTGCTGGCCCGCGGGCCGGTTTCATCATACTGGAGCCACGCCCACCCCATTGCCGACAATGGCAAAAAAGCTCCGATATATTGCGCAATGTCACGTGACATCGCGAGTTTGACATGTCTGCTCTAAATAGTAGAAATTAAGCGGAGATGCTGAAAGACTGGGGGTTTTTTCCAGAAAAATGGATGTTAAAATACTTTACCTTGTGTTATAAATATTACTTGCTCTATGTGCATTGATGGACTAACAGTCATGACTTTATTAACTCTCAACAAAAAACAAACAAAATCCTATCCAGAAAACATTAAACTTTATGGCAGGGGTCTTCAAACTTGGCCCTTTTATGACTTGTGGACTTCAACTCCCAGAATTTCTCAGCCAGCGTGCATTGTTTTTAGAACATTCTGCAAATCCCAAGAGCCAAAATTATGAGATTGAACAGTGAGTTGTATGCATCTAGAAAGGTGATCTTATCCCAATATCTGGGGAAAATCCTGGTATCTAATCAAAACACAGCCCTGTCAAATCCTTTCCAGAATTTGCTTTTATTCTCCTGTGCAAAGCACTAAGGAAAATACAAGCTGGCCTCATCCTGTTGTCATGATAGGACTACTCAGCAGGTCCTACTGACATAATACAAAGCCTGTTTAGATGCAGGAAAGATGCTTTTCATGGGGGATAAATACTAGAAAAAAGAAGTGTATGCTTTTTCTTTCACCTAAATGGTATGGATTGTAAAGTATTCTCCCTCTCTGGGTGAAATGGGCAGTTAATATAAATATAAATAAACAAATAATGTTTTAAATGGATAATGTCAATTAAAATCAGTGAAGGACATTTAGAACAAGTCCTTGGCAGCCAAGCAAAGAATATTTTCTCCCTGAAATTATGTCTGATGTTTCCATTGGAGAGAGGAGCCATCAGACATAATTAGAGGACTACGGGGGACACGATAGCAGTGCTCCAGTATTTGAGAGGTTACCACAAAGAGTAGCAGGCAACTTATTTTCCAAAGCAGCAGAGGGCAGGACAAGAAACAATGGTTGGAAAAGTTTTTAAGAAGAAACTGGACAGTCACTTGTCTGAAATGATATAGAGTCTCCTGCTTGAGCAGAAGGCTGGACTAGATGACCTCCAAGGTCCCTTCCAACTTTATTATTATTATTATTATTATTATTATTATTATTATTATTATTATTATTATTATCCTTGAAGGTCCCTTCCAGCTCTATTCTGATTGACTCCTTTAATTGCTCCGCATCACAGTATGTCACAAGTGCAAATATTTTCAGCGGACTTGCTTAACAGTAATGCAGTTGTGAATTGCTCCCTGATTAGAATTGGTTGATTCTCTGGTCAACTGACTGTTCAAAAAGTTTATTTTGCAACGTACTTTCAGTAACTTGATTTACTTGGTTCTGAGCTACTTTTATCAGCAAAATGAACAAGGAGACTTATTTGTGTCTACTGCTATCCTTGTACATATAGTTCTCAACTTATGATTTTGATTGAGCTCAGAAGTAATCTTTAGTTGTTGTAATCATAAATCAAGATACACTTGTTGATGGGAAGTAATTATTCAGCTTTTTCACAGTGGTGATTAACTGTGTCATTAAGTGAACCCATTTATTTAAAGGGGTGGATTTTTTTCTGTAGGGAACTAGTCGAAGGCATCATAAATCACAATCATGTGACTGCCACCAGTTGTAAAACTGCCTCATCTGTAGTGGGGCATCACAACTATTTTCAATAGCCAGGGGTGCTTTGTAGGCCCAAAAGCACCCATTCTGTGGCCTTTATAACTTTGAACAGTTATAAAGCAACCAGTCATTATGAGAGGACTATCTATAATAACTTTCTTGGGAATTTTCTGTACCCAATGAAATAATTATATCAGTGTTTCCCAACATCAACAACATTAAGATGTGTGGACTTCTGCTCCCAGAATTCTCCAGCCAGCATGCTAAAAAACAGCACATTGGATCCAAGCTAAATAATGTTGTAAATATACCTTGTGTACACACTTAACAGTACCTGAATGACAATGGGTAATGTATCCATTATTTTTATTCAGGAATTCCTCCAGGAAACTAAACTTTTATGTTAATGATGATGGAAATTGTTTCCAAAGGATCAAAAAAGAGAAAAATATTTAGGATCCTTTTAGTGAATCATTGTCTTTTTAAATAGGTAAAAACTGGTTAGAAGCAAAAAAACCCGCTATCTTTTAACTGCTATAGAAAAACAAAATAAAATTGGGAAGAAACCTGTGTAAGAAAATATACATTATTTTGCTTAATGTATAATAAATTTTTATTATTGGAAAAAATTCAAATAGCTGGGGTTATAGATAAGGGATTATAGGTGCTGCAAAAAAAGGAGGCTATTTTGCCAAATAACAGAAAACGTTCTTTCTAGATGAATGTGTGTATGTGTGTATCTATCTCTGTGTGTACCTATTAATTTGAAATATTTAATAAGTAACATGATTTTGATAGAATAACAAAAAGACACAAAACAGGAACATTATTTCCAGAAGTATATTAGCAAATAAAAAGAATAACAAATTAGGTACATAAACTTTGAGTAAATTAAACTGCTATTACTCCTGGAGAAATTAATAAAATTTGCCCTAAATTCAACTGAAAATCTTTTTTAAGTGACAAAATAATTCTTTGTGTGCTTACAAGTATGAATCCTATATGGATTGCCATTAAACAAAACAGATATAAATACAACATTCAAACATAAAAGCAGGGCAATTCTTTGAATTTCTGTACCAAGTCAGGTGCTTACAAAATCTGGCTCAAGAGTTTCAAATATAGGCACAAATCACAACACCATTAAAATGGCACTGAGCTTCAATGACTGAAATTACATATTTTTGTGTTGCTTATTGCTAGAGTTGCCATAAAGGGAAGTGAAAACAAGTGTCATCCCTTGTTATTACATATGGATGGTTACAGATTTTTCTCCAAGAATTAAATGGAGGCAAAGGATTCCTATTTCTATTAATGGGTAGTACAAGGCTTGTAGTACAGGCTTCAGTATTTGCATCAATACAAAATTTACATACTTAAGGATGTAACATATTAAACTGCTGTTTTTAAATTTTTGCCAACTAACTTGGTAGAAAGTAATCAGTTGAACCACCATCGGCACCATCCTCATTTAAAAGAACCAATCCAAGCAGTAAGAAAATTAAGCCTGTCTAGGTTTAGGTACCTCCTTTATATTTATATACACATAAACAAATATTATAATACACAGCATGGCAGCTGTAGAGAGAGGCTAATGTGGAATGTGTAGAAGATGCACAAATAAAGTTCTTAGCTAGTTTCTTTGAAAAACTCACCTAGACGATTAGGAGGAAAAAAAAAAGATCTTACCAACGGAAAAAATTGGCAAACTGCCTACATTATAGAAAAATACATCACATTCTGCAAAAAGGTTGCTTGGATTAGAAAAGGATGTGCTATAGTAGAGAAGCAAATTGGTGGTATATAGAATGTTAAGCCCAAACTACAAAGAGAAAAAGGAAACAGAATTAACTACATAACAGGGAGGGCAGAACAGCAGCCAGAGCGGAGATGATCCTGGTTTGATTCGATTAGAGGTCAGAGGCGGCAAAATGATCTGCCATATTTTGGGTTCACCTCCTCCAAGGGTGCATTTGTCTGCATTGTCTTGGCATGTAAGAAGGAAGAAATTCCACTCAAAGCCTTTTCAGACCAAGTCCAAATCAATTTCACAGTTGGTCAGTCGGCATTCAGTCCTGTTGTCTGGCATCCCCTTGAACTGAAAAGGCAACAGTGGTTCTCTTGAAGGCCATTTTATGGCCAATGCTCAACAAGGTTTGAGAGTTCAGAACTTTGGATATTTAACTTAGAAATTCACATTCTTTCTTCAAAAATAATTTTCTTAATCTCTCCTGTTTACATTTTCTACAGAGAAATAAGTAACCCTTTCCCTGAGCCCCTCCCACCTTCCTCCTGTTTACCATCCTGACTGAACACTGTTCAGTTCAGTTTTAAAATGGCCACTCCATGCCAAGTAGAGGCATTAAGTCTTAATGCTTTGAAAAACAGATGGTTCCATATTAAGAGATCTTTGCATGCGTGCATATACACACATTCTTTCATGCAAGTTCCAGAAAGCATACATTCTCTACAAAGACTTGTTTTCCTCCTCTAGCAGGTAAGATGTTCTACCAACATACTCTAAACATTGAGGCTTAAGGATATTTTCACATGGTGCCACTTGGGAAAATGCCTCACAAAGATTTGAAATCTCTTGAAAGTCAGTTCTTTTTGTATCACACCCTTTCAACCCGGCTGGGATCATAGACTTCTGTAAAATAGGAAGCGAGCATGATTATTAGTACTAACAATTCATAACAATTATGTCTATATAGGATTTTGATTATGAAAGACTCAACATATTCAGGAGTCATTCTTACAACTAGCATTTATTAAAATCTCATCTGACTGATACTTACCATGCTCTAAAATGATCTAAGAAAGGTAAATACTGCAACCATGGATTTTTCACACCACAGATTTTTCAGATCACCCTAGTTTTTCATGATTCATTAGGATATTCAGTATGTAATTTTTAGCATCGGTTCTATTTTACATGAAAGCTGGGACATGACCGTTGAAGTAAAGACAAGGATAGAAAAAGCCCAAACAGCATTCTTCAAAATGAAAAAGGTCTTCTACAGTCACAACATAAGCCTAAGACTGAAAATCAGGCTTGTCAGATGCTATATTTTTTCTATCCTGCTCTGTGGAGTAGAGAGTTGGTCTCTGACAGAAGGCCACCTGAAGAGACTAGAAGCATTTGAAATGTGGATTTACAGGCGGCTGTTACATATAAGCTGGGTTGACAAGATCAGAAATGAGGTGATAAGCCATCTGGGAAAGCCAAGGGAAATCATCAAAACAATTAAAAAACAAAAATTAGAATATTTCAGACCTGTGATGCGACACCCAGAAAAATACGGCATACTCCATTTAATCCTCCAGGGAAAGATTGAAGGCAAATGAGGTCCAGGTAGAAGAAGAACATTGTGGCTTCAAAATCTAAGGGACTGGTTTGGACAAAACTCAGCAGCACTTTTTCGTGCGGCTGCTGATAAAAACAGGATTGCCAACATGATCGGCAACGTCCGATAACGGATATGGCACAAGAAGAAGAAGAATTTTTAGTAGGCCTGATCTCAGGATCGCAAAGAAACACTATTAGTGGCACTATCCTAGAGAAATGAAGACTCACGCTAATTCTTTATCTGTATGTATGGCACTATCCTAGAGAAATGAAGACTCACGCTAATTCTTTATATATATGTATGGAGGAGGCTTCTACTATGTTTGTGGTTTTCAATTATGCTATTACTATCAATTGCACAAAAAGAGAAGGAGGATGATTGATTTTGTGAATCAATCCTTAGCTCATAAGGGGTTATTGCTTTCAGCTTGACTTCTGATGACAACACAGTAGAGTTCTCAATATTTACTCTATTTAAGTAAAGGGTGTGCTTTCTTAATAATAGCTAATTTCTAACAAGTTGTCTTATCAGGTGGCACTGAAATGCAGCTGAATGTACAGCAAGATGTTTTGCGTATATATGTGGCCAATTTCTTCTTAGTAAATAAGAGTTTTACAAAGAGAAAGCTTGCGTATCAATATGTTTGCAGTATTTACCTTTCCTAGACAGATCTAGTGGATTTAAAATAAAAGCAACAGGTGTGCCAAATGACCCAATGAGACCTCTGGGCATTTCAGGTTTTAAATTAGGGATGCTAATCCTTCAACGTTATTAGAAAAATAGCCAATTTCCTAGAGTGATATAGCTAATAATATACTCATCTATATCACTGGATGGACTCAAATTCTTATGATTTATATTATCCATCCTTTTTATGCTATATTCTATTTGTATTAGAGAGCTATTGAGAGCATGAAAAAAAATAAAACCACAAAAACTTATACTAAAGTATTTTGTTGACTCAAAGTAAATAGATGTTTTTATTTTACCACTAAGAAATGTCAACAAAGAAGTATTAATTAAAGTTTGCCTGCTGATAAGGATAGCAGAATGGAAAAGCACCTGAAGGATCCAGAGAATTCTTAAAAGCACAATACACTGTGCAAATAGGCACGCTCTCCGCATTGTGGCTTTTCTGGAAGCCAAGTGTCTCATTCTAAAATTATAGCTACTTTTTATAGTTACCTTAGAAGTCATTCCTTAAAAATACAAATGTCTTTGAAACAGGATCACCATTGGGGGAGAGAGAAAAAGCCACCCCATATTTTAGATCACATATGATTATTCTTTACCTAACAGACTGTAAAGAGGCAAGAAAATTAATTAAAGCACATGTCATTAAAACATTCTGTTTGGAGCACACCTTTGAATCTTGTTCTCAATCTTGCCTCCCTCTTGTTACTGGAATCCCTCACCTTTGTTCAAACCCCAAATGGAATATCTGTCTAATATACAACAAAGTTTCTAAGGCATCCTCCCCAATTTGTTGTCTGCCAGGAATGTTAAGATTCCACCTCCCATCTTCTCTATGATGTTTAGTCATCTCACTAGGAATGATGGAAGATCAGATTAAAGCAATTCTTATACACTAAATAAATAAAAGAAGCTAAGCTAAATTAAAACTGTTACCTCTGCTCAAAAGTAATATGGAACCACTGTTGGAATAACCAATATGAAATAAGCAATAAGAAGAAACAAAATTATACTGAACTATTTGGAAGAATGGTTCTTAAAGAACCTTCAGCTTTCAGACCATCTGTACATTTACACAAAGAGAGTCTGAAGGCAACTAATACTCTACAAAAATATAAAAGTGGAGAACCTGGTTTTTATGAGATCTCACATTCAGCAAGTGGGGCAACTGTTTTTACTTTAAACACCAGATTTTTTTTTAATTTTTTCTCTATTCATTTCTGGAAAGCATAATGTGAACACTGCAGTCAAAACTAGGAAGTTACTTTTAATGCATATTTGAGTTTAAAAACATAAGACTGAGCATGTGGAAAGGAAGATAGCAAATTCCTTCAGGATTACAGCATCTTCCACTCTAGGGTATTTATAATGGTGTATACCTGTTAAAGAAAAAAGAAAAAAGCCCAAACCCAAAACAGCTGGTTCATCTGGTAGGGTTACCTGTCTCAGCTATTGACTATCTCCTATTTGCTTGCCAAAAATGAAATCGCAACTGCAGAATTCAGACCTTAGACTGAAACAGGAAATTACATTTTCTTTTTAAGATCCTTCTGGGAAAATATGTATGCATCTCCCAATAACGCGCTCACCATACAAATCCTGGATAAATTTGTATCTTACCTGAGCTAAGTAAATTTCTTCCATTTTTCTTTGGGGTTTTATTGTCTAAACGTTCATTTTTATTCAGTGAGATTATACGTTTGGAAACGCAACTGCCTTGTGACTGTTTGCGGGGAAATTCAGTGCGGCCAACATTGGCATCATTTCCTTCCTCTTCTGGTTCCTCATCTCTATCCTCACTTGATCCGGCATTCTTTACCCTGAGACGTCTCATACGAGCAACTGAATCAACTTCTTTCATCCGTGCCAAACGATCCATGGCTGCTCGGCTGGCAGCAGAGGCAACTTTGCCTTGCTTGGGCACAGTCACTTTTGAAGGGCTTTTGGCTTTCTTTTCTATGTTTGAGGGGAGTGCCTTTCTTTCAGCAAGTGGAAGCACAGCAGATTTAGCAGAATGAGCATGGTCTTTGTGGTGTTTGCTAAGACCAGGGCGCTGCTGTTCCCCTGTTTCTTCATCAGAATTCTGATCTTTCATTGATCCCAAGATGTTTTCTCCAATGAAAGTTTTCTTTAGCCAGCCCCTTATATGCTTTTCTTTGGAAGCCATGTCTGTTTTCATTTCAGCCCACGGTATCTTTTTATTTGACAATTCATTGCTCTCTGCCATGTCATCAGAGTCAGAGTCTTCATTGGGAAGAGTTTTGTTATCAGCTGTTAGAGATTCCACAGCTACCTCTATGCCCAGGATCCTGACTGCTCTTGCCTGAAGCGATTCATTTGATGGGATCTTTTTTGTAGAAGGATCAAGAATGCGTGTGCCTTCATTGACATTCCTCCCAACAGATCTCAAATTTGGCTCAGAACGCCCTTGGTTCTTTTTTGTTAAAGATAATGGTGCTACAGAGGCTGTTTCTGAAGCAGGGATATTTCTGCCTGCTGCCTTTTTCATCTTATCGGAATCCTTGTTCTTACGGTTTTCGACGCTTGCTTCCGTAGAATGAATGTTCTTGAACGGATTAAAGCAATTTTTACTCTCCGAGCAACCTGAAACATTTGATTTCATTGGATGCAAACCAATAGCCCGTTTAATCATCTTTCTCGCATTTTCCTGTTTTTGTTTTAGACCAACATTTCCCTTTTTTTCCTTAACTGGTTTATCCATTTCTCTTTCCTCTGATCTAACATTCCTAAGGTCACTAAATGGAACTCTTGCATCTGAACTTTTAGAAGCATTTTCACTTTCAGGTTTACTTTTATCAGCCCCCTTTTTAAACACAGGAATGGACGATTTTATATTTTGTAACTTTGCACAACATCTGTGGTTCAGGCTTACTTTATCAGCTCTACAAGATTTTTCTTCTGTCTTTCCTTTCTCCTCTTCCTCCTCATTTCTCTCTTGCTTTTTTTCATTTTCTTTATCCTCTTCATTCTTTTCTTCTTGTTCCTGAATCTCTTTATTAAAGCTTTCTAGTTCACTTATTGCATCCCAAGGACGTCGGCTAACAGGCTTTAAGAGAAACTGCCCAAAGGCTTCTTTGACACTACAAGGCGATTTCCTTTCTTCCTTGTGGGCAAAACTGGGTTCGCTTCTCCGCCCAGGAAGCCCTGTGGATGAAGTACGAGACACACTCTGGCCTGGTTTGGGATTAAGGACTGCAGTCTTAGAAGACTCAGTTTTGCTGGGCTTGTAGGGATGACCCAGAGCTTTCCTAGGGGGAGGAATTGGTCTACTTTTCCTATTATCAGTAGATGAACTTGGGGCTGATTCTGTAGTAGATGACCCATACTTTAACAAGTGGCCACTGGTCAGTGTGTTTGGTTTTCTAGATTGTGAACCATCGACAGGCTGCTGAATTTTGGGTTCTTCTTTAAAACTAGTTTGCGTTTCCTTGTCTTCATACCTATTGCATGGCCATGAGCCAGAATGCTGAATCTCTTTGTGCTTTGTAGGCTCCTTGCTCTTGAAATCATGAATTTGTTTGAACTCTGTTCTCTGGAA
This sequence comes from Protobothrops mucrosquamatus, assembly GCF_001527695.2. Classification (NCBI taxonomy): domain Eukaryota; kingdom Metazoa; phylum Chordata; class Lepidosauria; order Squamata; family Viperidae; genus Protobothrops; species Protobothrops mucrosquamatus. Next base: position 2,207,590 of record NW_015386400.1, on the reverse strand, counting down.
CGCTTGTTTCTGAGACTCATTTTTATTGGTCATGTTTCCTGTAAGGGCTTGGAGCTCCAGATCAGTAGAAGACGTACTGAGCAAACTCTGTTCTTTCAGATCTTGATTCAGATCCTCAGATCCATCATTCTCACTGGCACCCTGTGTTACATTGTTATTCCTATCGGAATCAGGCATGTTCAGTTCAGATTGAACTGGGACAGATACCAAGCAAAATATAGTTTCGTTTGTTTTTTTCTTTAAATGGTTTTTGCCTTGAACCTCAGTTCCAGGTTCAAAGGTTTTCACTTTAGTCAGAGTCTCAGAGGAGAGTTCTGTTGCATCTGAGCTTTCAGCAGTTGGCTGGCCTTTTGGGGATTCACAATACAGATTGTTGCCTGTGTCATAACAGCCTTTTTGGGTAGACAAGGTGCCACTATCCTGATCTACACTGGATTCCACAAACCATCTGCTGCTACCAGAGACCTGGTTGCATTTTATAGCAATATTTACTGAGTCTGGTACATCGAAAGCTGAATTATAGAACTCCTGTTCCACAGAATTCTTATTATAGACATTTGAATCAGTATTATTTGCATCTCCCGTTTGGTTGTCCATCTGATGGTCAGTTGGATGTATTACTTTAATATGCCGTATTCGAGGGTCATCAAAAGGAATATATTGAACAGAAGACAGGCGTCTCTCCTGATTCCTCACGTGTGTTTTGCTGCTATACAAAATCTGCTCTTCCTCTTCCATTTGTAGCTGATTAACTGAAGACTCAGAAGTAATACAAATACTCTGCTCTAGCAACTGCATTTCCTTAATAAAGTATGTATCGTAGTCAGGCACTTCTTCGGGGACATGTTGATTCTTACTTTGCTGATCAGGAGATTTGTAACATGGGGGAGGTATGTACAAAGGGGGTCCTAAGGTAGAATCTTGAACTGGTTCGTTAACTTTAGTCACATAGAAAGTGGTTTTACGTTTTTGCTGATCATCCTGTGGTGAATTGGTTTCTAGGATTCCTCTTGTCTGTTGATGAAATTCATATGAAGGCGGCTTCAGGGGTCTGCCATACTTGGGCTTAGTTGGAGGTTCAGAGTGTTTCAAAGTTTCCAACTCAGGATTTACTTTATAATGTTTACTGCTAACTAAAGACGGAACTTCAGCAGAGTTAGATTTTTCTGGGGGGGAAACTCTTGGGAAAGACTGTGCTTTATTCTTAATATGGGAAGTCACAATGTCTTGTCTTCCTGAACACACATCCTGAAGCAGCCTTTCTTTATTATCTGTATTAAATTCATGTCGTCCAAATGCAGTTGGTTGGTTCTGGGTTTCTCTGTTTAAATTTTGCCATCTGTAGTCACCAGGTTTCATGGTCTCCCGTGTGTTCATTTTCATGTTATCTAATCTTTCTTCAATCTCGCACTGAGATTCATTCTCATCTTCAGACAAGGCACAAGCTGCAGCCATCTCCTTTGTTTCAGAGTCTACTCTGTCAGGATAGCCATGCCCACTAAAATCTTGGCCTTGTCTTCTCCAGTAGGCAGGATCTTTATCTCTCTTGGAGTGCGAAGACCTACTTAGCTGTGATTGGTCATAAAGCCTGCAAATGAAAGGAAGTACCAGTGAAGAGATTTTTGTACATGTTTTCTTTTCTCCGGATCTAAGTTAGTAAAGAATCTGAACCAGCCACAATCATAAGACACTCAACTTATTTTCCTCACATTTTTGAATTGCAGAACTTTTCACAAGAAACCACAGAAGAACTCGGATTGTACCTATATTTTGTAATCAATATGCCTCTTTTTCTTCAGCATAATGTATACATGAAACTGTATGTTACAGTCTGCCACATATTTTTTTTCAGATCTGACGTCTTAAAATGAATAAGTATTACAATTATAAACCTGGAACAGATTTTAAAACACAAATTATTTTTAACTGTACAAATTCTTTTTTTCAGGACAGCCTGCCACCCAGTAAACTTTATCTTCTTTTGTAATCCTATAAACTGTCAATTGGGGACATACAACCATGCCCAATTTTAAAGTTGTGGCAAAGACTGCTCCCCAACTGAAGGTGCACATTAAAAATAAGAGGAGGTCAAAATACTTTATCAAAACAAAAATGGGGGTGCTTGAAAAGGTATATATCTGTGGGATGTCAAAATGGGGCTGGAATCTGTACAATACTGTTATAATTCCCTGAATTATAACAGGAGTCAGTATTTTTCAGAGTGTGCAGTTAAATACTTAGTCTTTGTTCATTAGCTTGACCTTCAAATGACCCCTGGAAAACAATTTCTCCCAGTTTATAGATATCTGTAACAGGAATTTGAGGCAATGCAGGAAATCAACAGAACCAAAATCTCAGATAGTGTGAAAGAAATTTTGTATAAACTAGAAGAGAATTCTTCCCCTCACTTTGGAGCATATGCTGACAGGCAAGATAATATTATATTTACCTAGAAGGAAGATGTTAATTTAAAATCTTAAAGACAGTTTCACTTCCAGAAACAAAAATAAGCAACAAAGAAACAATCAATCTAAACCCAGCCTTCTTTTCCCCATGTTGTCTTTGTAGCATTGTCAATTCTTGATAAAATCAATGTTGAAGGTATTGTGTGTGGATGGCGTATGTCTGTCATACTTTACAAAGATGAAGAAAATGTGAAACAGAGCCAGGAAAAAGTGTGTGTACCTGAATATATAATTAATACAAATACTGATTCCCCCATAGTCCATGCATCAAACTCCTTTTTTTTAACATACAACATAAACATTCCATTTCCTCCTTCAGGCAGAAGCAAACAAACAAACGGTTAAATTTACCAAGTAAACAGCTATTTTTTTAAGTTAGCCAAACATTTCAGCAGTGTGGCTGCAGTCATTTTATACTTCCATCCACTTTCAACAGCAGCCCTTGCAATCTATTGCTTTCTTCAGTCATTCAATAATTCTCTCAGCCATAATATATATTACACATTAAGTAGGTTCTCTGCAAATGTTTATGACAGTTTTGAAATTAGCTTTTCCTCACTGTGAGCAGCAGCTCCCTATTCTAAATTGGGTCAATTTTGCATGAACTATTTTTCACATTAAAGAAAAACAACAGCAACAACACAAAAATTGCAGTGAAAGCAAGGAGAGAGAGAGAGAGACCAGGGCTAATTTTTCTAGCTCTGAGAGCAATTTTTGCCACTAGTCTTTTAAAACAAAAACGAGCCACAACTTTATTATTAGTTAATAAGCAGCTGCAGCAGAACCACATAATATTTCTCCAAATGGGCAATCTTTTGTGTTTAGTTTGTTTCAGCTCAAAAGTGCATTTGTAACTAGCTGCAGGCAGCACATTTCATAAAGTGATGGCAAGGCCACTGACTTAAACAGGATCTCCAGGAGTAGTTACGGTAATATTTGCTTTGGTAAAATTCAGTTTGAGACTTCCCGCTTTTAATCACATCATGTGGATTTTTATATTAATATGCCTTTGAGACATTTTTTGGTTTCTTCTCTTATGTCAACTTTATTTTTTTACATTTCCAAAACAGTCCCCCCCCCAATAAACCTACTAAGTTTAACTGATAAGTTACACAGATTACAAATATTATAAATTGATGGGTTAAATGATTTGGAAATCAGCTGCAATATTTATTGCACTACTAATTATCTTCCTTTGTGGTACTACAATTCTCCCAGTCATTTGATCAATCTAGGAAAAGATTTGGCCAGATTTGCTATGATGTAACAAAACGGCTGAAGTTTAACTGGTGTATGTTTTTTTAAATAAATCTAATTATATTTAACCTCTCTTTGTGAAGTTACATTGTAATTCTCTTTTTTTATGGTATCCTCTCTAGTCATCAAAAGCATAAATCTATTTTTTCCTTTTTTTTACATAAAAGTCATAAGGAGTTTTCAGTTACAAGTAAATGCAGATATTGTCCTTTCTCTAATCAAAGAAGATCAGAGTTCAATTTCTGATATTATAGGAATAAGGCTTTTTCTCTATAAAAGGATTTTGGCATCAAGTATATTGATCTTACCATCTTTTATTGATTGGTTGATGCTCAAGGTAGATGATTAAAAAATAGAAAGAGTCTAAAATTTAGACTTAAAAGGATCTAAACAGATTAGAGCTTCTTTAACACCTCAATTTAGCAACCAGTCACAACTTGATTTTACATTATTTATTTTACATATAAACATTTTTCTGCTTCTTTTTGGAAATTTAACCCATCCTAATTCACAAAGAAAAAAAATCTTAATTCACAAAGAAAAGATTATTTCCTTGACTTCATGGAGGAGTTATTGTCCTGTAAATCCTAAATTTAAAAGTCCTTATAATTGGGGTAGTCCTTGTTTAGCAACCACAATTGGGACCAGTTGCTAAGTGGGAAATGGCCATGACTGTGCTTTCCTTTTCCATACCCTTTGGAATGCCCATCCCAGTGTTGCAATAATTAACAAGAAATGAATTAATGTTTCACAATACTAAACACACAGCCCAGTATATTCCCCATTGTTTGCCTGCTTACTCTCTTGTAATCCCTTTCTCTGCAACTGCTCCATTCTGAGGTAAGGCAGAGAAAAACAGAGCAGGCACAGGAGAAATTGTTTAAAGAGATCATCTGTTTAGACAATCTCTAAATATGGAAAAAATATGGGTCAGACACAGGACACGTAACTGACATTAATGTCAAACATGTGACTCAGACAGATGCTGTGAGACATAAATGCATGTCTTGGCTGCAAAGTTATTTTTTCAGCACCATCATAACTTTGAACAGTCACAAGGCAATTCATAAGCCCACCTGTACTTTTTTCTGATTCCAGAATCAGAAGAAAGTATAGGTAGACCTCACTTACCAAGTTCCTTCTGCAGAGGCCATTCAAAGTTTTCACAGTGCTGAAAAAAATAATTTTGCCATAGAGGCAAGAATGCTCACCAATTCTGAGAACTATTTATGAAATTCTTGAAGCCTTTTCCACATTTTTTTCTTTTTCATATTTTGATTAAATAGTTTGGCTATAAACAGAGCAAAATGGGGGGGGACATACTGCATTTTTTTGCAAAGGTTGCAAACTGTGATCCAAATAGGATTATAAACAGAACAGTTAAAATGCTGGCTGTGTTTTTTCTTCAGTAGTTTGAGGGTATCTGGAGAAGGGTATTTCTCCAGGTCCAAATAGATGCAAAAACGTAACAGTAAAAGTCATTTAGGTTGCCTATTAACCTCACCTAAATTATTAATATTAAAGAGGTAGGGACACATCATCTGGCCACACTTTTTCTCACTGTGATAAATGTAGTGCATTCAACCTGTTGAAGTACATGTTACTTCCTCTTATGATGCTTTCGACAAAGTTAAATCTGCTGGTCTCTGAGCTTCAATATTGTTTGACAAACAGCTGAGCAAATTGAAAAAAATACTCACCCTCCTTGCACATTGCCTGGACCTGAGAAATCTTCATAGTAGACATTCCTTTGCCTCGGTTGGATGACAGGTTTGTCATTGTCATTTTGATATCTCCTTTCTTTGTTGGTTTTTGGTATGGCTCCGGGATGGTTTGGTAATCCATTCCGAGTTGCCTGACCAGACCGCCTACCAACATCTTCATGCTGAACTTCATCATTTTGATTTTCAGATGAATTGGTAGGATTTTTAGATCGCTTGTATCCATGAGAAACCAGAAGGTCGTCTACGCTGAACATACTGCAGTAGTTTTATTTACCTCAGTATCTCAGTTTGTCACTGAAAAAGAAGGCAAAGAACTTCATCAGTAAATAGTACAGTATCCTTGAGTTACAGCCAGTCACTTATCAGCTGATTGAAGTTATGCCCACCCCAAAAGCTTCATACAACCCTGTTTCAAATTTATGAGAGCTGCAGTGCCCCTAAAGTGATTTGCCCTTACAACCACAGAGCCACTGTAGCGCCCCACACCTCTCTATCCTATCTTGCCCCTTGAGACCCCACAGTGTTCCCCATGCCTCCTGAATGCAGCCACCATTTTCAGTACTCCTTGCAGAAATGGTGGCTGTTTTCAGTTTTCTACCTCAATCACCTGGCCATTGAGAGAATGCAAACCTTTCCAAAGGTTTCCAAGCTTTTTGCTGTTTGCCTGGCTGCCTTTAGGACCCAGTTTCGGCATGGCCATTGGGTGCATGATTTTAATGCTTTTTCTTTAGAGCCAAGTTTTCCATCAGCTCAAGGCAAACATGCTGCAGAAAAGTTTTCCTTCCTTCCTTCCTTCCTTCCTTCCTTCCTTCCTTCCTTCCTTCCTTCCTTCCTTCCTTCCTTCCTTCCTTCCTTCCTTCCTTCCCTCTATTTTTCATCCTGGCAGTCACTCATCAAGGTAAGTAACTTACAGATTTTTGTCACCCTCTTTCTAGGCATGTAGTAAATTTAGCAATTAAATGGCTGAAAAGGATCAGGATTGGAAGCAGAGATGAAGAGTTTAATTTGGAGGTGGGTGGGAGGGGGAAAGAATCAACAAGTCTGTCTTTTTCAGATTGTTTTTGTTTTCTTTATTGAAGAAATGGGGGTTTCTGTTGGAAGGAGGAAAGGGGGAAATCAAGCAAGAAAAAAGATTTTGGGAAGAACATTCTGAGGTTGCCACCTTTAAATGCAGGTGGCTGACATCCCCAAAGCCTAGGAAGAGCCTGGAGACATTTGCAGTCTCCAGCTGATTGGGGCAGGGGCCCAGCCCACAAGCATGGCTTCGTCATTGGCCAAGCACAGGGGACTTGTTTGGAAGCCTCTCTGGCATTGGAACATAGCACTAGGCCCTAAGCTAGCTGGCCTCTTCCTCTCTGCTCAGCTGCTTTTGGCTTTGCAAATTTTTTTGCTGCTTGTCTGCTTCCTTTATGGTCCCAGCTGGGTGACGGGCCTCAGAGAGCTCCCTCCACCCATAAGGCACTCCATGCCCCTCTTAACCCGCATGTTCAATTTAACAGGGGCATCTGGGAGAACAAGGTGTATATGCTACGCACGTCTGTTTCATTTCATGATTGTCATCATTTGCAACCATAATAGGCAGGCTCCATTACAGTCATAAGACAAAGATTACCTGTATTCAGCTCAACATAAACAGATAAAATTTAACCTAAAAAACGTGTTTAGAAGTCTAATTGGATTGTTTCAAGTGAATAGGCTGTTTGTAATATACTGCATATATAATGAATTTAGGCTGAAAACCAATAATTTGTCAGATAAAATCAAGATGGAATTTTAAGTCAACTGAGTGTTGAAGAGATATATAGGAGTAAAAAGATATAGTTCTCTTCAAAAGTCTTAAACTTGAATAAAGGTGGGATACAGTTTACTGTAACAGCAATTCCTCCTAAATAAAGCAGGAAACCTGAAGTACATTTGAAAGGCTAAAAGCTGGCAGTGGTTCACATGTATAGCCCAACGTCACCCATAATCAGCACCTTTCCTATCATAACTACTTTTAAAGCTCATACATCTGTTGTGTACCTTCTGTCATCAAATATTTACTTGTATGTCACTGCTTCTTTTCACTTTCTCCCATCTCAGGCCACCATACAGTAGTGGCTAAAATTGTGGAAACCTTTTGGGAAAAGTGTACATTTGAGGTTTGATGGCTAATAACACCACTTTGTACCATAAAATTATATGTCAATGGAAAGATAATTTAATCAAGAATGTAATGCAACCAAGTTTGTTCAATTATCTGTACTGTATTCTATGAAAAGTTATAGCCAAATAACCAGAAAAAGGAAGCACAACTTGCTTAGGTTGATATCAGGTAACTTTCCTTCATCTGACTGTAGCAAGGTGCATGAGTGTTTAAAGAGCCAATCAAGGGTCATCTTGTTTTGGCAATGAGCCAATCAGATCACAGTAGGATTCAGTTATTGATGTCATGTATTGAAGCTGAGAGGAGGACATTTGTCAGTGTGTTATGTGGTCGCTATCAAGTTGGGGTTTTTTTCCTTTCATTTAATGAGCTTGTAAAACGTAATAAAATTAAAGTAATGGTGCAAGGAATTGACTGGTTGCCCAGCAATGGGCAATGTAAAATAGTATTATTAAGTGAACAAAGCTACAGTTATAAAGAAATTAGAAGAAAAATTGGTGGAAACTTAACTAAAGGTGGCATTTCTACTGTACACTTTTCCCAAAAGGTTTCCACAATTTTGGCCACTACTGTACTAACATAAACCAATCAGGATGGCATACATAAGAGAAGCTATTGATCTCAAACCTAGTATTCTATTCTTCAATATGATTTGGCTGTGATATTTATTTATTGCAATATGGTTTATTGACATGATAATCTTAGGTTTGAAAAGATTTGCTCTCATCGTGACATCCATTTAGATCCTTAAAGGAGACTAGGCTTAAGTTCCCAAACAGACCCAGAACCAGCAGAGAAGATAGAGGAGTCAATTTCAAATAATAGGGAAAAAAAGAAATGGTTACATTTTAAACTACCTTAAAATATACAGGAAAAGTCCAGGATGGAAATTATTTTTCCACCCTGAATTATTTTTCAACCCTGAACACCAGGAACTGGACAACGACTCTGCACAAAGAGAATGTGGGACAGCTGGTTATTAGAACAATTCAATTTCAAAATAGAGGATCCATATGGCAAACGTAAAACAGCCATATAGCTGATGGGTCACAGGTGCAAGGAAGAACTGTGCTTTTCCTGGTGCTACATAAACTCCAGGTACTAGTGGAGCATACAGCTTCCATTTCCTGGCTAACGACACACCCATTTCTGAGCAAAAATAGTACACAAAGCTGTCTTTACTGTTTCCTTTTTTAAAGTGGATTTGGCTGTGGAAGTGAATAGACAAAAGTGCAAAGCAAGCAAAATAGTGCCCAGCTTTTTCTTCAAGAAACATAGCCTTCCTTTCCCTAGCCAAGAAATGTGTAAAGCATCCTTAGTTGACTTGGGTACCACAAAATCAAATGGATTTGCTGGCTGGAGATGATGGATACGTGTTAATTCAATTCAGAAGACATGAAGCTGGGAAAGGCTGATAAATGCAAAAAAATTTGGAAGGACAAAAGTTCTGAGGAAATTTGCATATTATAATGACAGCAGGGAGCAACCTACATTTCAAAGCTATCATATACTTCTTATAAAATAAGGCTTTGGGGAAAAATGCTTACAATATATGAGAGGACAAAACACAAGCCAATATTGCAGTATAACCCAAACTAATCATAGGGCTAGCATAGTGTAGCTGCTCACTTACTTCCTGCATTTCTATACTGCTCAATAGCCAAAATTCTTTCTCTACTGCATAAGAGTCAAAAATAGAAAAACACAATAAAACAATGCAAAATAGGTATTTATTCTGCTTGCTCCCCTATTCTGTCTATATATTTAAAAGATGCTTTTACAAAAAAATTATTTGTACTTCTCAGAACATTTTCCTAGAACTTTGTACAGCCTAGGAAAAAAAATGGGGAATAACAGTTGGTTACAGATAGTTGTAAATAGTTGGTTATAGATAGACATTTCCCTCTGCGTATAAAAGACAGATCAGACACTGCATAATTTTCAAAACACCTACACTAGAAGAACAGAGTTTGAGTGTTCAGACTCCTAATTTGATGCAACAGTTTTTTTTAAAAAAAAGAATGGAAAATTGTGTGTTTTCCTGGTGTAGCTTTGTTTTGTTTGCCAATGAGGTCACAGATTTCAGAGATTGCACTTCCTCAGGATGCTGGCTATCTTCCCAGAGTTTCTGATTTGTGAAGGTTCAGCTACAGCAGTTATGAAAAACTAAGCTAAACTCTTTTCGGTCACCTGTATCTGCCCTGGCCATAATCTCCTAAGGATGCTTGTTCCATGCAGTAGAGAGAAAAAGCAGTGAGACCTCTCTTTCTTAACCGATCTTTTGTCTTCAGTCTTTCTCAGGACATACCTACTAGTCTGAATGTTTGCTAGAGTGTTTAAAACAGGGCTTAAAATTGAATAATGAAACAACCTCCAAGATGGGTTGATTTAAAAGAGCTGCAATTGTTGTAAGGATCAAACATGTATCTATCCACCGTTCCCAACACAGAGTTGGATATGGAGCAGCAATCGGCATCAAGTCCTGCACAACAATAACAGATTCACTGAACTGAGAATGACACTAACTTTGATATTTCTTCAGAGAAGCCAAACATAGAACATCTTAAGCAGTAAGCCACTCTGATTTTTCAGCTCATATTTCGTTCCCCTACCACTCCCATATGTGAACTATTATCTTAACAACCCTTTCGGTTCAAGGATGATCCTGCTCAGAATAATTACCAGTTCCTGGCCACCTCTCTGTGTGCTCTAAAACCCCCTCCCGTGCTTCCACTTCTTCCCTCCAAGTAGGGCTGCAATTGGCTTGGAAGCACATCCCTCCTTGCCCCTTCCTGCTTATCTTCTTAAAAATCTCAGCATCCTGTTTAAAAAAGAAGTCTGACAAGCACAGAACAGATACTTTCCATCTCCCTTCCAGATGCAATTAAATTTTTTTTTAAAGAAAACTATCTAGTCCAACTACACCAGTTCATAAAAGTTCAAAAAACAAAAAAGTTATCAGCATCAATATATATACAGATATTTTCATTTTTAATGATGTTGATTGTTGGAGGACTGCATTCCAAATAAGGCAAAAAGCCAACAAGTTTGTTCTTGTACAAAATGAGGAAAGGGGGAAAGGAAGGACTCCTAGCACAGTATTATTCACTGGCATTCCCTACAGGAGTTGTTACAGACTTCTCAGAGTATTTGGTATGGCAGGGTGTGAGTTTCCTCAAAGCACATTCCTCTTTTCATAAGTTTTTCACTGCCCATAAAAACAAATGTTAATCAGGACCCTTCAATATGAATGCACTAAAGCAGCTACACTGTTCTTTCATATCAATCAATTACCTATTTTCTCTTAACATTAACAGGTTTGGAGGAAACACAGGGATTGAAGCAAAAGAGTAAAGTATTTGGTAAAGAAAGCAATTAAAACAAAAACTCAAAAGCAATCAATGGTAGAATCTATCTTGAGCCAATGGTGCAAAGGAGAATTTAATTACTTCTGCTGTTATTTATTTATAATCTATTAATAGCAGATAGAGTGGGTAACTCTTAGCAGAATCTACTAAACAAGAACAGTGTCAAATTCAGTGCTTGAGATGGCCTGTATTAAAAAGAAGTACAAATTAGCACCAAATTTGCCAGGGAGGTATTTGACTGTAGAATGTGAGACATAATTAGTTTAACTGATTTGGGGCTCACTTCTTAGATTCAGACCACCAAAATAACTACTTCTAAAAAGCTATCTTCTAAAAACTTCCCAGTTGTGTTGGAGTTAAACCCCCATAACTCCCCATCTGTTGCTGACTAGACTGGCTGTTGTGTTAAGCTTATATCTGACTTGTATCTCAAAACTATTAATTAGGAATTCAAACTGCAAAGTTATCTCTAGCTAATACCAATCACAAACAAGATTTGGGGGGCTTGCAAGATAAGTTCCAAGAATAAAAGAACACATGCTTTGGCAAAATAGAATGACTGGCCACTCTAATTATTATTTGATTGATCAACTATTTGGTTTGGGTTTAAGAGGAAAGAAATACTAGCCTGGTGTCTTTCAAAATCATGGCATTTGGCCATAGACTGGGCTGAAATGTACTGTCTGCTGGGCAGAGATTAGACGGGGGACACTGGTGGGACTAAATTCTGAGTACAGCCTCTGCCCATGTGTTCACTTTCCCAGTTCATTACAGCCAAATTCATGTATGTTATTTGCAAGGTGGGAGGGGAGGGCATCATTTTTGTCACTTGTGGCACCCCCAGCACTTGAATACTTGCTCTGCACCCCAATCAGCTGCCCAAATTCAGAGGTGAAGGAGAAGGTTATTACAGTATGCGTTCATTACTCACATCTCAAGGCCACATGATTACCTTTATTGCCTACAGGAGCAAAAGTAAAGCCCTTTCTCTTTTAATGATAATGCAGTGAGGTCTTTTGCAAGATTATGTGGTGATTGCAACAGCTTTTCTAAATTGTCTTCACATGTGCGTGGACACTGACTTTATTCTACTCAAGGTCCCCCTATATATAGCTACCAACGTGCAAACAAACAGATTTCAAAGCAGCAACTGTTTTAATCCCATGGAAAGAAGTACTTTATCTGACTCCCTACTAACACTCATGATAATACTCTACTTCAGTAAGACACATTAAGAAAGAAATCAAGGCCAGAGACCACCAATACCCCCCCACACACAATAAACAATATCCCAATAAAGGAACTACCAATGCAGACAAACAAGCTAACAGCAAACCACAGCATAATCAAGGAACCATCAAAACCATTACCACCAATAGACAGAGCAAGCCACTAGAGTCTGCAGGGAAAGCAACCAAGCTCAGAGAGCACAAAGAACCCCACAGTGAACAATATGCCAATCAAGGAACTACCAATGCAGACAAAGTAACAGTAAACCACAGCTTAATCAATGTACCACCAGAATCACTTCCACCAAAACACTGTAAATGTATAAAAATAAGAACAAACCCTAATCCCTATTAGCACTGATGATGTTAGCTAGTTTGGTTATGAAATGTCTGCAAGAAAGAAACCAAGGTCAGAGCGTACCAATGGCTACCAATGCAGACAAACAAGATAACAATAAACCATAGGCCAGTCAAGGATCTACCAGGACGATTCCCAGCAAGACACTGGCAGGGCAAGCCACTAGTATATAAAATAAGAACAAACCTTAATCCCTACTAGCAATGATGATGTTATCTAGTTCAGTAATGAAATGTCTGCAAGAAAACAACCAAGGACTCAGATCACCAAGGACCCCAAAGTAAACAATTAAGGAACTATCAGTGCAGACAAACAGCTAATAATAAGCCACAGAAACTGCTGCTAACAATCGCTTGACAAAGCAAGCTACTAGAACATAAAACAAGACCAAACCCCAATCCCTACTAGCACTAATGATGTTAGCTAAGTTTGGTAATTAAGCGACTCTAAGAAAGCAACCAAGCTTAGAAAGCACAAAGGACCCCACAGGAAACAATATACCAATAAGGAACTACCAGTACAGACAATCTAACAATAAACCAGTCTAATTAAGGAACCATAAGACCACCGCTATCAACACTGATACAGCAAGCCATTAAAGACTAAGAGCAAACTTAAGCCCTGCTAGCACTGATGTTACTTAGTTTTGTTCTGAAATGTCTGCAAGAAAGCAGCTAAGCTCAGAGAACACCAAGGACCCCAGTAAACAAAATCCCAATCAAGGAACTACCATTGCAGACAAGCAATCTAACAATAAACCACATAGACTAATCAAGGGACCACCAAGTTCACTGCTACCAACACTGACAGAGCAAGCCATTAGAAAATAAAATGAGAGCAAACCCCTCTTTCTACTGGCACTGATGATGTTACCTAGTTGGGTAATGAAGCCTCTGCAAGAAAGCAACCAAGCTCAGAGAGCACCAAGGGCTACCAATGCAGACAAACAAGCTAACAATAAACCACAGCCTAATCAAGGAACCATTATGACCACTCCCATCAAAACACTGGCAGCCCAAGCCACAAGTTTATGCTATAAACTAGGATACCCAAATCCCTACTAGCAGTCATAATGGTAGCTAGTTTGGTAATGACATGTCTGCAAGAAAACTAAGCACACAGAGCACCAAGGCCTCCAAAGTAAATAATATCTCAATCAAGAAATGATCAATTCAGACAAACAAGCTAATAATAAACCACAGAAACTGCTACTAACACTGACAGAGCAAGCCACTGGAATATAAAATAAGACCAAACCCCAATCCCTATTAGTTCTGATGATGTTATCAAGTTTGGTAATTAAATGTCTCTAAGAAAACAACCAAGTCCAGAGAGCAAAAGAGCTCCAGAGTATACAATATGCCAATCAAGGAACTACTAATGCAGACAAACGAGCTAATAGTAAACTTCAACCTAAGCAAGAAACCATCCGAACCACTCTCACCAAAACACTGGCAAAGCAAGCCACAAGTGTATACAAATAAGAGCAAATTCCAATTCCCTACTAGCCCTGATGATGTTAGCTAGTTGGTTATGAAATGTCTGCAAGAAAGCAAACAAGTTAAGAGAATACCAAGGTCTACTGAACTGCCAAAGAAGCTAACAGTAAATCAAAGCCCAATTAAGGAGGCATCAACTTCTACCAACACTGAGAGGGCAAGCCACTAGTATGTAACATAAAAGCAAAACCTAACCCCTGCTAGGACTGATGAGGTCACCTAATTTGGTAATGTCTGCAAGAAAGCAACCAGGTTCAGAGTACACCAAGGAAACCACAATAAACAATATCCCAATCAAAGAATTACCAATGCAGACAAACAAGCTAACAAACCACATAGCCTAATCAAGGAACCACCTATCAACACTGATAGAGCAAGCCATTAGAACATACAATAAGAGGAAACACCAATCCCTACCATCACTGCTTCTGTTAGCTTGTTTGGTTATGAAATGTCTGCAAGAAAGGAACCAAGCTCAGAGAGCACCACCAAGAACCCCAGTAAACAATGCAGGGATGCAGGGATGCAGGCCAAAAAGCTAACAATAAACCACATAGACTAGGGGTCTTCAAACTTGGACCTTTTATGACTTGTGGACTTCAACTCCCAGAATGCATCAGCCAGACACGCTGTCTGGGGAATTCTGGGAGTTGAAATCCAAAAGTCATAAAAGACGCAAGTTTGAAGACCCCTGACATAGATTAATCAAGGAACCACCAAGACCACTGATACCAATAGAGCAAGCCACTATAACAGGGGTCTTCAAACTTGGTCCTTTTATGACTTGTGGACTTAGACTCCCAGAATTCCTCACCAGCGTGCCTTGCTGAGGAATTCTGGGAATTGCAGTCCACAAGTCTTAAAAGAGGCAAGTTTGAAGACCCCTGACATAGATTAATCAAGGAACCACCAAGACCACTGCTACCAACACTTACAGAGCAAGCCACTAGAACAGGGGTCTTCAAACTTGGTCCTTTTATGACTTGTGGACTTAGACTTCCAGAATGCATAAGCCAGGCACGCTGGCTGAGGAATTCTGGGAGTTGAAGTCCACAAGTCATAAAAGACATAAGTTTGAAGACCCCTGACATAGATTAATCAAGGAACCACCAAGACCACTGATACCAACAGAGCAAGCCACTAGAACAGGGGTCTTCAAACTTGGTCCTTTTATGACTTGTGGACTTAGACTCCCAGAATGTATCAGCCAGGCACGCTGGCTGAGGAATTCTGGGAGTTGAAGTCCACAAGTCTTAAAAGAGGTAAGTTTGAAGACTCCTGACATAGACTAATCAAGGAACCACCAAGACCACTGCTACCAACACTTACAGAGCAAGCCACAAGAACAGGGGTCTTCAAACTTGGTCCTTTTATGACTTGTGGACTTAGACTCCCAGAATGAATCAGCCAGGCATGCTGGCTGAGGAATTCTGGGAGTTGAAGTCCACAAGTCATAAAAGAGGCAAGTTTGAAGACTCCTGACATAGACTAATCAAGGAACCACCAAGACCACTGCTACCAACACTTACAGAGCAAGCCACTAGAACAGGGGTCTTCAAACTTGGTCCTTTTATGACTTGTGGACTTAGACTCCCAGAGTGCATCAGCCAGGCATGCTGGCTGAGGAATTCTGGGAGTTGAAGTCCACAAGTCATAAAAGAGGCAAGTTCGAAGACTCCTGATATAGACTAATCAAGGAACCACCAAGACCACTCATACCAACAGAGCAAGCCACTAGAACAGGGGTCTTCAAACTTGGACCTTTTATGACTTGTGGACTTAGACTCCCAGAATTCCTCACCAGCGTGCCTTGCTGAGGAATTCTGGGAGTTGAAGTCCACAAGTCTTAAAAGAGGCAAGTTTGAAGACCCCTGATATAGACTAATCAAGGAACCATCAAGACCAGTGCTACCAGCAGAGCAAGCCACTAGAACAGGGGTCTTCAAATTTGGTCCTTTTATAACTTGTGGACTTAGACTCCAAGAATGCATAAGCCAGGCATGCTGGCTGAGGAATTCTGGGAGTTGAAGTCCACAAGTCATAAAAGAGGCAAGTTTGAAGACCCCTGACATAGACTAATCAAGGAACCATCAAGACCAGTGCTACCAGCAGAGCAAGCCACTAGAACAGAGGTCTTCAAACTTGGTCCTTTTACGACTTGTGACTTAGACTCCCAGAATGCATCAGCCAGGCACACTGGCTGAGGAATTCTGGGAGTTGAAGTCCACAAGTCATAAAAGACACAAGTTTGAAGACCCCTGACATAGACTAATCAAGGAACCATCAAGACCAGTGCTACCAGCAGAGCAAGCCACTAGAACAGGGGTCTTCAAACTTGGTCCTTTTACGACTTGTGACTTAGACTCCCAGAATGCATCAGCCAGGCACACTGGCTGAGGAATTCTGGGAGTTGAAGTCCACAAGTCATAAAAGAGGCAAGTTCGAAGACTCCTGATATAGACTAATCAAGGAACCACCAAGACCACTGCTACCAACACTTACAAAGCAAGCCACTAGAACAAGGGTCTTCAAACTTGGACCTTTTATGATTTGTGGACTTAGACTCCCAGAATTCCTCACCAGCGTGCCTTGCTGAGGAATTCTGGGAGTTGAAGTCCACAAGTCTTAAAAGAGGCAAGTTTGAAGACCCCTGACATAGACTAATCAAGGAACCACCAAGACCACTTCTACCAACACTTACAAAGCAAGCCACTAGAACAGGGGTCTTCAAACTTGGTCCTTTTATGACTTGTGGACTTAGACTCCCAGAATGCATCAGCGAGGCACGCTGGCTGAGGAATTCTGGGAGTTGAAGTCCACAAGTCATAAAAGAGGCAAGTTTGAAGACTCCTGACATAGATTAATCAAGGAACCACCAAGACCACTGCTACCAACACTTACAAAGCAAGCCACTAGAACAAGGGTCTTCAAACTTGGTCCTTTTATGACTTGTGGACTTAGACTCCCAGAATGCATCAGCCAGGCACGCTGGCTGAGGAATTCTGGGAGTTGAAGTCCACAAGTCATAAAAGACATAAGTTTGAAGACCCCTGACATAGATTAACCAAGGAACCACCAAGACCACTTATACCAACAGAGCAAGCCACTAGAACAGGGGTCTTCAAACTTGGTCCTTTTATGACTTGTGGACTTAGACTCCCAGAGTGCATCAGCCAGGCATGCTGGCTGAGGAATTCTGGGAGTTGAAGTCCACAAGTCATAAAAGAGGCAAGTTCGAAGACTCCTGATATAGACTAATCAAGGAACCACCAAGACCACTCATACCAACAGAGCAAGCCACTAGAACAGGGGTCTTCAAACTTGGACCTTTTATGACTTGTGGACTTAGACTCCCAGAATTCCTCACCAGCGTGCCTTGCTGAGGAATTCTGGGAGTTGAAGTCCACAAGTCTTAAAAGAGGCAAGTTTGAAGACCCCTGACATAGACTAATCAAGGAACCACCAAGACCACTGATACCAACAGAACAAGCCACTAGAACAGGGGTCTTCAAACTTGGTCCTTTTATGACTTGTGGACTTAGACTCCCAGAATTCCTCACCAGCGTGCCTTGCTGAGGAATTCTGGGAGTTGAAGTCCACAAGTCATAAAAGAGGCAAGTTTGAAGACCCCTGACATAGACTAATCAAGGAACCATCAAGACCAGTGCTACCAGCAGAGCAAGCCACTAGAACAGGGGTCTTCAAACTTGGTCCTTTTATGACTTGTGACTTAGACTCCCAGAATGCATCAGCCAGGCACGCTGGCTGAGGAATTCTGGGAGTTGAAGTCCACAAGTCTTAAAAGAGGCAAGTTTGAAGACTTCTGACATAGACTAATCAAGGAACCACCAAGACCAGTGCTACCAACACTTACAGAGCAAGCCACTAGAACAGGGGTCTTCAAACTTGGTCCTTTTATGACTTGTGGACTTAGACTCCCAGAATTCCTCACCAGCGTGCCTTNAAGCCACTAGAACAGGGGTCTTCAAACTTGGTCCTTTTATGACTTGTGGACTTAGACTCCCAGAATGCATCAGCCAGGCATGCTGGCTGAGGAATTCTGGGAGTTGAAGTCCACAAGTCATAAAAGAGGCAAGTTTGAAGACTCCTGACATAGACTAATCAAGGAACCACCAAGACCAGTGCTACCAACACTTACAGAGCAAGCCACTAGAACAGGGGTCTTCAAACTTGGCCCTTTTATGACTTGTGGACTTAGACTCCCAGAATGCATCAGCCAGGCATGCTGGCTGAGGAATTCTGGGAGTTGAAGTCCACAAGTTATAAAAGAGGCAAGTTTGAAGACTCCTGACATAGACTAATCAAGGAACCACCAAGACCAGTGCTACCAACACGTACAGAGCAAGCCACTAGAACAGGGGTCTTCAAACTTGGTCCTGTCCTGGAATGAGAGTCTGCAAAATGAAGGAGCCAGCAGTCCACTTCTACCAACATTGAGAGGACAAACCTTTAGTAGATAAAAATAAGAATAAAATCCTATCTCTGCTAGCACTGATGATCTCCCCTGATTTGGTGATGAAATACCTGCAAGTCACCAAGCTCAGGGAGCACAGAGGGCCTCTGAATAGCCAAACAAACTAACAATAAACCACAACTCAATCAAGGAGCCACCAACCCCAGTGCTTCCAACAGTGACAGACCAAGCCATTAGTAGATAAAAATAAGAGCAAAGTCTACTCCCTACTAGCACTGAAGATATTATCTAGTTTGAATAAAGAAATATCTGCAAGAAAACCACCAAGCTCAGAGAGCACTAAGAACCCCACAATAAACAATGTGACAATCAAGGAGCTACCAGTACAGACAAACAAGCTAACTATAAACCACAGCTTAATCAAGGAACCACCAGTTCCATGCACGTTCACCAGGAACCATACATGGACATTGCCACATCAAATTGGCTGCATTATTGAGATAAGAAAACAGAAGAGCTCAGTTTTAACAGCAAAGCATGGAGGCTCACTTCAGATCACAAATTGCTGATGTAATACTTGTAAGTCAAGATAAAACACAAGAACAAAAGCAAATATTCCTTGATATCCTCTTGAACATTTAACCACTATTTCCAATAAGAACATTAGGAATTATTTTGAAATAGAGAACCATTGCAACCAGGGGTTCCAAACCAGGGGGCACGCTGGCTGAGGAATTCTGGGAGTTGAAGTTCACAAGTCATAAAAGGGCCAAGTTTGAAGACCCCTGCATTAAACCAATTCAAGGTATTAAGGATGAATGTGAAGAGAGACTGTCAAAGAGCAAGAAACAAATGTAAGCAAAGCAGATATCCCAATAAACATTGGAAATTGCCAAGAAAAGGAAAGAAGCCAAAACCAAGAACGACAAAGATTTCAAGTAGGAAATTAAGAATTTCAGAAAGCTATAGAAGAGGCAAGAAGCCTCTGCTAAGGCACAGAGGATGGAAAAAGACATAGGAAAACCAGAAAACCTATACAAAAATTCTGAGCTCAGAAGGTGCTCCATATTTGAATTAGTATGCTTAAAGACACCTGTGGACTGAGAAGAACTAATTCAATCATCAAAGATGAGGGCATATATTGAAATTCTGCTTGAATATTAGGATTCTTAATATTCAAAATACCTTAGAAGATATTTCCTACTTACAAGAACCTCTAATATTAGAAGAGGAAGTTAGTTCAACACTCCATTACCAAATTGAAATTGTAACATTGTCACAAATAAAACAATTAGCAGCAGAGAAAATTAAAAATTGTAATCAAACAATGCCAGCAAATCTGGAGAGTGACACAGTGATCACTAGATAGAAAGAGGTTAGTCTAAATACCAACACTAAAGAAAGGAGACTTAAAAAGTGAACAAACTATTACACAATATGTTTAATTTTACATGCTAGCAAATTAATGTTTAGGATTATCCAATGCAGATTAGAGCTGTACATAAAAAGGGAGATGCCAGATGTCAAAATAGTTGTACAAAAAGCTGAGGAACAAAAGACAATTGAGAAAGTCAAAGAATACCAAAAAAGAACCAATACAGGCTTCATTCAAGCAAAGCAGCCTGAAGCAGCTAGAAAGACATAATTTTCTCTATCCCAAAGGTGCTTTTCAAAAGGCAGCTGAATTTTCTTGGGTTTTTTTTCTTTGAAAACTTGAAAACCAAGAAAGTCCAGTTGTCTTTTGAAAAGCACCTTTGGGACAACCATGACCTGGAAGACTCAAAATATCCAGAGACATAATTTTCTCTAGCAATACTAAGGGTAGTAGAACTCACAAGGAGTAGTAGCTGGAGTAGCAGAAGTAGTGGTAGAAAAGCCTTTTGAGTCAACCATGTCGAGTTGTTGCATGTTCTTAGAAAAGTGGGAATCCCATAACATTTCATTTTTCTTATATAAAGTTTTTACATAGCACAGGAACATACAGTCCATTAGATTGATTTGTTGGCACAGAAATGGCTAGTTTTTACTATTGTGAAAAAGTAAAAAGTTGAGGCTCAACATTAATAATCTATTCTACTGGAACAGGGGAAGTTGGAAGTCAATCTTTTTTTTCCCTCCCTTCTCCCTTTTTCCTCCCCATTGTGTCCTGTAGTTTGTATTTTACTATGCAACTTAATAAAATGTTATTAAAAATAAAAAAGGAATGTACAGTCCAGACAGAACATGATAAAACATGCTGGCTCCATAATGGCAAAGCAGCAAGGCAAGGCTGCTATCACAGGTTCTTTTAACTAAACCCAGTTTAGTTGGCTGCTAACACAAAAAAGCCAACCCAGGTCCCTAGACAACACACAAACAAGGATTCATAATTATTACTCATTACCCATTACTACAACACTCTTCCCCACTGCTACTACTCCTGCTACTCCAACTACTATCCCTTGTGAGTCCTACTACCCTTAGTGAGCATTGCTAGAGAAAATGTGCTTTTCAAAAGAAAACTGGACTTTCTTGGTTTTCAAATTTTCAAGGGAAAAAAAAAAACACCAAGAAAGTTCAGTTGCCTTTTGAAAAGCACCTTTGGGATAGGGAAAATTCTTCTTTTAGCTGCTTCAGGCTGCTTTGCTTCCACATACAAACATACCGCCTTCTTTCTTCTCCGTATCACTCTCCTTCTCACCCACCAACATGACCACACCCAGCACAGCTTTTATAGGTTGCTGCGCTGGCTGGAGAGAAGGCTTAAAGCAGCAGGAAAACAGCAATCACAGGTATTGGCTGTTTGCTAGGCAGCCTGCCCTTTCACAGCTGTATAGAATCTCCTTACTTACTCAACCACTGTGCAGGAAATTAGTGAAAGGAATCTGGATTGTAAGAATAGGCATACGGCTTTAAAACTGGAGGAAGAAATAGCAATAGTGATGACTCTACTCTTATAACTGAAAATGCATTTTCCTCTAGTGAGGAACATCAAGGGTCACAATTTCAAAAAAATGGGAATAACCAAACTAATGACAAAAGGTGCAACAGCTGCCCTTGAAACTGACATGAAGATACTGAAGTCACGCATAGCTTCTGCCTTTTAGGGTCCATTGTCCATCCCACAGGAACCAGCAGTCAAGAAATACAGCCCATACTTGTAGAAGCAAGGAAGATCTTGGAAAAGATATTCAGATGCCACACCATGTCTATATCTTTAAAGATCAGAATTTTTAAGCAGACAATAGTTTTTCTTGTACTATTCTAAAAAAAAAAAAGTTGTATCTTGAAGAAGCAGGTTAGAAAGAATAAAACTCCTGAGGATATTATGGACAGCCCTCCCTCCAAAAAAAACCTTCCCCAAATGAATTACTGAACAAATCAACTTGAGGCACAAATGACTATGGTCAAATCTTCTTTGTATGCATTATGCAAAGAGTTGGCTATTTTGAGAAGTCCATGATGCTGGGAAAGGTAGCAACAAAGAGCAACTAGCACCAAATAGTTGGACACAATTACATAATGATGGGTACACTGGACTAGCACTGATGACGTTACCTAGTATGGGTAATGAAATGCCTTCAGGGAAACTACTAAGCTCAGAGAGCACCAAGCAGCCCTCATTTCAACCCTGAGCTACAGATATTCTCCTTTATTGATGGATACATTATTGGAATACCTGAAGTCCAGGTTGGGGACAGATATGTATACGATCACTAAAAGACAACACTTATTTGATGACACATAATAAATCAATCAACTTTAAAAACCTATGCTTTGCTTCTAACCACTTCTTCCTTTTTTCCTATATGTCATGCTGGCTGGGGAATTCTGGGAACTGAAGTCCACAACTCTTAAGGTAGCCAAGGTTGGACACCAAACTTTTTAGATTATAACTCAGAGAGTATGCTGTCATAGATAGATGCTTGTAAGCTGATGTATGTTTTTTTTTAAAGTGAGGAAACGTTACATGACTCAATCCACATACAATCTTAGGT
This sequence comes from Protobothrops mucrosquamatus, assembly GCF_001527695.2. Lineage (NCBI taxonomy): Eukaryota > Metazoa > Chordata > Lepidosauria > Squamata > Viperidae > Protobothrops > Protobothrops mucrosquamatus. The sequence goes on along the minus strand of NW_015386400.1, from coordinate 2,185,132 downwards.
TTCAAAGGGACATTCAAAATCTTCTAAATCAACCCTGTTTAGTGCATAGCATTTACCTCTTTATGATGTGAGTCCAGTAAGACTGCAAGAGCTGATGAACCACTGCTTGAGAGGCCACTTATAAAGTTTCATAACCTGAAAATGGCCTGACACAAATATTTTGGCTAGATGGTTTCTGAAGGAGTAAAAAAAAATAAAAATTCACAATGATGAGGATGATCTGGAGGTACTCTTATAGAGTAATGGGAAGGGTGGGCTGTTGTGCACTGCAGCCAGCACTGCATGATGCGTCATAATATTCTTCTCCATCAAACAGAAAGAGACAGACATTCTGGATAGAGTGTCAGAAGTGTTAACCCTTGGGCAACATTTCATACTGACCCGCTGAACTTCAGAAACTGTCGACCTAGGGAAAAAATAATACTCCGAACTAAAATGGAGTCCACATTTATACAGGTGGCTATTTTAACCAGCCAGAAACATTATTTCTACTGTGAACTCATTAATTAAGCTTTTTTGCAGAGATTAGATATTTTTTTTTCCTTTAGAGAACAAAAAAAAAAGTTCTTGTTTATTTCCCCTCCCTCCGCAATCAGAAGAGCGGGGCCTGATTATTAATCTACAGAACAATACATCATTGTAATTCATCAGAAGGGAAAAAAATACAATTCTTCTAGGAATACCGTATTATTGCTTCCTCGTCCCACGCACACTTCTGGCAATGGCTGCATGCCACAGGACAACTGTATGCAAATCAAGGAGTTAAGAGGCTCACACATGCAATCTCCATCGACTCTAGGCAACACAGAACAGACCACCCCATAAGGAAAACATGGATGATCTCATCAGAAAATAAAAGAGCTTTGAACCTCATTGCTTTGTGGTTGACATGTGCTTTGCAGATTACAGGTTCAGTCTCAGGATTTACAATCAAAGATTTGGGAGGCACTTTGGGGCAAGGTGAAGTGGGAGCAGTAATACACTGCTGGGAAGAGAAGACAACGTTGGTTTAGAATAGCAATCCAACTAAGTATAATGGCAGACTTGTGAAAAGCGTTACCATGCAAACTATTTTACCACAGTTCTAACATGTAATACTAGCAAATTGTGGGCAAAAAACAAAACATAGGGATTAGTAATTATAATAAATCATCATGTTTCCTCACTAGCATCTTCTACTGTCATCCGACTATCCTCATGCCGCTATAGATGCCAGCCTTTCATGGTTATCCAAATCAGAAAACAATCTCCGTAATAAGACTAGAATCTACTTTATTGAATTAGGCTATAGTAAACAATCTTGCAAGTCTCTATTTTTCTTTCCCTCTTATAACCCAGTGAGACAGGGAGGAGCTGGTCTTAGTCTCTACTAATACCGTCACTTTTCCCAGGGCTGAAGGCACATTTCTGCCCATTTTGCTCTTTTTTTAAGATTGTTTTTATTCCACCTTTATTATTTTTATAAATAATTCAGGGCAGCGAATATATCTTATACTCTTTTCTCTTCGTAGCTTTCCCACAACACCCTAGTGAGGTGAGTTGGACTGAGAGGAGGTGATTAGCCCAGGGTCACCCCATACAACTTCCATGCCTAAAGCAGGAGTAGAATGTCACAACGTCCTGGTTTCTAGTCTCATGCCTTAAACCACTAGACTCTTTTGTAACCATTTCTAAATATTTTCACCAAGGTTCTCTCCATGGCTCTCCATACCAGGAGCAATGAGGACAGGTTTATACCTCTACAGCTGAGTGGTCCCCAGAAATTGGCATAAAATACATGGGGAGAAAGGATCTCTTTTTTCTCGCTACAACTCAAGGGTTGGCTGTGATGATATCTGTTTTCCAATTTTCTGAAAGATTTATACTTGTGTAAAAAAAGATTGGCTTTGCTACCAAATTCTCAGGATCCTTTAGGACAGAGTTCGTCAACCTTTCTGGCTTTGAGGACCGGTGGGGAGGGGGAGCAAAGATGGGATGGTTCTGCGAGAGCAGCTGGCAAGCATGTGTGCAGTTCCATTTGCACAAGCAGCATGCATACCCATGCATGTCTCTCATGCAAATTGAGCAGGTGTGCACACGCTTGCTCCCTGCTCGTGCAAGTGGGGATGAGCATGCACGCGCGCTCGCCCGTTTTGCAAATTGCTCAGTGCCCACTAGTGGGCCCCATCCCAGAGGTTGGGGACCCCTGCTTTTATGATTTTCTGGGGTGTTATTTTTGCATGCAACTTTGTGAAGTGGTGGACAATATTAGAAATGCCTTTTCCATTATAGATAGTTCTCGACTTACACCATCCATTTGGTGACCATTTGAAGTTACAACAGCACTGAAAAGGTGACTTAGGACTGGTTCTCACACTTATGACTATTGCAGTGGTCCTGTGATCAAAATGCAGGCACTTGGCAACGATATTTATGTATTTATAATGATTGCCTTGTCCCGGGATTAAGTGATCACCATTTGTGACCTTCTCAGCCAGCTTCTGATAAGCAAACTCAATGGGGGAAGCTTAACAATAACATGATTCAGTTAACAACTGCAGTGATTTGCTTAAGAACCATGGCAAAAAATGGTTGTAAAATGGAACATGACTCACTTAACAACTGCCTTGTTTAGCAGTGGAAATGTTGGGCACAATTGTGATCCTAGGTTGAGGACTACCTGTATAGATCTCTTGTTCATTTTGCATTCTTCTCCATGGCAGATTATGCTTCCTGACCTGGGAAAGGTCACCGATCTTATCTTCCCTTGGGATTTAACTGAAAGGGCAGAGGGGAGTTAGAAAGACTGCAGACAGAAACAACTGTACAATAAAAGCTACAGTAACATAGGCATTTACCCCACAACCTAGTAAGTACTTCATGAATAAGATTTATTATTTTATTATTTACATGTAGGAACCCCCGTATCAGAGTCATGGTAGCTTCATTTACTGAACATTTTCAGCTACTAAATGAGAACTTCATCAGAATTATTTCCTTTTAAAAATAACAATAATAATAATAATAAAACACCATTTGGCTCCCATCAGACTGAATAAGAATGGTTGAAATGGCTGCCATTTCAATAAGGCTCGCCATGGCAAGCATCCATGATTAGACTCTCTTAATTAGATACACTAGTAATAAATGATCAGTGGCACACATAGTTTATTGCACAAGGGACATTGTAACTTCCATTGTTAAATTAAAAGCATATTACAAATTAATGGAAATGTAATAAAAATAGTCATTTTGTCATTGTCTTTATCAGTGAATATTGTTTATGTATTCAACATTGTTGCATGCAAACCCAATGGATATCGGACCCTGCACAACATGACTAAACAAAGGAAAGAGTATCTTGACTACTGATCACAACATATTGATATACTTTCTCTGGCTATACAGGTACTCCTCATCTTATGACCACAGTTGAGCCCAATATTTCCATTGCTAAGTGAACAATTATTAAGTGAGTTTTGCCCCATTTTATGACTTTTCTTGCCATAATTGTTAATTGAGTTGTTAGTAAAATGATTGTTGAATGAATCTGGCTTCCTCATACCAGGGACATGAAAGGAGCCCCCAACTGGGCGTACCTGGGCAACCATGATATCGCTGGCTAATCCTCTCAACCCTGAAGCACCTTGATGCTTCTGACACAAGTGCGATGTGATCAGCTTTATCAGAAGGTCGCAAAAGGTGATCACATGACCCTAGGACACTGCAACCATCATAAACCCATGAAAGTTGCCGAAGACCTGAATTTGGGATCAATATGGGAATGCTGCAATGGTCATAAATGTGAAAAATAATCACTTTTTCAATGCCATCGTAACTTTGAATAATTATTAAATGAATGGTTGTAAAAGTTGAGGTCTATCTGTAGTACAGAAATAACTTGCATTCTTCAGGGGTATTTTTATGTCTTCTTAGTCTTGCCACAGCCCTTTTCAAGATCAGCTAGATCAATCTTAAGATTGATAAATGCAAGGCATAAGTGACCAGCCAGCTGTTGTTCCCAGAAATGTACAAATAACATTTAGTAATGTTCTAAAACACATTCACTGGATGCTAGTGACAGCTGTATTTAATTCTAAAAATGCATTTTAATGGCAGTCCTGGAATGAGAGTCTGCAAATTCATCTATGTGTTGTATTAAATAAAAGAATGTGGTACAGTCCTGCGGGGATGATGCCATCCAGAATTGTGCAAAAGTTGACTTGAAACTCAACATTAAGAAAACCAAGATCATGGCATCTGTCCCTCTCAATTCCTGGCAAATAAATGGGGAAGAAATGGAGGTAGTGACAGATTTTATCTTCCTGGGCTCCAAGATCACCACAGATGGGGACTGCAGCCAAGAAATTAAAAGACACTTGCGCCTGGGGAGGAAAGCTATGGCAAATCTAGACAGCATACTAAAAAGCAGAGACATCATCCTGCCAACAAAAGTGCGTGTAGTCAAGGCCATGGTTTTCCAGTTGCAATGTATGGCTGTGAAAGTTGGACCATAAGAAAGGCTGAGCACAAAAGAATTGAGGCCTCTGAACTATGGTGCTGGAGAAGACTCCTGCAAGTCCCCTGGACTGCAAGGAGATCAAACCGGTCAGTCCTAGAGGAGATCAACCCTGACTGCTCTTTAGAAGGCCAGATCCTGAAGTTGAAACTCAAGTACTTTGGCCACCTAATGAGAAGGAAGGACTCATTGGAGAAGAGCTTAATGCTGGGAAAGATTGAGGGCAATAGAAGAAGGGGACGACAGAGAATGAGGTGGCTGGATGGAGTCACTGAAGCAGTAGGCATGAGCTTAAATGGACTCCAGAAGATGGTAGAGGACACGAAGGCCTAGAGGAACGTTGTCCATGGGGTCACGATGGGTTGGACACGACTTCGCAACTAACAACAACAAATTGTTCTTCTTGAGTAAGAATCTTACCATGGTTTAAGGAAATAAGGCATAGGGAACTTAAATCGGATCCTTCCCTGATATCTAGATTTAAAACAATCATTATTCCAAAACAGAATAGTCAAAATTGTACTACATCATCTTAGCACTTAGCAGATATACCAAGATCCCATTACCCTAAAAAGATTATATCCTTGTTTTTCCTGTTCATATGAAAACTGAGCAGTTGCCTTTTTTTGAGGCTGCAATGGATTCTGCTGCATGGTAATTAGTGGGAAGTGTGTCTTATTTTGATTTTTCTGAGCGAATTTATCTTGGGCTGGCCTTGGCCTGAATGCAAACTTATGATGGGTTGTTAAAGAGTAGTGAAAAACAAGATTTGTTTCTGCTTTTGACTATCCACCCAGATCTACTGACCGCATATGCTGATCAAAGGAATCAAATCTTTCATTAAATTCTTTGATCTTAGGATTATGAACTTTTAAAACTTGGCCAACATTTGCTTGAATCTGTAGTTTTATCTGATTTTTTTTAGTTGACTGCCTTCACATTTCCTTCATATCCATTATAAGGGTTATCTAAAATAGCAGACAGTTTTATGCTCAGAAATCCAGAGAATGATAGACCAAAAATACAACCATGTAATTCAACAGAGTTACAACTCCTATCTTAGGACAAAGCTTTAACTTAGACAGCCAAGCTATAGTTTGGGGCATTGGATACACTGATTATCTCTTTATGTTTGAGCTGTAATTTCCATTTACAAAATACCAGGAGTATTGCCTAACTGTAATTAACAACATTTTGAAAATACGATAAAATCAAAACAATTTAAAGCATAGATGATGCAGGGTATCAATACACTAAATTCAAAATGAGCAATGAAATCAGCACAAGGTGAGGAAAGGGGCAGCCTGTACCCCTACTTTGGAATAGTCTTCCCTGGTGGATGAACTTCAAGAAGGAGGATGCCCAACTTGAGTAGTTATGCTTCAGAGGCTTGAGAAACCATAATATACAGTTTTTGGCAACAAAGGAATGATATCAGCATTCCAAATTATCTGAAAGTTACGTTCCCTTAGTTACCTGCTGCATAAGGACTGGCTATGATCATTCACCAATCAAGGAGAACACACTTCTTGATCTTGATTGTTGTAGTCCAAGTCTTAGCGTTCAGTGGGGGGGTCTAGTGGTTTATTTTCAGTCCAAACTTTATTTAATCTCCTCACCCCATATAGAATATAATTACCTCAGTATAATTATTCATAAACCAAACATTTCTATTTCTATAAGGGGAAGAGGACCAGAAAGAAAAATAACCATCAGAACTATCCATATCTTTCTTTGGAATGTGCAGGAGTGTGTGTGTATTGAAGTTCCTCTTTCTGAACTACTAAAACAGTTGTGTCTATTGCCAGACTCACAGCTGCTCTAATCAGCCAGAAAAAGATGAGTTACATCTGTCTCCACATGTTCCAAAACTCCACTATTGAAAGTTGTGTGCTGCTCTATTAAGTATTCCTTTCCCTTCAGAGAAGCAGAAGCAGGGATCCATATTTACTTTCCACAGTTAGTGAAAAGGACCCAAGTATGTCACAAGCATCTTGAAGCCACAGAAGTGACAACATTGCAGTTGCATGATGGCAGCATTTGATGTGCATTCATCACCACTACACTCCAAAGCTTACATAAGATTTTGTTTTACCAGGCACATTTTAAGGAGTTGGTTTTGATCTTTAACTCTCCTGTTAGGATACTATCCATCCAGGAAGCTCTACAGGAGAGCCTCTTTTGATGATGCTCCTGTCCTTGGAGGCTCAGTTTTTGTGCAAAATGGGAAGTTCCTCCTCCTCTATTACTTAGGAAACACATTCCTTAGAAGTTGCAATAATTTCCCAATCTCAGCCTTTAGAAAAATCCAAGAAGAGACAGCTCATGTGTCATATTTTTAATTAATAAATTAAATGCTTACTACAATGTTAATTTAAAACTCTTTTTTAAACTGTTTAGATTTATGTAAAATGTTATTTCTGTTGGCTACCCTGAGTACCATCAGAGTGGAAAGGTGGAATATGCACAAATACAATGTACTTAGGTCAAATAAATACTTTCAAAAATGTATTTACAATAGAAAAGCCTTGTGATCTTTTATATTAGCCCACTTGCCAACAAAAGATTGGCAGAACTAGGAAAAAGAGGCCTTTAGTGGATGGTGGTTCTTACTATCCTTCTCAAGATGGGTATAAGCTAATATAATACTGAAATCAACTTTCTAATGGAGAACCAATGACAAATCTAGATCAACTCACCCTCAGTCCTTCTATATTCAAGTTAAAATTGCACATCAGCATTTCCAAAGGTGCTTTTTTCAAGAGGCAACTGGACTTTCTGGTATTTATTTTGAAGATGTTTCGCTTCTCATCCAAGAAGCTTCCTCAGCTTTGACTAGATGGTGAGGAGTGGAAGTATTTATATACTGCTTGCAGACAGATGGTCATTATATTGCAAGCAATATAAATCCTTCCACTCCCCACCATCTAGTCAGAGTTGAAGAAGCTTCTTGGATGAGAAGCGAAACATCTTCCAAAGAAACACAAGAAAGTCCACTTGCCTCCTGAAAAAAATACCTTTGGGACAACTATACCTGGATGACTGAGAATCTCCATAGACGCACATCAGCATTATTTTCTTGGCAGCAGTACACAAATGGTGTATCGTACCTCTGCCTTTTGCATGGATTTTTTTTCACTTTTCAGCCTAGCCTAGACCCTGGGGTTTTCTGGATTCTGAACACTTATCATTTTCTTGCATTAACTTTAGGCTTCATAGCTCTGATGAGTTCAAGATTTCTTCTGTTGTGTACCATGCCACATATGGGGAAGAGACTCAGGATCTATAAAGACACATTACCTTGGCATTATATATCAGTGTCAGTAACAAGTACCACTCGGAAAATTGGCACCCCAGATTGTCCCTGGCCTAGATTCTTAGGAATTCTGTAGCAATCCGCAGGAACCTGCTAGAGATTTGAACCTGATACTATCCATTGTTATAGACTCACAATAGGTAGTATCAGGTTCAAATCTCTACCAGCTACTGTTGCTATTTCTTACTATTATTTGTCAAAGTGAAAATTTTCAAGAATAAAAGCATAGTTCAACATCCCCCAAATGTTCCAAATTTCTTTAAAAAAAAAAAAAGCACAGAAAACAGATTTACCAAATAATGGGCAGAGTTAAAAGTATAACAAAATATCAAGCAGTCAATATTAACTTCTCTTTAAGAGAAGAAAGCCATAAGCCCCTTTTAAAAAAAGATCCTGGGAGATTTTCCTGCATTAATACTCCCTACCTAGCAGGGCTGTTCTGAAGATAAAACCAAGCAGTACATATGCAGCAGCCAGTTCTGTGTAGATTTTAAAAAATCCAAGATTTACACTCATGCCTTCGCATCACACAAGTAACTTAACTTGGCATATCAAATAACAAGTTTCCTGGTATGATCCTGTCTAAGCTACCTAACTCCAGGGATTAATTTTAGCGCCTGCATCCCGTTGACCCAAACTGTGGTTGATTAGTTAATGGCCAGGCCAAGCCTGGAAATATAACTAGTTCTGAATACTTCAGAAAGTTTCAGTCCTTCCAACCGACATACCCCTTGGCTCATCCAACGCCAGACAGCTGGAAAAGGCGCTGCTTCGAGCGGAGGAAACACCCTCTCCAAATCAGGCTGCTCTTTCCAGACCTGCGAGGTACTAGAAAAACCCAGTGCCGTCAGCCCAGCTCCTTCGATTCCCCTAAAAGCAAGACGTCTCCAGAAGAGAAAGGCTGGCACAAAAGTTACATCTTCTCCCCTTCCCTCAAACAACTTCCCCTCAGCAGGTCAACAGTCTCAGCTAGGCGGTTGAGTCGGGCAATCTGGCGCTCAAATTTGTAAATTTAGGAACGGGGAGGCGACAGGGAAGAAGATCCCCCCCCCCCCCGCAGTAACAACAAGCCCAAATCTGGACGCATGTGCGATTAGTAACCGCACCCTCTCCTGGATCTCAGAAAGAGAGAAGGAAGAATCAGAAAGGAGGCAGGCAATCCACTTCGCTCCAGAAGCGCGGCCGAAAACTTAGGAAGAGGCCAGACTCGAATCGTTGGCAGTTGCGCAACAGTGAGGCTAGTTTGCAAACCGGGCGGTGGTGGGATGGTGGAGAGAGAGAGAGAGAGAGAGAGAGAGAGAGAGAGAGAGAGGTGTCCCCCGTCTCCACACACCCCGGGAGTTTACTGCCTAGCAAATCGCAAGAAGCGTCAGGAGCCTCCCGCGAGCCTGGCCACTTACGTGCTGGACTGCTGGACTGCTGCGGCGGCGTCCGCGGCCGCCTGCCATCGTCATCCCGAGCTCGGGAATCTGGCGAGGAAGCATCGCCGCCGAGCACGCCCGGTGGAGGGCGAGAGTCCGAGATGCCTACGCGTCGCTCTTCTCTCGAGCGCTGCACCGACTTTGAAGTGAGAAAGCGACTCGCGCGCCGGGCAAGGTTTCAAAGGCTCCACGTCCCTCCCTCCCTCTCTCCGTCCCTCCCTGAGCACCTTGTTGGGCTCGTTCGCTTGCTTCTTAAGAGACAGAGCAGGAGGTTGGTCGGCCCAAACAGACTTTGGGACAGAAGCCAAAAATAGGGTACCCCAGGTTAACCCTGGGCAAGCACGTTGAGGAAATTTTCAGGGTAATGCCCCAACTTATTATTTCCTCCTCAAAATATTTTGTCCTAAGCCACCCAATGCTAGGCCACCTGGGCAAAGAGTCTGCTTTGTTGGGAGACAACTTTGGGGGTATGATGGCTTCATTCCTTAAGAAAGCAGTCCCTACTCTCCATCTCATATCTAGATTTGTATTTAGGTGAGTCCTTGAGACGTGGCTCTGGCTAAGATCCAGTGAAGAAATACTTGACAGAACGTTTAAATTGTATTAAGAGGCCGATAACAATTCTCCATGCCGTGGCTCTAAACGACTTAAACCTATGAACTGTTTAATTTCAGCACTGATCTCTGGGAGCAGACAGATAAGGTGGAAAAAAATCACTGGCAATCAAGACAGGTCTACTTAAAGAAGTGTCATTTATCTATCATCAAGAAAGAAAAGAAGACAGATCAAGCCTCTCAGTCACTAATTGCAACCACCCAAAGTCTGTAGGCTGCTTATCCTTCCAAATGTCTGGAGGATGTCTCAGAGAAGATACAGAGTCTTTAAGCATTCTGGAGGAAATCAAAACTGTGTAACTCAAGTTGTGTAGAGACAGCATATCAAGTGAGAATAGAGATGAAGCATTTATAACATAAACCTAAAATAACTGATTGGGGATGATAAAACACAGTAAAAGAGTGTTCTGTTTTCGGAGCCATGATGCCAAAAGAAAGTAATCTGCAAGAGATGTTGTCTTCTCATATCAATTTAGTGTCATTTGTTTATGTTGTAGAGCAGGGGTCTTCAAACTTGGCCCTTTTATGACTTGTGGACTTCAACTCCCAGAATTCCTCAGCCAGCATGGCTGGCTGAGGAATTCTGGGAGTTGAAGTCCACAAGCTCTTCTCATTTGCCTTTAACAACAACAACAACAACAATAACAAAAAGTAATTTTGCTCAGCATGCCTGACAAACTTTCTTTTTTTTCTAATTGCTACTAAGAGGCAGTGCCGGTGAAGCACATTGTGACACTACATTATGACACCAGACCCATTTTAACCAAATTCTGCAAACTCAGTCTTGGCATATGATTTGTTGTGTCCTGCAAATCCAGAAAATTGGCTTGAATGAATCATGGATTGGTTAAAGGTAAGGAGCATGTCACTTGAAAGCACCCAGAGTAAAAGGAGTAAATTAAGATAAGAAGAAATGGAAGGGAAAGAAATAGCCAGCATTCAAAGCAAGCCAGTAGAGAAATGGCTTTTGTTTACATTGTATTGATGAATGCTTGTTGAAACTCTATGAAGCTACCTTGTAAATGAATGCTTCGGAACTAGCCTTAGTGTGCTAGGAAATGTTGCTTGGCCTATGAAAGCTGCTGCACTGTTTCTGATCTCTGTGTTGAGTCAAAAACATAGTGTCCTCTTATTAAACATGATCTTTTATGAGATATCTCTCTCTGCCAAATGAAACATTGGGTCTGTTATTTCTTTCTCGTAAGAGCCATACCATGTGTCTTCAAGAGGGTCAAGGCTTGTAACTGTTCTCTACGGGCATCTAAATTTGCAGCTGTTTCTCCACCTTCAATTATTTCCTTCCTCTTGAAGCACGGTAGGCTTTGAAATTCTCTATTTCTGTTTTTTGTGAGGGCTGTCACTTAGCAATCCTTCTCTACCTAGAGAAACCCTTCTCTCCAGAGATACAAACCTCGAATCCCAACATTCTCCAGCCTGATCTACACATCTGGACAAGGGTCTATGACAATTTGCCATCGGCCAACTCACCACAGTCAACTTGTCACGGCCAACTCATCACAGGACAATTCGTCGCGGGACAAAAATTACATTAATATCCAAGAAATGGTGAAATAGAATCATTAAAGAAAGGATGCAAAAAGAGGGACAGAATGAAATATGGATGACAAAAAATTAAAATATTTTTTAATTTATTTTAAATAATTAAATTGAATGGTTAAATTGTCCTGCAGGGAGTTGTTCCATGGCGAATTGGCCATGATGAATTGTCTCATTTGGTCTGGAAAATGCCCAGTTTAGCGAAGGGCTTTAGAAGCTGTCAAGCTTTGTGTAGATTCACTTTCCAAAATATAATGCCCAACAATATGATATTAATAGCTTATATAATACTGAAGGTTGTAGCTAAACTCCTAATTAACTTGCATCTCACTTTTAAAAATGATCTTGCATTTCAATTACTGTCTGGAAATATTGGAAGGGGGCCATGATTAGAATCACAGCCTTCTACATGCCATAGACTTGTACTTTTAAGTATATTAATTTGTCATTGAGATATTTTTACAGTCTTCTCTATAACCCTTGATGCCTGTTTTGCATTTCAGATATATAACCACCAACAACTGAAGGCCACCATAACTAAGTCTTCACTTATATAGATTAGTTAATGCAGCTATTTCCACACCCATCAACATTCTGTGCAGTCTTTATTTTGCAGTGCAGTGCAGTGCAGTCTTTATTTTGCAGTGCAGTGCAGATATTCTGGAGCTGTTGATACTATATACTAAATCATTTGTGTGTGTGGGGGGGGAACCTGTGTGCTTTATTTTTTTCAGATGTACTAAATTTTACTGCATCATTCTGATGAGAAAATACAAGTAAGCCTTGGGTTATAACCATTCATTTAGTGACCGTTCGAAATTACAATAACACTGGGGAAAGTAACACGTCCAGTTTTCACACCTATGACCATCCACATGGTTACGTGATCAAAATTCAAGCAGTTGGCAACATGCTTGTATTTACTTCTCATGTACTTGGCTTCGACAAGCAAAGTCACTGGGAGAGGTCAGCTTTGCTTAGCAACTGCATGATTCACTTAACAACTGTAGTGATTCACTTAACAATTGCAGCAAAAAAGATCATAAATTGGACTGCAACTCACTTTTGCTTAGCAGTGGAAATTTTGGCCTCAATTATAGTTGTAAGTCATAAAGTGTCATTAAAAAGAGAGTCATCATTCTTGGTAATTCTTCCCCCCCCCCCTTTAAATAAAGATTTTCTATATAGTTAGGGTAATGGTCATGGCTTAAAACTTCTCTAAATATTCTTTCACACTTACAACTTTTAAGTTTGTAGATGGCAAGAAAACCAAACCAATTCTTTTTCAAGCATCCTCCTTCTCGTACTGCATAGGATTATTCCCTATTCGTCACTAGATGAAACTTTGCAAAGCTTACATAATTTACTCAAAAACAGCTTAATTTGAGTATAAGTAATTGTTAAAGGATATTGGTATGAACTTCTGGTTAAAATATAATATACAGATTTTTTATGTTACGTTATTTATAAAAGACATATATAATCTTTCTTTTACAAGTGTAAGCTGATAACAAAGCAGCAAAGACATAGAACAAAAAAAGCTATAAGGACAGTATATAAAATTCAAAACAAGGCATATATTTTAGGTTGATCAATAAAATACTTCGAAAATTTTCATAGGTTGTTCATACTGCTAGATTTTTTTTCTCATTTATGACTGCCACGCAATAATTCTTTTATGATTTCTAGCTCAGTTATGGTATTACATTTTGACTTTTATTTCTTTGAGGAATTTAAATGATTGATTTCAAAATAATATAGGCATAACAAGACAGTTATCATTTTATCCCATTGATATTCTGGCAGGGATTTAATTCTTCGTTTCATTTTTAATTGTTGTGGCATCAACAATTTATGGATGATGTTAGGGGAATAATTTAAATATGTTCCTAAATCTTATGAGAAACTGATATGGATATAATGGTTTATAAGCTACGTCTGAAGCTCTTGGGCAAAAAATGATAGTGTACTTTGGATCAGCTTATTGTTAACCTTTTGGCCATTAGATATGCTTAAAAAGGAATGGGTGGATATAATCATTTAAAACACATTTCAATTTATGATTTGAGCCCAATGCGTTAAAAGTATCTGAAAGTCCTAAATAATTAATAATATAACAGAATTCTGGAGGTTCACAAATCTACAGTTAAATGTTATCTACAGTTGAAAAATATTACTTAGAAATAGGAAATCCCATACCTAGAATAAAAGTCTGAAACTGTTCTAAGAAATAAATCAGCTAATTTGATTAATGTTTATAGGATACCCAAAAGTATAGGTAACAAGGACTGACATACTTTATAGTATAAATACTATAATGTACTTATACTATTTTGGTTTAACAGTCATCAGGTTTTCAACAAGATATTATTGTGCTACTGAATTTTACTGTATACTAAAAATTTGGAATGCTTTGACCGCGGACTACTAACAATTCTGTTTTACTCTAGTGGAAAGTTTCTGTTACATCAAATTTTAAACCCTTGATTGAATTATCCTTTTACTGTCTATATAATAACTAGCTTCCTGACAGTGTTTTGGAAAGTTTGATCAATATCACTCTGTGGTCACATATTAATATGCTATATGAGAAGAGGGTGTTTTATTATTTTGTATTGTCTGTTTTCTGTTTCTTCTATATCAGAATTTGCCATCTCTTCAGACATCTCCATGTACTAAAATGGACTGTTCAAGAAAAAAACTTCTGATATTCCTGAATACTTTTCAGGAGAAACCAGGGTTTTTTCTTCTAAATAAATACAAATTTACTTCAGGATTGAAGTTATATTAAATGCATTCAGTCTCCCCTTTAATAATAAATTAGGGATTTCAGGCCAGAATTACACAGACTTATATAATGACAATATTTAAAATTTTAAATCTAAGAGAAATAAATAGAAATAGAACTTAATTTTACACTTTAGTCTTAGTTTTACAGTGAGATAGGCACCATATAAATTTGATCAATAAAATAAATACAATTACTTCTCTCAATTGTACTAGAATGATAATAACTGAAGATGGTACCCAAGTTAATAATACATTAAACTATTAACAATCAGAAGATAAGAAAGATGGCTCAGTTATTTTTCTGACTACTTATGTTAGACCATTCACTGTTGTTTCATCTAAATTATAAAATGATCCCTAGATCTTTTAAATAATATGGGAGAGTTTAAATAGCATTTGCAAATAAAACCAGTTTCACAAAAGCTCATATGTTGTATGCTAGAATGGCATTCTTAAATTCAGTGGTACTTCCCTTAAGGAAGGGAAGGAGATAATTTAACAAGAGGCCAGCTGCATGTTACAATCAAAAATTTATTTTCCAATCAGAAAGTAGAGAATTCCTTGTGTTCAAAACCATTCTCATAATAAATCAACAAATGTTCATAAAAAAGCTTGCCAATCAGAACATATATATATATATATATATATATGTCATTCTGTGCGTCCGTTCTCCAAGTCCAAAGTTCTTTGAAGATGATCTCTGATGGTCTTCAAATATGCTCACCACAAAAGAAAGAAAGCAAAAGTCCTGCGCTGCAGTAACAAATATCACCTCAACATCGATTCTTATTACTAAGAAATAACATACATTTGTTGCCCAGTTCACCCATATTCTTTGCATTTTTTTGCATTTATTTGATGAAATGCAACCCCCCCCCCCATAAACTTGGTTACTGTGAGGGAAAGCTGAAAAGCTATCAAACTATCTAGAAATATATGAAGTCCAATATCCAGGAGTTAGGATTGGGGAGAGGGGTTTCCCTTCAATATCCAGATATTGGGATGGAGGGGAGAGGAGTTCTTCCCTGACGGCCATATTGTTCATAGAGTGATAGCATTAAAAACAAAGCAGTGTTATGGTTTCAAATATTTATCAGCTTAGTCAGACATGAATTGGCTCAGCAGTTGGCAGCTGGAAAAGGGAACGTATGGAATGGCTGTTGAGGGTGCCGCTCTGCTGCACGGTGGCGCCCTCAACATCCACCACAAGCTCAACTCCTGGCGGCACCAGCTCATGCATTGTGGTGTGGCACTACAAGCCCTTCAGAATATAATGAAAACGGCAAAGTATGATTCCCACATTTTGGGCACAATAGAGGAAGACCATGGCTGGGATATTATGATAGAGGCTAAGGAGCAGTACAAAGACTTTGGATTTCTAGGGAGAGCAATACCCAGCTTGCTCTTCCTAAAAAAATGTACACTGGACTCCTTTCCTGGGAGATTGATTGTACACTTGTTTCATTTTTTTTTTTAATCAAAGGACACGTCAAGGAAGGATTATACTGCATTTCCAAAAGCCGTGGTGGTGCAGTGGTTAGAATATAGCATCGCAGGCTAATTCTGCTGACTGCCAATTGCCAGCAATTCAGCAGTTTGATTCTGAATAGCTCAAGGTTGACTCAGCCTTCCATCCTTCTGAGGTTGGTAAAATGAGGGCCCAGATTGTTGGGGGCAATATGCTGACTCTGTAAACTGCTTAGAGAGGACTGTGAAGCACTGTGAAGTGGTATATAAGTCTACATGCTAAGTGCTATTGCTATTTTTTGCAGACAGTTGGTTGCTGTTGTCTTTGGACTAGAGCACCACAGCTGCTTTTCCTTTCTTTCATTTCAATTCTTGTTTCAGTTACCATTATGGGTAATTTAATGGATTCAGAAATACCTTAGCCATCTACAGAAAATAGCACTCTTGTTGAGGGAGCATCCTCTGTAGAAAACATCACTGAAACACTCATGCACTTGTCCTGTGATGTCATACACAGTGATACCTTTTATGAAGCAGAACCATGAGTGCTTGAAGTCTCAATCTGGTGCTATTTTAGATGAGTTGTATGCCAGGGTCTGTAAAGAAATATCTGGAAAGGAGGAGGCCATCATATGCCTGATTGTTTTGGGAGGATTTGGCCCTTTCAAGCAGAAAGATTGGGAGAACATGTTACTTCTGTTTCTTGAGGATACCATCTTCTAGATCAGTAATGAACTCCGGGTTGATGACTTTGTTCAGAGTCTGATTCTCCAGTTATCAAATTGCTCACTATGTGAGAACTTCCTTTACAAATGTTGGGGAGCAACAATGAAAGCATCCTGTGGTAGCTTAATTCAGCCCAGCCTATGTAGAATGATCCAGAAGATCAGGTTTTTTGAGAGTGAAGAAAGAGAGAGCTGTCACTCCATTGCTTGTGATGCAATTTATGAAATAATCAGGAACCTTCTTGAGTGTGTGGCAGTACAAGCCCTTCAAAACGTAATGAAAATGGCAAAGTGTGACTCTCTCATGCTGCCCTTGTTGCTTCTTTCGTTGGTTATGTCTTGAGGACTGTACAAGAAGCAATGGATGGAAACTAATCAAGGAGAGAACCAGCCTAGAACTAAGGAGAAATGTCCTGACAGTTAGAACAATTAATTAGTGAAACAACTTGCCTCCATAAGTCATGTATGGGTGCTCCCACACTGGAGGTTTTTAAGAAGAGATCAGACAATTTTTAATAAATTATATAGGATTTGTGCTTTAGTAGAGGGTTGGACTACAAGATGTCCAATGTCATTTCCCACTCTGTTTTTCTGGAGCTTTCAAAGATAGATGACCTCACAGGATCACAGAACTGCTTTTGAACTAGCTTGGAACTATTATATTACTATGTTAGCTCAGAATACAAATTTGTCAGGCCTCTTCAGCCTAGTGTGTTGTGCAAATTCAGGCAAAGGGAAAATATTTTGGTTCAGTGTGTCATGCAGACTCATAACCCTTCATGAATTGAGTTAATCTCATCATATGGTATGAGTACAGGTTTTTGAAAAAGAAAACATTCAAAATATGTTGGGCTTCCAATTCCTTAATCCAAATGACTGTATTTACATTTAATCTACATCTCCTTTCCTTAGATCCTTAAATGCTGGGTCAGGAATGCTAGTATTTAGAAATATAAACTAAATTTACAAGAATAACGACAGTTCTGGCTACTTGTGGGATTCGATAAAACAGGATTCCCTTTGGAGTTGCGAGATTCAACTGAGCCTTGTGAACATTTTGATGCCTAGAAGACAGGGGAAAGGCAAAAATGTAAATCAAGGATTTAGGATTGCAGGTAATGGGCTAGATCAAGGCCTGTTCCAATCATAATGCTCTGAGGAGATGCTGCATTGTATATGTGGTGAGTGATACAACATAATTTAGTTATGTTTTACAGAACCCAGTTTTCTGGATTTGTATGATACCTGAACAATATTGTCTGGATTTGCCCTACATAGTAGACCTAAATTTGTTTAACTAGAGTTGGGTATATTATATAAACTATTGTTTTGCTATTTCCTGCTTTTTAATAAAAGTCAAGCCTCATTTGATGCCTGGTATTTAAGTCAGTTTTAAATTAAGCCACCCCATTTACCCTTCTATGTTGCAGGTTTGTTAGCAACCCATGTTTTTTGTTTTGTAAAATTTGCTAATTGAACAATAAATATGATAAATAACTATTTCAGTATAATAAATGAAATGTAGCTTTTCTTATCCCAAATCTATAAAACTTCACCCTGCGCAACCCTTCCATTGCCTAGCTTTCTAAGCTTTAGTAGGCTTTATTCCCGCAGAAGAAAGCAACTATTCATGTAAAGGCATTTTATTAATTTATTTTATTTATTGTGGCAAAAAAGTAGTAAGCCTTTTTTGTTTTTATTCAAATCAGCATTTAAAAAGAGCCTTGCTACAAAGCCCAGGCACTGAATTAGACAGCTTTTTCCCTCGGGATTATTTTCTGTGCTTGTTATGTTGCTTGTGATGGCTAATAGGAGGCAAAGAACATTAATTTTCTTAATTTAATTTTAAATTTGGGACTTGAATCAAATTAGGCAGTTTTGGAGCCAATCCAAGTTCATGCCAACTGTTCTTGGATTTATAAATTGGGACCAGAATTGAGTATTTGGATCTGTAAGCTTTCAAAACTTTCTAATGCGGCCGCGCGGGCGGTGTTGGGAGGGACTCGTCGCTCCCATGTGACACCGCTGCTGCGCGAGCTGCACTGGCTACCAGTGGTCTTCCGGGTGCGCTTTAAGGTGCTAGTTACCACCTTTAAAGCACTCCATGGCATTGGACCTGGCTACCTCCGAGACCGCCTTCTGCCACAGATTCCCTCCCATAGACCGGTACGCTCCCACAGAGCGGGCCTCCTCAGGGTGCCGTCGGCCAAGCAATGTAGGCTGGCGACCCCCAGGGGGAGGGCCTTCTCTGTGGGTGCCCCCACCCTCTGGAACGAACTNAAAGTAATTTTAATCGGAAACACAGCTGGCAATATTTGGTTTTTAATTCGGCTTTTATTGGGGTTTATATTTTTTGTATTTCTGTATTTTTGTATTTTGTGTATAGTATTTGTTTTTTAATATGCTGTGAACCGCCCTGAGTCCTATGGGAGAAGGGCGGTATACAAATTAAATTAACATTAACATTAACATTAACATTCTAAAAAGATCCTTGTTCCAAAGTGAATCAATGTTCAAATATAGAGAATAAATTGCAATTTGCTCACACTTGGAAATGCATTATTTTATTTTTATAAATAAATATGCCAAATGTCTTCAATAAACAGTATCTCATTTCAACTGATTGGCTAATTTGAAAATTATGCCCGTGTTATTCTAATGATTGTCTATGAACATATACAACTTGTTTCTTTATGCTAGGATGCCCACTTGTGCAAAGAGAGCAGAAAAGCTGACTTACTTAGCAGTTATCTTAACAGGATTCTCAGCAAAATTAACATGCTTTATTGGCTTTCATAAATGTCTGTATAGCATAAATATTACCACAGGACTTTTGGCCATTCATTACTATGACAAATGCTGCTGCTTTGGTTGGTCAAAACAGACACATTTCAACTATTGTCCCCTTAGGGAAAACAGTGTGATTCAGATTCATGCAAAGAGTATGTACTATCACACTAATACAATTTACCTGTTTCTGTATTCAGTGCCCAGCTATTGATTTTGAGCTACCATAATGTAAAGTGGCATTCTGGGGATGGGAGAAACAGCTGCCAATGTTACTCAAACATCAGCACTTCCTTTACTTTCTGAATACACTAAGATGGAAGCATTGATTTCCCTTTATATGAGCCTCACAAAGGAATGAATGGCTGAGAAATTGGTGCAAGGAACTGCTTTGATCCCCTAACCATGCCTCTTCACTGGAATTTAACTATCTGGTTGGGTGATCTGATGCAAACATTTTAAATGAGTTCATATAGACTGCTGGATTTTGCTGTCCATATGAAAAAAACCAGGAATCTGTGGAATAGCAATTGTGGCACTTTTCAAAGAACAGTATGTTTTATTAATGAAATTATTCAATCTGTAGATCTTTCATTACTGCCTCTCTCAAATGCTCTCTGTTTGGGATTGGCACCTTCCTGAGCCTTGCTTTTGCAGGCCCCAAATCCCTCCCCATGAAGACAGTACCGACATAGGACAATTTTTCTGATTTAGGCAAAAACAGGTATTATAAATATATCTGTCATAGTTTTATAAATACACCAAAGAGAACACCCCAAATATGTTACTGCCCAGCTTCAGTTGCAAAAAGTTGTCTTACCAGCATTTCAAATAATTAGCATTATTTCAATAAATTGGTCATTGTGTATTTTTATTCAGCCTTTCAGCCTGCTTATATATATATATATGCAACTGTGGTACAGTTACTGCGACTTTGGCAGCGTGCTGGCCTTGGAGCCCAGCATGATGGCAACGGTGGAGGCAGGAGGTGTGAAAATGGGAAGACTCTGTCCGCTTCCACCCACCCCACTGTGCTCTGCCCATCCACTTGCTCGCCCTCCTGGCTCTCCCTCTGGCCGCCCACGGTGAGTTGACCATGTGGAGTTGTCCTGTGGCACGCTGGCAGTGGCAATCTGGCTGGAGCAAGTTGTCCCATTGCAATGCTGAGCCACCACACCCTGTTTTTTCAGATCAGGAAACCAAGAAAAGTTGTTGGCTTCATCCCAGCGTCAAAATACCCCACATGATAAGGGGCATTGTAGATAGGTAAGGTAGGTAGGTAGGTAGATAGATGTGATGACAATGAGTAGTTGCAGCTGGCAGCACCCAGAAGTGTCCCATGGAGTACACAGGGTTGCATTAGTGTATGGTACTGCATTCCTCCCAAAGTAATAAAACCTAGTGGTCTTCCAGCAGACCATTATACTAATGTCTGAATTTTTTGTGTTACACAGGCATTACATAGCAAATGCCTACCCAGAAATTAAGTGTGTGGTTTCTTCTGTAGATAAAGCCAGGATGCCCATGTCTGGGGTAATATCAACTAGTCAATACAAAATTGTTAGATTCCAGCTTCTCACAGCATCATCTTTAAGATAATGCAACACAATATTGTACACTTGAAAACCTAGGAATATTTCAGTAGTCTCCACAGCGAGTTGAAAATGGGATAAAGACCGCATCATGAGGACATGTCAGCTAAAAATGGTTAATGAGGCATCTTCATATCAAAGTTAGTGAAATATGTAGATAAACCCTCATAAGGATGGACTGACCTACAAGTAGTTTAGTGTTTGGTTCTTCTCCAAACACTTTTTTGCTTGCTTATCAGCTGTCCCAATATTTTCTGCACCTTAGGCTCTCTAGGACTTGATCATAGTTCATACTGTACTTCATAGACACAGATGGACCTCTATGCATTATGACAGGGTGAATTCAGGAACAGGCTTATCTTATGTTCCAATTTGACTAGAATTGCCCCCGTTTTGCACTCCAGTCCTGAAATCCCACCTGCTTTAACTGGGCAGATCCCACCTGGAAAATTGAACCAAAGAAAACTCATTTAACTATTTATCATCATTTTCCAAATTTCCTGACAGTTAGAACAATTAACCAGGGAACAACCTGCCTCAAGAAACTGCGAATGCTCTAACACCTTTTAAGTTTTTAAGAAGAGACTGGACAGCCATTTGTCTGAAATGGTATAGGGTTTCCTGCCTGAGCAGGGGGTTGGACTAGATCACCTCCAAGGTCCCTTCCAACTATTATTATTGTTGTTGTTGTTATTATTATTATTTACTCCATCTTTGTTTGCTCAAGTCAACAACTAGACATGGGCAAATTGGGAATGACTTCAAATAGCTGAATTCATCATTTCTATCTGTGAATATTCTTAGTCATCAGTTCTTGTTTCAAAGGTGCTTTTTTCAAAAGACAATTGGAGTGTTTTTTTCCTTGAGGAAGAAGAGCAAACATTTTCATTTCTCATCCAAGAAATTTTATCAGTTGTGATGGGGAGGGGAGGAATGGAAGGATAGCTACTGACAGTTGAGGCTGGATGGTGGGGGGATGGCAGAGTAGGTTCTGACCAGTTGTTGTTGGTGGTGGTGGTGGGAAATGGAAGAATTTATTTCTTCTGGTCTTCAGCATTCTCTGAGAGCTGTTGAGGCCATTTGGGGGGTTTATCTGTGCACTTAGAATCACCTGAATCAGGGTGCAATTGGTTGTGGAATCTTCTGGGAACTGCTGCAAGGGCAGCATTGTAGACTGGAGATAGGTGCCGTCTTATTCCTCCCCTTCTGTTGAGGGAGGGGTGTTCAATTCTAATATAAAAGGATTTTTTTACCCCTTTCAAACCAATGGTCCTCTCTATCCAAAATGTGGACTTTGCTATCTTCAAAAGAGTGAGCTTTGTCTTTCAAATGCAGATGGACCACTGAATCTTGTCTTGATGGGTTAGATCTCCTATGTTGTGCCATGTGCTTGTGAAGCGGTGGTTTTGTTTCATCAATGTACAGATCTGCCCATGTCCCACTGCATTTTATTGCATATATTACATAGTTCAGTTTGTGTCTGGATGTTTTATCCTTGAGGACAAGCTTCCGCCTTAGTGTATTCTTGGGTTTAAATCGTACATGTATGTTGTGTTGGTGAAAATCCTCCCGAGTTTTTCAGATATTCCTGCAAGGTATGGAATAACGTTGCTGCGTTCGTTGTTTTCTTCTTTGTCTGTAATGCAGGAGCTCCTGCTGGATCTTTTTCTAGATTTGATAAAGGCCCAGGATAATCATGTTCTGAAGGATACCTTGCTGTGTTATAGTTTGACATGTCTGATCTAGCTAGATTAGGAGGATTCAGTTTTGTGCTATGACTTTTTCTTTAACGAGAAAAGGGAAGAGGCTAACTTGTCTGTTAGCTGGAAATATCAAACTGTAACAATTAACACATTTTTGCAATGATATATATTTTTGCTGCATGCTGAAAGCAGTATGAATATCTTTTCACCTATTGTTTCCCAAAGGATCTTGCAAATCATTGTTCATTGTTCCTCAATTCATATGTTTTTAGGGCACATTGACTAAGAGACCAGCCTATAAATCAGAAAGAGCTCAGTCCAATCTCCTATTTCCTATGAATAATAATAATTAGTACTACTATTACTATGCATTCAATAGTAACTAGAGCCACATACCATGCTGTTGTTGTTTGTGGTGTGATGCTGGGACGAATGGCTTGTTAGCTAAGATTCTGGAAAGTTATGTTGGCTCTAGCTCTGGTAGCAGGAATACCTTTGCTGCAGATGTTTTCCACCCATAGGATGGGGATAGGATAGGATTGCTCTATTAGTCCTGAAGCACAATAATTTTTAGTTTTATTGATAGTTTATTCTTTCTTGAAGCTGTAACTGGCAGTTGGTTTTCAAGTTTATGGCTTTGGTTAATTTTCTTTTCTCTCCAACAAATTCTTAAGTAGTAGATGTCAAGTCAGTACTAACTGAAAACTTGCTTATTGGGGATTGCTTATATATCAAATTGATTTATTTACTGTTTACATAGTAATAGAATTTTGAACTTTTCCAGCAATGTGATGTGTCAATAGTATAGCAAAATAGATCCCATGTGAGATCCTGAAATAGGGAGCAAAGCTCATTTTTAATCTGCATTCAAGAAATGATAGCCAAGAAGTAAAGCAATGTTTTTCTCTCAGATCTTTCCCAGCAGGAAGCAATTATGGGTAATACCAATTTCCTGCAGAATTTCACAAATCCTTCCTGGTAGAGATTTCACCTTTCAGTGGTCCTAGAATATAAAACACAGCTTCTAATTAGAACTTTAGCTGTCAAAGATTGTTGCTGTTTTTGCTATCATTAAAATTAGTTTTTGAAAACTGGGATAAATATACCTCTGTCAAGATTGAATCAATTTGATGGACTGGGCAGAGAGGACACTGGACCAGACATTGCTGCAGTGGTTGGCACCCATGTGCCTGCACACCACTTGATCAACTATCAAAAGGATCTCTTTCAAAATACACTCAGTTCACTGAACTGCAAAAAGCAGCTTCCCTGCCAGCAATTGCTGCTGCAGTTTATCTTAACACCATCCTTGGCACATTAATTGCTTCCAAGATCCAGATACAGAACTGTTTTTCCCCCCACCCCCAGTAGATCGGTTTGAAACAGCAATGAATTAAGTCTGTAACCCACAAGCCACCACGCCTTGCTCAATTCCCCACCCCACCCCCTACTCAAACACAAAGAAGCTGAGTGTTACTTACTTTTCTGATTCTTTCCCAGCTGAAGTGAAAAATATATAGAAATAACTCTAGACATGCAGTCAGGACCACTGAAGACAAAATTGGTGGGGATGGGGAAGGGGCTAAGCAGGGACTTATACATCTCATCAACTTCTACCCAAAGTCTACCTCCAGGCCGCTAGTGTTGAGAAGTGACCATAAAAATTGAATGCCTAGAAGGTCTCTTTTCCAGAACTTTCTATTCATCACACACGGAGGAAGAAAAAAAAATGGAATTCATGGAGGGGGATTTGTAGACTGGAGTCATGGTGTTTTCTAACCCTCCGCAACCCTACCTTTATTTTGGATTAAATTGTGTGTGTGTTTGTGTGTTGCCTTCAAGTTAGTCTTGACTCCTGAGCTTCCTTGGCAAGAATTCAAAGTGATTTGCCATTGCTTTTTTCCTAAGTCTGAGACATGACTGGCTTAGGGTCACCTAGCTGGCTTTGTGTCTCAGGCAGGATTAAAATCCTAGTTTATAGCTTGGTGCCTTAACTACTATAGCAAACTGGCTCTCGAATTTAATTTCTTTGGAGTGTTGCCTGGGTTTTCCTTTTAAAGTGTGAAGGGGGGCTTCTCTAATGAAACTGCAAAAGCTACTGGAAAAAGCATATAGGAACTAAGGAACTGCTGGGAGAGAAATTGAGTCCTTTGAAATACATTCTCTTATCTCTTCTAGTAACAAAACTGACTGGAATGAGGCTGCTGGAAATTCTGACTTAAAGATTTCCCTGCATTTCCAGATGGCCTTTTAGATCAGTGTTTCTTAATCTGTAGTTGCTCCAAAATGTGTGGATTTCAACACCTAGAATTCCTATGGCTGACTAGGGAATTCTGGGAACTAAAATCCACATATCTTGGCATTGTTGAGAAACACTGCTCAAGGACAGCAGCCTCCAACTTTTTGGTACCAGAGACCAGTTTCAGGGGAAACAATTTTTTTTTTGCACGTATCAGCAATGGTGGTGACGGCAGGGGCACGGGGGTGGTGGTTTTCCCGCTATCTAGATTTCATGCATGCGCAGATGACGCTTCACTCCCTTGCACGGACCGATTCCTAAGAGGCAGCAGACCAGGAGCTGGGAACCCCTGTTCTAGATTCTAACAGGGCATAAATTCCCATGCATTTTGGTGGGGTATGCACACTTAGAAAATGTAAACCAAGCACTTTTCTTCTGCTTATTAAATCAGTCTGTTGTTTTTCAGGATACACACAAGCATGCTTAAAACTATAGGTATAGTACAGAAAAATATAAATATTTAAATACTTTAAAAGTTGGGATGCCTGAAAACAGATACATGTAATGTAACTGAAATCTGAGATAAACAGATTATGATTTTTACCTGAAACATCTGCTCTGTAAGTTTCTCCCATAGCTTGATATACTGTAGGAGATGTTGAGTAATTATTATTTATGTCAGCATAAACTGGTGGTACCAGTCATACTTGTTCAATAGGGAACTGTAAACCAAGCATTTTTCTTCCACAGCATATGTATGTGATGAGATAATACACATCTGTTAGAGACCAGCCATTGGAGCTCTGTAAACATTGGTTACACAGCTGTTGGCAGACCAATGGTCTTCACTGCTATAAATTATATATTTTAGAAACAATCCATTTCATGGTTAGATAACATGGATTAAAACTGAACTTCAGCCCAATCAAAGTAATCTGCATGAGTGAGATTATCTGGAATTTGAGGAAAATGTTTTTATCTGAAACTCTGTCCCTAAGAATTATTTTATATGCTACACATATAGTATATGCCTAGAATATTTATTTATTTGATTTATACGGCCACCCAGTTATAAACTGCAATTAACATAGGATTAAAATCAAATCTATGCACCAACAAGGTAAAACAGCAGAAGAGAAATCAAAATATAGTTGAGATCAATTCACAGTAATTAAATTTGCAACCATTACATGCAAGTTCATGTAGCATTTTAGTGCAGTGCTTAAGTTAGAAGCCAGACTAACAGGCTTAAGGAAGTCCAGATTCTAGGGATGCTGTTCTAGAGGACAGGGACTTCAATAGAGAATGAAATTTCCTGAGTCACTCCAGATAATGATAATAGAATAGAGTTGGAAGGACTTTGGAGGTCTTCTAGTCCAAACCCCTTCTCAAACCCTATACCAATTTTAGACCAGCGTTTTTTAGGTCTTCTTAAAAGCTTCCAGCATTGGAGCATCCATAACCTCTGAAGGCAAGTTGTTCCACTGGTTGATTGTTCTTACTGTCAGGAAATTTCTTCTTAGTTCTAGGTTGCTTCTCTCTTTGTTCAGTTTCCATCCATTGCTTCTTGTCCTGCCTTTAGGTGCTTTGGAGAATAGGTTGACCCCCTCTTCTTTATGGTAGCCCTTCATATATTGGAACACTGGTATCATGTCATCTCTAGTTCTTCTTTTCACTAGACTGGACATATCCGATTCCTGCAATTATTCTAATCAAGGAGAGAAGCAATCTAGAACTAAGGAGAAACTTCCTGACAGTTAGACCAATTAACCAGTGGAACAACCTGCCTCCAGAAGCGGTGAATGCTCCAACACTGGAAGTTTTTAAGAAGAGACTGGATAGCCATTTGTCTGGAATAGTATAGGGTTTCCTGCCTGGCAGGAGGTTGGACTAGATGACTTCCAAGGTCCCTTCCAACTTTATTATTATTATTATTATTATTATTATTATTATTATTATTATTATTATTATTATTATTATTATTATTATTATCATCATCATCATCATCATCATCATCATCATCATCATCATCATCTTTGTTGCTCTTCTCTGCATTCTTTCCAGAGTCTTAACGTCTTTTTTACATCGTGGTGACCAAAACTGGATGCAGTATTCCAAGTGTGGCCTTACCAAGGCATTGTAAAGTGGTATTAATACTTCACGTGATCTTGATTCTATCTCTCTGTGAATGCAGCCTAGCACTGTGTTGGCTTATTTGGCAGCTGCAGCACATTGCTGGCTCATAGTTAAGTGATTGTCCACAAGGACTCCAAGATTCCTCTCGCAGTTACTGCTGTTGAGCCAAGTTTTACCTGGTCTGTACCTGTACATTTGGTTTTTCTTGTCTAAGTGTAAAACCTTACTTTTTTCTACACTGAATCTTATTTTGTTAGATAGAGCCCAGCGTTTAAGTCTATCAGGATCTATCTGGATCTTGAGCCTATCTTCTGGGTATTGGCTATTCCTGTTAGTTTGGTGTCATCTGCAAATTTGATAAGCTTTCCTTCTATTCCCTCATCTAAATAGTTTATGAAGAAATTAAAAAGTACTGGGTCTAGAGCAGAACCTTGGGGCACTCCACTGCTTACTTTACTTCCATGTAGATGTAGTTCCATTAAGGACTACGTGTTGAGTGCGATTTGTCAACCAGTTACAAATCCATGTGGTGATGCGGTCTATCTCACATTTTACTAAGAAGTAGGTTGTAGTCTACTTTGTCAAATGCTTTACTGAAACTTTTTTTTATAGAGGAGACCTGAAGCATACCCATTATGTTAAATTTTTCTGGAAGGACAAAGTCAAATAGAGGTATGCAGTCCTGCAAATAATTCAGCTCTATGCCACGAAGGACTAAGAACAGGGCTTTTCAACCTTTTCACCACTTGTACCGCTTTTCAACCTTTTCACCACATTGTACCACTTTTAGGATATAGCAACATCCGTGTACCACCAGTCCCATAGCAAGGTGTCAAAAACTTGATGACCAAAAAAAGAAGAAAAAAAAGTGATAAAGTACAGGTAGTCCTCGACTTACAACAGTTCACTTAGTGACTCTTCGAAGTTACAATGGCACTGAAAAAAGTGCTCCCCAAGCCACAGCCGAACAAGACAGCGCCCAGCGGCGCTCTTCCTCCTGTCCGAGGTTTTCATTGTTGTGAGCATTTCTGTTGAGGATTGGCAGCGGGGGTGGGGTGGGGGGGTGTTTGGTTTTTATTCCCCCCGTCTGCTGGGTGATTGCAGCAGGTTTTGATCACTTCACATGACCCTGGGACACTGTGACCATCATAAATATGAATCAGTTGCCAAGCATCTGAATGTAAAGCACAAGACCCTGGAGATGCTGCAACATTCCAGCTGATTGGCGCTTCTTCTGGGCTCAGCAGAAGCACCAGGATCAGCACTGAGCTCCAGCTGGAGCCTGGCACTGATCCTGGTGCTTCTGCTGAGCCCTGACAGCCCTGCAGCTCCAGCCATCTCTCGCTCAGGCTTATGCGGTGCTGCCACCGGTTCAGCTCATTCCCCTCCCCCGCTACTTTTCTAGGATGGTCGCGTACCACCTGCCAGGTGCCAATGTACCACAAGTGGTACCCGTACCACTGGTTGAAAAGCCCTGACTAAGAAGACTGTGCAGTTGGATACCTTTTCTCCTGGGGAAGTACTACTATATCCAGAACTATATTTGAAAAGCTCCTAGGTCCAGAAAGCCACATCACCAATAACCATTTGGTCTTGTTAGGGATAAGTTACAATTTCCCATCCAAAACCTCACTACCACCACCACTGGGAAAGACCCTTGACACCACCATTTGATCACTTGGGGTAGAAATAAATACTCAGCATACCAATGGATTACCTCAACAACATCTTTATATATGATGTCATCCAGTTTTACTTTATAGGGGAGATGGGTGGCCTAAAAATTAATAACTATAATTTAATTTAAGGTTAAATAAGAATATAAGGCATTTCATTCCGCTAGGTCAGGCCACCCTACACATGCTGGCAGAGAGGGCCTATTGCAGATCCTGACAATAAAAAAAACTCCAGCTGCTGGAATCCAAATTCTGCTATGGAACCTACCCATTGGAATATCCTACCCTCAAGGTGAGCTCTGTCACTACCCTCCTGTCCTTCTGTAAGATCCCAAAGACCTGGCTCTACCAATTGACTGGGGACCCAATGGGGGAATATCACACTGGAGGTAGCTACTACATTCATAGCAAATCCCACCTCCCCCCCCCCACTGCATTCCCCGCTTCTTCCCCCCCTCCACCCATCTTTTAATTTCATATTTAATTTCATATTACTGTATTTTCCTTGTTTATTTCCTTCTTTCATTATTTTGCTACTGTTGTGTTTACACTTCTTTTCATTTCTCTATTTTTACTGTTGTAAGCCGCGTAGGGTAGCTCCACAGCAACAAAGGCAGCAAATAAATTTAACAAAGTAAAAATAAAATACAGTGAAGCCCAGAGGACACATAAAGAGTAGGAATCTAGTGATAAATCCCTCCCTCCAAATAGACTCACTTACAGAATAAGGGGGGAAAGTACCAGAAGGACATGAAGATGGGACAAACACAGATGAATCTGGCCATAGTTTCTTGAGAAAAGGATGGGCCATTCCATCCCTTTCTCTTATTCTGAATAATAGGTTAAAATATCCAGTGATCTGTAGTGGTTATCCATGAGTTGCTGAGATGGAATGCAACACTAGAAATCAATTTCCTATGTAATTCTGTAACAAGAAGCAATGTATATCAAAAGAATGGACCTATTTTATCTATTATAAAGTTCAAAAATGATAGGAACTATTTCTACTTTTAATTTAACTATTTCCAATAACTCTGATTCTCTGTTGTATCAAGACTCAAGAGTTAGTATGCATGAGATGAAATTATGGTAAATGGATAGAAAATGAATCAGGAACGGGTTATATTAGATTAGAACTGAATACGCTTCTTTGATGAGAAGCAAAATATCTTCAAGAAAAAAACCCCAAGAAAGTCCAGTTGCCTTTTGCAAAAGCAACTTTGAGACAATCATGACCTGGATGATTGAGAATCTCCATAGACTTTCTATTCTGTGTATTGTATAATATCACTTAATATGTTGTCTTTTGTTTCTTAGCCCTCTTTTTTTTTTTTAACATGTCATTTACTCCATCTGACCACAACTTCCTGGGTCTTTCCATCCTGTCAGCACATTCACTGTACATATATATGTATTCATATATATGAATGAATGCGCGCGCGCACACACACACACACACACACACACACAGAGAGAGAGAGGATTTAACCCAAATGTATTCTTCATTCTGTACTTTTAAGCAGCAAGTGGAAACATTTTATAGGAACAAACTTATCCTTGTTTAATGTTGTTGTGTTTATCTTTAATGTATTTGGATTATATTTGTACAGATACACATAGAGAGAGATTTACATTGACTTTTGCTTCGTATAAACATCTTTGAATATAAATGTTTATCTAAGTGAATTTTGGAAACAATATAAATACAACCATAAAGAGTTTTGTGTATGTATGTGTGTGTGTGTGTGTGAGAGAGAGTAAAATTACCAATTTCAAATTCAAAAATTGACCTATCCCAATTAAATAGACGTTGTGCTTAAAGTAAGGCAATTCCATTATTCCCATTGTAGAAGAGCCTTGTTAGTCTATGGTGGCAAAAACATCAGGAGTCTGAAATCATCTTTTCCAACTAACAAACATTATTAAAAGGCATACATTTTTGTGAGGTACAGCTTACTTTCCTAGATGTATCTGATGAAGTGAGATGTAGTTCATGAAAACTCATGCCTTTTAATAAAATTTGTGAGGCCAGAAAGATTCTACCAGGCTCCAGGTTCTTTCCAATGAAACTTGAAAGTAAAAAAAAAAGGAAAATAATTGTAAGCAGTCACTCACTGCTGAGAGAAATTAGACAGGAACAAATAAAAGTAAGAGTCAAAATAATAAGAGTCAAAACACTCAGTGATATAAGAAGATCACCAAGGCTAAGATTTCTCAGGGAGTCCTTGTACAAAGCAGAGGGCCTGTCAAGGGAGAAAGATAATAGGGTTCACAGTTGGATTCATTTGGCACTTTGTGACCTATGACTTTCTTCCTGCATAGTGATACCAAACAGCCACAGAACTAGAGTCCTGCTGTGCAGGTCAATCAACAGTCCAGCCAGATCCGCTGCCCAACCCTTTTTCTCTTCTGTCTGAATTGCACTTCTGGCTGAGCGCGCTTGGGAGTCTTTCTCTCTGTCATACACACATTTTGGGGAGAGAGGAAGAAGAGAATCATCGTGTGTGGGTTTAAGTGGGTGAGTGTTGGAGTGGAGGTGTTGGTGTCCATATATCATTCTAGAAATGAAAAGCAAATGAATAAGTAAATTAATTGTAATTGCACTGGCTAGGTTATTGAGACAGTGGCCCAATGAATAATCCTCCAAGGATCCGTCTGTCTATCTGCTGTATTAGTCTGCAGACATTCTTTAATGGAAATTAGCTCCTTTTTTTTTCTCCTTTGGTGTTGATTGTAGTGATTTAGAACTGAGAAAGGGCATCTGACACAGATTATTTAAAGTTCAAGCTGATAAAAACAACTGGGGCACCAGTCAAGCTGGTCTTGAGATAACAGCTCCTGGAGCAATAGATAAGCAACTCCTGTGCAAAGAATGCTCTGATGATGGCTCAACCAGGAAGTGAGGTGGAAGTTAGAGGAGAAAGTGAAGGATCCAAATTAGAGTGCAAAAAGCACAAATGTATTTGCAGATATAGAATTCCTCCCAAAGTTTGTCCGTATGGACATAAATATAAACTGATAATACCTAGTTATTCCATCAGAATAACTTACATTAATTCTTAACTGTATTGCTTGTGAATACTAAGTTACAGATAGTATTACCACGTCTGGTGTTTGTCAGATGTCTAGTCTGACATACCTGGAGGGCATCAAATTGGGGAAGACTGGCCTATATGTGTCCATGTCCATCGACCACGTATATAACTGTGCTTAATTACATTGCCTATATGAATGGAAAACTTTAGGAGGGATTCTGTCTTATTTCAATAAAGTGAGACACTTTGTTGTCCTTTGTTTTGAGGATATAAAAATCCTTTGATCTATAACATACTGAGTCTTTGGAATTTGATTGGGAATTGCTTTAATTTTGCTTGCTGCCTTTGAAAAGCTTTTGTCTTTTTTTTTTTTTTAAAAAAGCTCTTCTTGACTTTATAACACTCTACCTTATTAGAAGAGCTGTAAATATACATCCTCATGATGCCATTTTATAAGTTAGCTAGTTTCACATTAAATTAGGCAGCTAAAATGACAAGCCTTTTCTGGAAGGCTGAATCAGAATCAAATTCTGAAGAAAAAAAATCTGCCTTGGTTGAAAGAGGAGAACTGATAGTGTCACACTTCATAGAATGTATGAAGCTCTTTGCCCAGTTATTTTTATTTCTGCAGAGTAAGATCAATTTTGCTTACTAAGAATTTAAATTATATAAATAGTGCAAACCATCCTCTAAAAAAAGATTCATTTCCTCATTCCTTTGGGATTTGCTCAAGATCATAACTTAATGAGCCTTGTCCATAGAAATTTACTGGGAATATATCAGATTTTTTTTATATCAATTTTTTCTTGACAGACACTGGAACAGGTAACTAGGGAGACAGCAAGAAATAATCACTCAATGAAAAATTGCCCACATCATAGAAATGCAACAGAACCAAGGGGGGTAAAGTAGGCAATATCAAAGGATTCAGACCCTCTGAACATCAGGTAGTGTCTGAATTATACATTCAATGCTCCCTTTCTAACTGTGTCATTTCAAACAATTGTTCTGGTGGTGTGGGACTCGGAAAATCAGAATCAGTTGTATAGGATTCCTGGATTGAGATTGCTGGTACTTAAGTATTAAATAAATCCTGAGAATGTCTTTAAGTATTCTTTTGCATAGATGGAAGAAGAGTAGAGTTACAAATGCGCTAAGCCTGAAGAATTTTGCCCAGGACATTCCGTCTCTTTAACTACATTATTCTGAATTCACAGGTTATCTAGGGCAAACTGCAAATGGGGAAATAAAAAGCTACAATGATGAACAGTGACACAATTATGTGATGCTTCGTTGAACATGAGAGATGATGAAGAGTGGTTGCAAGCTTTCCTATTAGGATGTACTTATAGAGTTGATTCAGAATTCTACAACAGAAGTTAAATAGTGCAGATATGTTTAATAATCTAGTATGCAATTTTCTAATTGCCAGAGTATTTAGATTATTAAGTGGGAGGTAATCTCTACAGATTGTAATTCCTTTTAAATTATTTGCAAATATCAGTGTTACTAGTTATTCCATGGAGAAAGTACTTTAAGAGGAAACTACATTAAAATTTTACTTAGGACTAAAGTGGAAAAGACATTTGAAATACTGAATTAGGCTTTAGGAATTGCCAATGATAGCCCATAGAAACAAAAGTTGGACTTTGAATAAGCAGGATGGAATAAATGATGCTTTTGATTTCAGAGAAGACTCCTGAGGATACCATGGATAGCCAAGAAAACAAAATGCTGGTAGGAAAGCTTGCAACCCATGTTTTATCATTTTTCGTGTTCAACAAAGGAGCAAGAGAAGAAAGCATAGAAAAAGAATTGGACAAAATGACTGCTGATTGCTGATGAGGATCTACTTTTAGATTTATTTTGAGTACATGGCTTAACCATAAATCTATTCAAAAAGAGGAAGGAAGGAAGGATGGAAGGAAGGAAGGAAAACAACATACATTGTGTTGCATAAAAAATAAAACAAGTTAGCTTAAATTTGGACGATAAAATAACATTCATTAACTTTTACATAGATCTTTTAAGGGTATGCATGAATAAATTTAAATCTATAAACTGACTGATTTTATTATTTTTGATGAAATACTAAAAGAATAAGGGAAGGATGCAAGGGTGTACATACCATTTTTTTCAAGAATAGACTTTTGGGGGAAACGGACATGTAGTAAAAGAAACAAAGTAAAAAAAAGAATGATTACAGGTAAGGAAAGTATAAGCCAAGTGCTCTATGAAAAAGTGTTAGAAGACAGTTTAATTTCCCAACAGAAAGCATGGAACATAAATGTAAGGAAAGAAGGTATGGAAGCTGCTTGGAAGAGAGTGAAAAAAATGACGTGGCAAAAGGCCACACAAGTGCATCAAGTTACACTAATGAGAAGTTTGAAAAAGTTACATTGAATAAAGCAAAGCAATTTTGATGGAAGTAAAAAAAAGGCTTTGGTATGTGAAAAGGGCTAAATATGGAACTTCTATTGAAGCAGATTGAATTCAAAATAGAAGTACTATAATGAAATAAGATGAAGAAAACTGAAGAAATAACTGAAATAATGGAAGGGGAGAAATCTAAAGAACAAAAAAACGGTCTTTAAGGAATGGTAAATGCAGGGATGATTTTGCAAGAAGAGAAAGTGAACAGTGATTGAACAGAATAGAATAGAATAGAATATTCTTTATTGGCCAGGTATGATTGGACACCCAAGGAATTTGTCTCCAGTGTAGAAGCTCTCACTGTACATATAAACAATAAAGTGATAAATCATAAATCATAAGATACAATCATAAATCATAAGATACAAACAACAAAGGGATAAATCATAATATACCAATAGGAGAAGGCAATAGGAAAGATGAGAAGGATAATAACAACGCAGCTCTACTATATGGGTATATATCCTTAGGCATAAGACAGTGTTGTGAGAATTAGGTGTTTAACAGAGTGAAGGCATGGGGGAAAAAAGCTGTCTTTGTGTAATTGTTTTGGTGTGCAATATCCTATAGTGATAGTAATCTAGATTTAGTTAGATTTTCTTTTCTCATACGTCCTGCAATTTCCATTTTTTCCTATGCTTTGCATAATGTTTAGTAATTTATGTATGTAATTAGTAATGGCACATGGGACATATGAGGATAGAAATGTTTAAAAAATGACTTTTACGTATCTTTGAAGGATTGGACTTCTCCCAAGCAATGATTACAATTCCCCTGTTCAAACTTCATGCAAACACATGCAAAAATCTAATATTAGTATTCAGTAGAAGTAGCAAAACTACAGACATAGCACATACCCCTAGAATGCTATAGCTGCTCAATCAGAATTTCAAAATAAGGACAGGGCATTTTCAGAATTCTGTCTCTAAAGGATTCATTAGAACCTGTTAGAAGGACTTGAATGCAACTTGGTTTCTATCATGGGTTTGATTGATGCCCTACAACAGTGTTTCTCAACCTTGGCAGCTTGAAGATGTGTGGACTTCAACTCCCAGAATTCCCCAGCCAGCATAGCTGGCTGGGGAATTCTGGGAATTGAAGTCCACACATCTTCAAGCTGCCAAGGTTGAGAAACACTGCCCTACAGTCTTTTTTAAAAAGATATTTTTTCAAGATCTTCCAGTAGTCAAAGATAATACTTCACTATGATGTTGCTGAAAGGCAGTGAAAACTAAAGCCACTGAAGCTGTTAATATGACCTCCAGAGAACTTTGATTGTTAGTTGGTATTTAATAAATCAAAGGGTGATGTCTTTTAAACCAATAAAAAATAAAATATGCAAAGAATAGGAAATCTAGTTTTGCTTTTACCAGAAAGTCCACAATAAGCTGCTTGATAAATGGTAGACCAAAAACACTATTCCCTGGCATTCTTCAAAATACAACATTAAGTTTGAAGTTTTGCATGTAACTCTCATTCTATTTCAGTTATTAAACTGGGATCTTGTTCTTTTGGCAGAAACTCAGTTTGGCTTTGGAAGGGAATCCTTGGTTTCAAGGAATCATTCTACAATTCCTATCAGAAGAAAGAATGAAATGAAGAAATTCTAATGTATTATTTTCTTCAAAAGTTATAATTAAAGTTATAAGAACTCTTGCAAAACCTGGATACTTTAAAAGCAACTGGAAAGCAAACTCACATTCATTATTTGTTTTCCTCTATATGTGCGATCCAAGTTCATTTTAAAAGAGTTAACATGGTTCTCTGGCACATCCCCATAAATACTTTCCACAAAAAGTTCATTTTTCCATAAGAGAGAGAGAGAGATTGAGGGAGGGAGGGAGGGAGGGAGGGAGGGAGGGAGAGAGAGAGAGAGAGAGAGAGAGAGAGAGAGAGAGAGAGAGAGAGAGAGAGAGAGAGAGAGAGAGAGAGAGAGATATTTTATACTTCAAGCTCATTCTTGATATGGAATTTAGAAAATTATTGGCTAAGTAATATAGTGTAGCATTCAGATGACATCAACTTGACTTGAAATTATTCGCTCTGAACCTCTTAGCTTTGGATTGCAACTTCTTACCATTTGAGAATAGTGGTATGAAATAACCCTCTATTTTCAGAATAATGTTGATTTCTATGGTACAAAACTGGGAAATGCTAAAACAGCATTTCTCAGTGCAACTAAGATTTACTGTGTCAGCATCAAGGATGAGTTTATGTTTCCCAGCTCATTGGCTTCCAAGCAATGTTGCTTTTCTTTCTAGCACAAGAATCACTTATATTGTTACCATAATTCTCATTTGAATGGTGAGAGAACAAAGAAGTTGGTGGCACCTCAAAGGCCAAAAAATGTGCACTGTTGTAATTTTTATAGTCTTTTATTCACTTCACTGGATGAAAGAGGTATTATGTTATTTTGAAGATAGTTTCTAGGAGACCAGAAATGAAATTCTTTATTAATACTGCTTATTCACGCAATACAGCAGTGGCAAAGTTATTGAATGGACAAGAAAGAAGAGGGGAATGCTAGTGAAGGAATGAATAGACAAATAGAATGAATAGACAAATGAATTGGCTTGACTATCAAATTAATTTTTAAAACACACAAAAACAGGGTTGGTAGAGAGAAAATGAAGCTACCCATTTCTGAAGCCATAGATAATCCTATTGCGGCACTGTTGTAAAGCTAAATGTGAACCTCAAGAATATATTATGAGACCCTCACTGCCTTAATCCAAGCACCCGATTGTCCAATAATATTTTTCACAAATGAAGGAGAATATACGCATCCCAGGATAATGTTGCAGGATTCAATCTGGGTTGGTCACCATCCACAGCAATGAACAAGGTCATACATTCAATTTTGCAGCTACTAAGATTGTTGGATGAGCAGGCATAAAAACAGCCAGGAAGTGATTGAAGCTTGGGAATCAGGTGTGCTGATTTACCACGAACTTATCAACTACTCTGGAGGCAAGGGCTTGACAGCACAAAGAAACAACAGCCAACGATTTAATAGCCAGCCATCAACATCCCAATCAACATCTAAAAAGCTGCACACAATAGGCACTATATAAATACCACACACAGAATGGCTCAAAGCACACACTCTGGTAGAGAGACATTCCCTGAGGATGGCTCCAGCAAGACTCTGAAACACACATGACTGACCCAGATTAGATCTTGCATTAATATTTTTCCAGGAATGGCAAGGCTTCCATTGAGAAAATAACTCAAAAACACCATCTTGTGTCTCTTATTTATCCTTGGAACAGTGTTGGAAGTTCATTGCCTCTATCCCTGGAACTAAAATTAGGAGGGGATATAGCCATCACATTGACAAATGTTGATGAAAGAAAAACTATAAACATTTTCATTTCTGTTGAAACATGCCCTCACCGAAGCTGGTGTAGAATACACAGACAATACAACAATGTATTTCAAACTTGTTAACTTCTAAGATGTATGGATTTCATCTCCCAGAATTCCCCAGCTAGCATGTGTTAGCAGTGTCAAAACAGAAATACTGTATTTTTTCTTTGGGAACTAGGGGTAGAAAGGAAAATAATAGCCATATAATTATAATAAATGTTGGATGCCATTTAGCAAACAGATTTGAAGGTGCATGAAGATATGGCAGTTAATAGAAGCCTCCTTCAAACATTACAAGAGCAATCCTTTTGTTTTTCCACACATATTTTTCAACTGCAGTCACTGATTTCTAGGCTTTAATCAGAAACTGTGGAAGATTTTCCTCTCATTATCTACATAGTAAGAGAAAAATAGGAAGTCCATTCTGTTTGCATCTGAAGCACTATGGATAGAGTTCTTTTTAATGCCATGATAACATTGTATTTTATTTGCATTTCAGTATAAAAGAGACTTTTATCAGAAGTAAACTCTCACATAATCTTTGAAAACAACCCAATGGATAGGGAGGTATAAGGCTGAATTAAGAAAACAAATATCCAGAATATAGAGCTGTCTTGTTACTATAACAGCATTAACTGTAAACATAGTATGATCTGATCATGCACAGGATTTTAGTCACTGGTGTAGGCAGACCTAGAAATTGGCTTCATATTCAGATCATAGTACAACGTTACAACAACTTCTTTCTAATATCACCCATTTTTATCATTGTCTTGGGAACCACACTTATCTAATGTACACCTGTTCTCTACATCAAGAACCAAATAGTGAGCTTGTGCACCAGAAAACCTGCATTCAGATTATATGTACAGAAATAATAACAAGATTAACTGAACTATCCAAAGTCATAAAGAGTTTTTCACACATGATCACCATATTAATAAAAATGTTGCAACCATATTCATGAACCCATACACACACATGCATAAATATAGAGTTTATGGGACATCATTACCTTGAATGCGAACAAGAAGTACTTTGCTTTCTTCTCATGGTTCAAAACTAGCAGGATGAATGAGGAACTCACTCTCATAATTCGTCTGCTGAAAGTTCTTTCAATTCTACTTTAGCTATTGGCTCTAACTTTGTGCTCTGAATAAAGACTGTTATTTTAACTGCTGGATTTCTAGTCATGGGGGAGGAGGGATGGATTAGGTATATTTGCACTCTAATGCTTCATATTCACTGAATATCCTAAACTGAGTGGAAGGAAGAACTTTGAATCAACAGATAGATTTCAAGAGATCTTGCAAGCCAACTACATCTAAACTAACATGCTCAAAATCTGAAACATTCCAAAGGAGTAAGATAACATATCCATGTGTTCTTTCCTAAATAAAAGGCATGCATGAGATTTCTTGCCAGAGGCTGAGCAGATGTGTTCCAGGTCAACCTGTAAATACATATTTGAGTGTTTCTAAAGGAAGAGCATCTGTAGCACCTGTTAAAGTAGTTGAGCAGCATCTTGAAGTGTTATACTATCCATATGTCCACCTAAAAGCTTTATAGACTCTCAGCTTAGCATGGAAATGCAGTCTAAAAATCCAGGGTGCAATTAATTCACCTATGTCTGTGCTTTTTAGGTAACAATCAAAAATACTTGGGGAACTAAAATTAGAAATGTCTTGGTCTTGAAGCAAAGACCCAGCACTAACAGGTAAGTTTTTGAATAGATCTTTCTATTGGTGGTGACCTCAAAGAGCTAAACAGAAGGGAACCCAATGTTATCTGAAATGCCAATGCTATATGTGGAAAGACCTGCCCCCCCAATCAAAAAGAAGATGACTTAGAAGAAAGCAAGGATAGTGCCTTTTGATTTGAGTCTCCCCCCCCCCAAAAAAAGTCAAAAAATATATTCATGAAATAACCATGAGACTGACCAAGGGAAGACTTTATCTCTGAATGAGCAGAACAGGGGAAAAAAAGACCAAAAATAATTTATGGTCAGAAAGAAGCCAGCTTACAATTCTAATAATAAGCTATCACAGAACATTCATACAGAAAATTGAAAGTTCTAGCCCAATGTTTCTCAAACTTGGCAACTTTAGGACATGTAGCCTTCAACTCCCAGAATTATTTATTCCTTAATTTTTATTTAATTGTTATTAGTTATTTAGGGTCAAAAGTGTCTTTAATAACTACTAAAAAAGGAGTAGGGCATGTAGCCTTAAAACTTTAGACATCCTATCTTAGAATGATCCCGATTGTACATTTGCAATGAAATTAGCAGCACTAATGACCTGATGTATGATTTCAGTAACATTTAACATAATATCCTTCCAAACTGCTGAACATACAAAGATGCAGTATTGTCTGGCAGTGGCCCCCAACCTTTTTGGCACAAGGAGCCAGTTTAATGGAAGATAATTTTTCCACAGATGGGGGGGGAGGAAACGGGATTTTGGTTTCACTTGCTCACTGCCATTCTCCTCCAGCTGTGTGGCCCAGTTCCTAAGAGGCCAGTACTAGTCCATGGCCCAAAGTTTGGGAACCCCTAATCTAAGGCACTGCTTCTCAATCTCTACAGTGTTAAGAGGTGTGGATTTCAACTCTGGATGGAAAATTCTAGAAATTGAAGTTCAACATTCTTAAAGTTGCTGAGGTTGAGAAACACTATAAGACACTAATTAAAGACAGCTTAGTGGCTTCTGCCAGTATAAGAGCTTATGAATATTGGTTATGAATTTCTGCTCATTTTGCTAGATTTTTATGTTGAACAGTTGTATTGCCCAAAATTCTGGGTTACAAACTGGAAAATCCATTCAGAGCCAGCAGGCTGGCCTATCTGTCTGTTGTCTGGTTCTTTGGCTGCCTCTCCACAGGTCTAGGACGATTTGGCCCAGCCAACTCGTCACAGTCAACTCACCACAGGATAACTTGCCACAGTCAACGTGCCATGGGGCAACTTGCTGAAGAACAAGAGTTACACTAACATTGAAGAAATGGTGGGATAGAATCATTTAGAAGGAGGGGTAAAATGAAATGTGAAGAGAAAAAATATTTTTTTTATTATTTTAAATAATTAATTTGAATTGTTAAATTGACCTGTTGTCCTATGGCAAGTGGACTGTAGCAATTTCCCCACAGCGAATTGGCCATGGCAAGTTGTCCCATTCTGCTCTCTGCCTGCCTCCCTGCCTCAGCTCAAGGAAATATTTTGGACTGAGAAATCATGTCTGCCACAATGCTTCTCAATGGAATAGATCAGCAATCCCCAAGCTTTCTGGCTTGGCGGCCCGGTGCGAGGAGGGGAGGGGAGATGGTTCTGTGTGAGAGACAGGCACACATACAAACACCACTCACACGAATGGAGCTTCATCCATGAACGCAAGCAGCTGAGGGGTTGGGGACCTTGAATAGATGAGTAAAGTCCTGAACATTATTTTCCTCAGTTCTCCTCCTCCCTGTCATACTGATTCTTACTGTTCATATATGGCAGTGGTGAGATTCAGCCAGTTTGCACCACTTCGGCAGAACCAGTAGCTAATTTTTTGTTGCCCAGGCCCAGTACAGACTTCCGGAAGTGGCATCCATACAGAGAACCGGTTGTTCACATATTTGAATTCCACCACTGATATATGGGTGTCTCTGCATGATTGTTGTCCCAATTATGTGGATTAATTACTCTATATTTGTTTTTTTTTGGCAACTCTGATGATAAGATGTAAAGGTATTTCAGGAGGACAGTGTTTTGCTTTTCTTCTGCTGGCTCAAGTTTCTTTTTTGCTGCTATTAAAAAGAGAGTGAAATTTTAGAAATGTATTGAGTTATTTTGGAACCAGTTTGATTTTGAATTGCTTCAGGAAGGTTGCATCTTGTAAGTCAAGACAAAAATAAAACCTGAGAGATTTTTCTGGAAAACACAGGTATGCTGTTCAGTATGTCAATATATCAATCATTATTTCAGCTGAAATACATACATGGAAAATAAAACACATGAAAACCTCAGTATTCTGGACACATTGCCATTTGTGTTTATGTTTACCATTCAGATGAATCTATGCACAGTATTTGCTATTTATCCCAAGG
The DNA here is from genome assembly GCF_001527695.2 of Protobothrops mucrosquamatus. Lineage (NCBI taxonomy): Eukaryota > Metazoa > Chordata > Lepidosauria > Squamata > Viperidae > Protobothrops > Protobothrops mucrosquamatus. The sequence goes on along the minus strand of NW_015386400.1, from coordinate 2,143,685 downwards.
ATGGTAAGTAAAAAAAATAAATCAAGATGGCAGCCAGGATTGTATGATGAAAGTCCCATCCCTTGCAATTCACAAAACAAGTTTTCACCATATGGTTGTGATTTTCATCATGCTTTTTTTGACCTTCCCCTCTCCTGAGATATCCATGACTTAGCCTCAGGCCATGGGCTAGAGCAAGGATGGGGAATGATGGCCCTTTTATGACTTGAGGACTTCAATTCCCAGAATTCCTGAGCCAGCAATACTCATAAAGGGGCCATTGTTCCCCACCTCTGGGCTAGAGCTAGCTCTGCTAAGGGTCAGGACTAGCTAATCACTTATATCTGCTTGAGTCCCCAATTAAAAAGGATTTTTTTTCTTCAAATCAACATAAATTTTCTTTAGAACAACATGGATATAATTTACCATTCACTGCTCTTGGGACGCCTTTAATTTCCCAGTCTACCTACAGGAAGTCCTTCATTTATGACATTCATTTAATGACCAGTTGAAGATATGATGGTGCTGGTCTTCACACTCATGACCATCACAGCATCTCTGAGATCATGTGATCAAACTTTGGGCACTTGGCAACTGTTCCAGGTTCATGTGATCACCATTTGTGATCTTCCAAGGCAGGAGTAGGCAACCTTGACTCTTTTATGACTCCTGGACTTCAACTCCCAGAATTCCTGAGCCAAGCGAAGTCAGCGGGGAAGCTGGATAACTTAATAATTATATGATTCACTTAAAGACAATGCAATTTGTTTAACAACAGAACAAAAAAGCTTGTAAAGTCAGGCATATTCACAAATGACTGCATCAATTAGTGACAGAATTTCTCATCCCAGTTATTGTTGTGGCCTGAGGACTATCTATACCAGGGGTAGTCAACCTTGGCTCTTTTATGACTCGTGGACTTCAACTCCCAGAATTCCTGAGCCAGCATGGCTGGCTCAGGAATTCTGGGAATTGAAGTCCACGAGTCATAAAAGAGCCAAGGTTGACTACCCCTGATCTATACGGACATGGCAATTCCTAGTGGTTTCCCATCCAAGTATTAACTAAGAACCAACTTGCTATCTTTTTCAGGACCAGCTGTGCATTATATTTTCTCACATCCCTGCAAGTTAGTCAAAACTGATTATTAGCAATAACCTTCTCAAAAAAAGAAAAAAGAAAGAGAAAGAACTTGGCACCAAAGGGAATTGGTGAGGCAGACAAGACAACAGGAGCTAAGTAGAGATTTAAAACCAACCTCTAGCACATCCAGGGCTTCTGAATACAATACTAAGTGAACTATTTCTTTGGGGAGTTATTACATTTCACTTCCTATAGCTAATGATGAAGCTAATGCCAAATCAGGATCAGTAACTCTGACCAAGAAATTTGATTCCAATATTGCTTCCGAAAAATTGCCCCTAAAATACATCAAAATTAAAAGTAACACCATATGTATTTGATGCTACACCAGACTTTTGGTTTCTAATACCAAGTAACTAATCTGCAGTAACACAAGGATTTTAGCAAGAAATAATTATAGATACACTATAATTAAAAGTAAGGAGGAGATTGTACTGCAATTGGTTAAAACCATATGTCCCATGGTTTGTATTATTTGACCCGATAATACTATATTTCATAAACATGTATGTAGCTTTAGGCTTCCTCCCCTCAGAAACAATAATCTTAAGCCACTATTATAAATGGCCACCATCTTGCTAAGATTAATGCCACTTTGCAAAAGTAGAACATTCCTATGAAACTGAGACAGAAGAGAGGAGAAATGAAACCACAGCAAAAATAAGAATCAACTTTAATCCTTCCTTTGAAACAAAAGTATCTGGGTTTAGCCAAACCCTGGTCGATAAATAAGCATGTAATATAAAAACCATTCATATGCATAATTTACCCAAACATCCCAAGTGTCAAGCCCTGTGCAGATGTAAGATTACTCCACCTTCAGCTAAAAAGAAAGGAATAAAACAGCTGAAACCTCAAGAGGAATTAAGTAAGACTGAATGGACTGTAATTACCTTCCCTGGAACCAGGCCAGTATGTCAATTCTAATACCCTTACTCTTGAGAAAATTATATGCTGGAGAAGAGCCAGTCCCTAACCAGCACCAGAAAAATGCATGTTGTTCTCTTACGTTCTAAACAAATTGCTCCAGTTAAGGTCAGGATCCAGAGATGCTTCATTATCTTCACAAACTGCATACATTGGTTGCAGGAACCTGGTGACATCTTGAGCAAAATGGCATAACTGTTTTATCACTGGTAGAATTTGAAAGTTAACAATATACCATGGTTATCCATGGGATTTTCAGCAGTTTTTTTTATTTAAAACCAAAGCTGAAAAGCATTAATTACTCCTTTTATCCTGCTTCTTTGAAGACCATCTTCTACATCCATGCATGATCCTGATCTTTGTAAAAACAAACATATTGTGACATGGGAGTATCTTTTTTAAGGCTTTCATTGCTGTGCTACAAGGTGCTGATTTCTTGACTTTTGGTTTCTTAACTGTTGATAATGAATCCTAAAAGGCAGAATCTATCTACAACTTCAGTATCTTCGGTGTCAATATAATGCTGCATCTTTTGTCATTAGTTAGGTTTTCTTCATGTTTAATTATAGTTTCATTTTTTCCCACTGTGATCCACTTGCAATGATTGTAGATCATTTTCATTTCAGCTCTCTGAATAGTATCATTAGCATAATGCTACTTGTCTTTTCTTCCAGTTTTAAAACCATAAGAATACAGCAGCTATTTGGTTCCACCACTGTAGGGGAAGCCAATAGGTACCTGAATTTTTTTGAACCTAAGCTTCTAATACAATTACTACATGGTATATAAATCAAATAAATAATATATAGATTCTTACAAAGAGTGAGGTATAGGATCCTGGTTAGGTAACGGGGGGAAAAGCAAGCAATGTATTTTTTTTAAATAAAAAAATTAACCATCTCTTGTGAAGCAGACCAACCTAGGTTTTGCAGATAAGGTTGCCTGTGAAATGCACTAGAAAGAATTCAGAATTCAACAGCAAGAGATAGTGTAAGGAAAAAAATTCTTAAAATGGATAAATAGTAGTCTCCAAGCTCTAACATTGACTGTAATTTAGCAATTGCAATATGGAAGGCATCCCAGGTCATCCAACATGTTAAAACTCATGGAGAAATTACCTTATGGTTTAGTACAATATGTAAAACAATTCCGCCATATGTGGTTCAAAAATTTTACCTTTCTTCTCTTCCTTTGTTTCCAGTATGTTGTATGCTGGTATATGCAATTCTTAGAAGATTGAAAAATCAAAGATTTGGAAGCTTTAGCGCATGGGTGTCAAACTCGATAGCGTCACGTGACATATTGTGATGTATTGCGATGTTTTTTTTACCTTTGTTGAGTTGGGGTGGGCGTGACCTAGCCTTGACACATCCAGCCCGTGGGCTGCCAATTTGACACCCCTGCTTTAGTAGGAATCAATGAAATGTTTCATTTGTTTGGCCATCTTAATGTGAAGGGCTAAAGAGTTTGAATGGATCCTTATGGCTGTTTTACAATCATGATGGGAATGGTTTCTGGACATGGTAGAGTTTTATGAGCCCATCAAGATCTATGGATCACACTCTATATTTCTGAACTTCTAATGTGACTTTCTAATGTGTGGCAATCTTCTACCCTTTAAGCCAACTTAATTTACCCACAGAGCTCATTCTATAAAATATAGCTTCATGTCAAATATTTAACAAGAAAGTAGGAAGAAAAACATGAGAAGAAATGAATACCAAACAAAAACATTCTGTTTTCTTTTTTTCTAACCCGTACTTTTAGAATTTAAAAAAACCCACCCAGTGGTGTTTTGATTAATTAAGGTCTAAAGGCTCAGGTATCTATTTTGATAGTTTCACTATTAAATGTCTCCCTTCCTCCACAAAAGGAAAATATTTTTATTTTATGTGAGGCTTTTTGGAAAGAATGTTGGTCCCTACCATATGTTCCTTTTAAAACTAGGAAATTATTGGGGGGTGGGGGGAAATTGGAGTGGGTGGGGGGAAGTTAGTGGCTGCCATTTTCCATGCCAATGGGCAAATTTGCTTTAAAGATGATTTTCATTCATTACAATGATAAGAACAAAAAACTATATATTTTCCCCGAAAGATTGTATTTGATCTGCAGTGTGTAAAACATCATCATCTGCAGTGTGTAACACATCATCAGAAGATTTCTACTAATAATTTAGCAGGCTAGAGATTCTCTTTGAGGAAACATTTTTCTGAAACATATACAGAATACTTATAATCCTGTCAGATGAAGCCACTTGTGCTACTATGTCTATTATGTTCTGAAAAACATTTATTCCAAAAACTGTTTGAAAATGCTTCACTTCTTAAAAGAAACACAAATTCAGTTATTTTTTCTTCTTCTGTCATTTCCTATAATATCATTTCATTTATATAACAAGCTAATCATGGCAATCAGCAAAGTCCTGGACTTGGGAAAAAAAGTACTGCTTCCTTCAGAAAGTTCTTGGTTCTCTCCGATAGTTTGTATTTCCTAAATTGAAAGTACTGCAATATGAAATATGCATAACTCTTACGTTTGGAGGAAATGCATCTCTTATGAAAAGTTACCAAAAGCAAATGCAGCACAAGAGGTTTCTTTATTTGACTTTTGATAAAGTCAAATTCCAATACACATGGAATTTGTGGAATCACCTGATTTTACCAATCAGCAAAGTGAAGACAACTCTGTCAGTCAATGTACTTTGTTATCTTCACCCACTTTTTTAGGAAACTACCAAGTTTATTAAAATTGATGGCTTTGCTGAAGTTTGTGCCCAGTCCACCTTTGGATTAATTTGAGAGAAGGTTGTTTCTTTGCTTAAACTATTTATATATCTGCCTTGAAAGACGGATGTCCTGGGGACATTAAAATGGAGGTGAAATGGTCAAACATCATTCAGGTTTTATTTGGCAGAACAGAGTTAAGGCCTTGACATTGTAAAGAGTACCAGATTCCTGACAGAAAAAAGAAAACCTATATACACCCAATCTCTTATTTCATCTGAATAAAATAATACTGCATTCATGAGCCTGTGAACATTCAAAGGAAAGGAAAATATAAAACAAATGTGAATACACACACTCCCTTCAAAACATTAAAAAGCAGACTGGAACTGAAGGTTCGGAGAAGGAAAGTGCTAGAGATAACAAACAAAAAATACAGCAATTGAAGAAGGAGTCCATCTGATTCACAACTCTTAAACCACAGTTTGTTTGTTTTGTTTTGCTTTAATATGAAATATGACCTCATCCATTATGTTTTGTAAACCATTATATTTACTGGCAGGGGAGAGACAACCTGTGGCCACATCCTTTGGGGTTCCTCAGAGCCACCCTGATTGTAGTTACAGAAACATGAACGCTTGAAGTATAAATCCAAAAATAGGCAGAACCCAGGTAAAACAAAGAAATGTTTAATCCTTGGAACTTTCTAGAACCTGGAAAATATCAATAGCAATAGCATTTAGGCTTATATACTGCTTATACAGCAATAACACTTAGACCTATATACTTACATCGCTCTCTGGGTGATTTACAAATGTCAACATGTTGCCCCCAACAATCTGAGTCCTCATTTACTGACCTCCAAAGGATGGAAGGTTGAGTCAACCCTGAGCCCTATCAGAATCGAACTCCTGGCTATGGGCAAAGTTATCATACAATACTGCATTTTAACCACTGCGTCACCAGGGCTTCTGGTGGCAGTAGTTAAAATGAAAAAAAGAAAGAAAGAAACTCCTCTTTTCTGGAATCTTAAATAGCCCCACACATTTCTCTTCTTAATCTTTTCCACTAAAATCTTGGCTTCTCAAAAACTTTTAAGTTAGCCTCAGCCATCAAAAAGTTGCCCATCTCTGGTTACTATGGCATGAACCCAAACATCGGATTGGTATTTTATTTAGTCAAAGCGAGGAAAAGAGCCAGTTAGGTGTAGTGGTAAAGGCACTCAACTGGAAACCTGGAGATAGCGATCTTAGGCATGAAGCCAGCTGGGTAACCATTCACACTGTCTCAATCCTAAGAAGACAGACAATATCAAGTCACTTCCAACATTTCTGCCAAGAAAACTGCAGGATCCAGTGCAGGCAGTCGCCAGGGCTCAGTGATGACTCAAAGGTACACACACACAGAGACAAAAGTTAAGGAATATCGGGAATACCATGGATGTGACCCAGACTGCCAGCTATTTCATCAGCTTGTGATGCCTTCCTGCTGAGTATTTATTCCCCTCAATTCCCCATTGCTAGAATATGATCTCCTTCAAAGCATTCCATTGGGCTCTGTTCCTCTTCTTACCAAGGCTTTGCTGTAACCCTTTTGCATTCTTCACTGTCTTTGAGAAGCCTTTGGTTGTTTTCTGCCATGGCAAGTTAGTTTAACAGAAGTGATTTATAGTGCCTAAAGCATCATTCAGTCATTGCAAGGGCAATACATTAGGAAGGAAGCAGGCTTTGTATCATCACAGCAATAGCTAAGTGACATTATAAGCTGCTATTAATCAATAGTGGAAAAACCACCAACATCTCCCACTCAACTGGAGCTACATACTTTCCCTCTTAGTCTCAATCATCTGTAGCAACCAGTACTACTGGGAATACTTGAATATGCTTTTTTCTAAGTAGATACAAGATTAATTTTTTAAATTGTATTTGGAGTAGGGAAGCCAAATCACATTCACAGTACCCTAGATCAGCAGTTCCCCAACCTTTCTGGATCTGTGGACCAGCAGTGATGGTGGCAGAGGGGATGATTTCACACGCGTGCCTGCCGCTTGCACAAATGGAGTTTCGCATGCTTACACGCCGCCTGTGCGGCCAGATTCCCAATGGGCCACGGATCGGTCCGTGGACTGGGGGTAGGGGACCCCTGCTCTAGAGCATTGTTAGTCAATCTCAGGAACTTGAGGATGTATGTTGGGGAATTCTGAGAGTTGAAATCCACATATGTTAAAGTTGCTGAGATTGAGAACTACTCCTCCAGATGACCAGCTATTTGCCAGATAAGAATGCAAATCTACATTTCATGCAGAATCCCTTGGATTTTGGCACATATTTCCAAACCCTTCTTTCTTCTGGAGAGGAAAAGGTTTTGTCTCCTTTTAAACAGCAACAAGAATTTGGGTAGTGAGACTAGGTAAAAGGAGAGAAGCAACATTGCTTTCCTGAGATTTAAGTTTGTAATCTATAAGTGTCCAGAACATCTACGGGAAGCAAACAAGAAATGTATGATCAGTTTGGCTCTAAGGAATAGGGATCAAATTTGACTAGAAATACTGCATAAGATTATGGAGTAAAATTAGTGCTATTTAAGTTATATTGTCTTAGTTATCTATGGCTTCTATTCAGGGTTAGTCCTACTATAAATTTATGCAGTTTGGAACCCGTTGCCTCTTAATTAGGACCAAACCAGCATTATCTTATTTATCAGAACATTGTATTTTCCTGTATGTTTTTTCTAATGGGGGTTCTTCTATAAAGCTGTTGGTATTAATATTTGAATTTCCACACTGTGTTTTGCAGACTTCTTGAGAAGACTATAATACTAGGAAAAGTGGAAGGAAAGAGAAGAAGAGATTGACCACAAGCAAGATGGATGGGTTCAGTTATAGAGGTGATAGGTGAATCATGAGAAAATCTGAAGAGTCAAGCTGGGGACACATTAATTATGTAGAAAATCGATCTAAGTGATTGTTAAGCATGACCTGGTGGCACTATAATCCATGTATCAGTCAATCAGCTAAATTTTGTTTTCACTTTTTAATTTAAGCTAGACTGAATAAAATCTTTTATAGAGTCCTTCTTGCATACATTACATTAGTCTCTAATAAATAAATAGATTATCAATAACTGCATAATGACTAAATAATTACACTTCAACAGACAACATAAGACACACAGAATATTGCCATGGTCGATTTATTGTATTTAATTTGTTTATTTATAATCTCACTATATTATTTGTGTAAATAACTCAAGACAGTCGACATATCTAATACTCCTTCCTTTCCCTATTTTCCCGACCACCACAACCCTGTGAGGTGGTTGGGTTGAGAGAGAGTAACCAGCCCAAGATTGCCCAGCGACTTTCATGCCTAAGGTGGTACCAGATCTCACAATCTCCTGGTTTCTAGACCAGCATCTTCACCACTAGACCAAACTGCCCAACGTGAACAATCATTTTGCAACACAATTAATCTAGACATGTTCTCTTTCCCTATATTTTTACAAATCTTTTTTATTGGCATTATTTCCTTTTTTTGTGCCCAAATCAAATGTTATATATTTATGCTGTCTTCAGAAAAGCATAACTGAGCAATCATGCAACATGTCTAAAAATTACTCCATGCCAGAGTCTCTAATACCATCTGCTATTTTTGAAATCAAGGTTCTGATGTGCATATTGTAGCAATAACAAGAAACACTAGGGCTGGTTTGACAGAAATAATTATTGCTTTACAAATAGCTGATTTGTAGTTTGAATGCCTTCCCAGAGGAAAATGTGTCCTGGTTTAAAGAAGGGAAATGGCAATCAGCAATATATATTTCTTCTATAGAAATGGAAGCAGGGGTATCTGTAGAGAAAGGAGGGAGCTAACAAAGTCAAGATGCCAATAAAGGAAAATATTTACAGTTCTGAGTTGAAATGAGGGGTCCTTGTATTCCCTGAGCTTGGTTGTTTTCTTGCAGACATTTCATTTCCCAACTAGGTAACATCACAATGCTCACTGGTGATGTTATCTAGATGGGATAATAAAACATCTGCAAGAAAACAACCAAGCACAGACCCAGACCCAGCACACAAAACAAGCAAGGAATCCTCAAAGTCAAGATAACTTGTATAAAAGAAAGGCAGGGCTTTGACTGCATGATTGTGGTCTCCATCTTGCCTTTTTGGACTCCCACGAGGAAGGCAGTCTGAAAGCACCTCCTCTATTTGTGTAAGGGAGAAATGAAACTTGTGGATCTCAAGCCTATTTGTAGATCAGCAACATTTTCAGTGCAATAGATTTCCTCCCTTCCAAGCCATATAGTTTTACTGACTTAAATTTAGCAGGGAAATGTTCTTCGAGAGATTCATGTGTCGCCAAAAAATGCAAACCAGGAGAATATCAAACATTTATGCCATTCTATGCACTAACTTCCTTTCCTTAACCACTCCTACAGTGGTGGATCTATTAGAATCTCCTAATTTTAGATAAATAGAATTATCTGTTGGTGGTCCATTTTTGTGATGGTTAAAAAAAAAGTATTTAATTTCCTCTGTTTTAGTTTGTGGTGATAGCATCATTCTTAGTGAAGTAACTATCCACGCACACACATGTGAAGACAATCAGGCTCCAATCATTATTTCCTCCAAGGCAATTCTAAAATATATCAGATAGGAAGGTGGAGACCTTGGATGATTCAATTCCTACAATTTTGAGCCCTGAATTTTAAAGAGTGACCTTAGGAAACTCCCTCACACAAGGCCTTCCAAATCTTAAAAAACATTGTAGAAGGGATATTTTAATCTCTAGTAGCCACACATCAGAAAGAGTCTATAGTTTTTTTTAAAAATTAACAATTTTATTTTAAGGGATAAGTTTTCATAAACTGGAGTTGGCTTGGTCAGAGGGATAGAGTGGCTTAATTGGTGTAAAATTTAAATTGGGATTAGGTGGGCAGGGGAAGATGGGATCCTGCATCCACACAATAATCCTGCCTTCTTCTCTCTTTTGTCCTGTGCCTTATACCGGTAGCAATATACTTAAATCCCACTTCTGTTAAACCACTCTACAAGTTAGAAGAAGTCAACTGCAGATCACCAAATCTCATGCCTTGGCTTTAAATAAATAAAAGAAAATCTCAATTTACAAGGTGCTACCAAAGACTCCTTTTTGAGTCTTAAAAGATGAATGTAATTTTAAACTTCATTGGCAAATGTAAAGTGAAAATAGATGTAACATTTGTACAATATACTGTACATAATGTAATGTATATAATTATATAAAAGATATAAAACGATCATGCACTAGAATGGATGATTCAGCACTAGTCACAGCTTTCTGCAGTATTGTTTTCAGTTGTTTATGGCACGTTTTTGGAAGGGTATAACCAGCCTTCCCAGTTTGGTGTCCTCCAGATATGTTGGGACATGTAGGCTCGCATTTAGGGGTGCTTTAATCCTGACTCGTTTTACAGGTGCCAGATTAAAAAGAGCGATATAGAGAAACTGGAATATGTCCAAAGAAGATAAGCCAAATTAATTAAGGAGCTTGGAAACCACTTTTTATGAGTGAAGCTTGAGAGACTGAAAGAAAAAAAGCATTAATGCAAGACATGGCATCCACCCTCATGGGTTGTATTCAAGGTGGAAATTTCCTCTTAGAGCTTTAGAAAGCAGAAGTAGAATAAACACAGAAGAATGCAAGGAAGATGGTTTTAGTGAAATGTTAGAATAAAACTCTTTATATTAGTGATGGTAGATGGGTGGGTCTGCATGTGTTGGATGCAAGTAAACATAGGTTGGAGAGTTAGATGTCTTGGCATTTTGTAGTGGCTATTATAACCATCCCCACCATCCACCACTATTTACTGCCAAAAGATTCAAATAGAAAACTGCAAATATAATCAGAAGCTGACACTAGATAAAATAGTTTAGCAAATACAATAAATAGATAGGTATTGCACAAAACATGTAAAACTCATATTTATATTTGTCTTTATACTTGTCTTTATAACCACAGTTAAAAATGTGGCTGTCATCGCTGTAATTTTGAGATTTTTATCTGAAAATGAAATATTAACATGTTCCAAAATATCTTTTATTGGCCTTGATTTTAAAATAGGCCAGATAATATCCTACCAAAAAACTCTTGTAAAATTTACAAGCAATAACATATGATTCACCCTTTCAAGGCCAATGCAGTTACAAGGGCAGCATCTTTGAAATGTACCTTATAGCATATTTGCTGGCAGCACATTGAATCTGGCTTTTCAAAAAGTGCAATATACTTTTTAATTTTGTAAATATTCCCATAGTCCTTGTTTATTTCTGATCTAAAAGAACACATCTGCACCAAAATTTGATTCTTGTGAAGATAATACCCATAACCTCATGCAATAATGAGACTCAACTCAGAAATATATGTATGGTAGCAGAAAATTTAAACATTACAATATTTAATTTTGATTAGTACATACATGATGATTCCTTACTCTATTGCACCTGCTTGGAAAGAGTTAATTTCTGCATAGAAAAGACATTAGTTTTGACATTATTACATAATAAACACCAGAGATATTTATTTTTATTATTTTAGTTTGTTGCATAGTCTGCCAGATATTCAGACTGGATTTGGCATTTTTATCCACCTATCAAGTCCTTCCCAAGAACCCAGGATAGGCAGATGTTGATGTTTTGTGGTATTAGAAGTATTGTCACAATATGTAAGCTATTCCGAATAAAGCTGCCTTTTGCAATTGACTGATGGTGAATTTGTCAATGCCAATGGTTTTGAAGTGGTTCTCCAGTTGTTTGAGATCGCACCCAAGGCATCTATGACTATTAGTACTATCTTTGCTTTCTTTTGCCACAATTGTTCTATTTCTATTTGCAGGTCTTTGTACTTAGTTATATTCTCCAATTCCTTCTCTTCTATTCGGCTTTCTCCAGATACTGCCGCGTCCACTGTCAAGACTTTTTTTGTCTTTCTTGTTGACATTTGTTAAGTCTGGGGTGTATTGTAGCAGGGTGACTATCTGTTTGAATTCTAAAGTCTCAGAGCATTTTAGCTTCTTTGTTTTTCTTTTACTTTCTCTATTTTATGGCTCCACCTGTTCTTGCTTGCAGGCACAGGGTATTTCTTGCAGATCTTCCAATGCACCATTATTGCTACTTTGTTATGCTGTTGGTTGCAGTCAGTCTGTGAAATCTTCTTGCAGCAGCTAACCAGGTGGCCCACCATTTCTTCAGTTTCTTTGCAGTGATGTCACTTGCTATCTGTTGCTGTCTTCTCAGTTGTATGCATTTATTCTTAAAGCTTGGTGTTGTGCAGCCAGAATTAGCCCCTTGGTTTCTTTCTTCATCTTTCTTGCTGCTAGCCATTGCCAGGTCTTGTTATTATTTGCTTTACCTGTTATTATTTTTAATGTAGTGGCCATGTAATAGTTTATCTTTCCATATCTTGTTTTTGTTCTTCATTTGGTCCTTCTTGTGGGCCATTTTGCTCTCTCCCATATTCAGTAAGCCTTCTTGGTATGCTGGCTTCAGTGCATCTTCTTCACTGTCCTTCAGATATTCTTCCAATGCTCATTTTTCTTTTTTAATCATCTGACATACTTGCAACATTCCATGCTTACCCATTTTCCTTGCTAAATAGAGTTTGTCAAAATCCTTCCACAGATGAAGGACATGGTTCATTGTTATTATTTTTCTAGTCTTTATATCCAGAGTTTTTAGTTCTGCTTGAGTCCAATCCACTATTCAAGCTGAATATCTAATATCTAATGCCTGGAATTACCAGGTGCTAATTGCCTTAATAATATTTCCTCCACTGAGTTCACTCTCTTGATGTATTCACTTCTAACCTTTTTCTTGACTTCAGTGTACTTGATATTGTCAGCTTGAAGGATGCCAAGATATTTGTAGTGATAATCTTCATCCAACTCTTGATGTTATAATATAGGGCATCTTGATTCCTTACATTTTCATTAATTTTTCTTGTTTCATGGCAAGCATGGCATATTTGTCCAGTCCAAACTCCATTGCAATATCTTGGCTGTCTGTAGGGTCAATGTTGAGTAGCAATTCTATTTCAGATAGTATTTTTCCATTCAGCTTCATATCATCCATGTAGGGGAGGTGGGATAGTCTGGCAGATGTTTTAATGTTTGATAGCTAGGCCTGAATTAACCAGGATAGTTGACAAAGAAATCAGTGCAACAGTAGTGGTGAAACAGAGCCTCCTTGAAAGATTCCTGTCTGAATATTAATTTCTCCCAATCTATCTCTATTGACTAGCAATTGTGTTTTCCATTATACCATCAATCTCTGCACAAAGCTTCTGATGTTTCTACTGACTCCTGTTATTTTTATGCACTTAATTATCCAATCATGTGGCAAGGAGTTGAATGCCTTCTTGTAATCAAGTTGTGATTACAACAATGTTGTAATCAGGTTGGTCTTCCTTCTCTTGCAGTTTTCCAGAATCATCTTGTCAATCAGGAGTTGATCTTGTTCCTTTGCTGTTTGGATGGTTTCCTTTCTGCTTGGGTGAAAAGAGCCCTTTTCAGGTAAAAAGAGCTGTTGTTAGACTGTATCAGCTACCACAGCAGTTAGCAATTTGAAAGTTGTTGGTAACTAGGTAATTGGCCTGTAGTTTCCTGGTGCTGCCCCTTTTGCTGGATTTTCAGTTGTCAGGTAGTTTTTGCCAAGTGTTAGCCACTCTTCAGTTTCACTCCTCTGTAGTATATTTTTAAACTGCTTGGCAATAAGTGGGTGTAACTAGTCAGATGTTTCAACCAAAATCCATGCAATTCATCTTCCCCTGGTGCTGACCTATTCTTGATCTCGCTTGCCCTTTTCTCTACCATTTCTGCTGTTACTACTAGTTCTTTCAGCTTCTTTTTTATTGTTATCTACCTCCATCAATCAGCTGCATTCTTATTATATTTCTTTGGGTTATCCCATATTTTCACCCAAAACTGTACAATTTCTTCCTTGTCAGGTGCTGACTGATTCATTGCAATCTGGACCAGTAGAAATAGATTAAAATGGAAGATTCTGCCTATAACTTGAACTTTGTATTTGCTGATATATATTTTTTGGCTATAACTGCTGTTTGCTGCTTTATTATTTCAAGTGCTTCCTTGATCTTCCTTGTTTCAAGGGTATCAAGGTTGATCTGCTAGCCTCTATTCTGTTATTTCTGATCCTGGATGTTGTTCTTTTCAGAACTGGTGCATTCAATTTAAATATCCTCTTCTTGTTAGATTTGATCTGTAATAACAGATCATTTCTTTGTTTTCAATCACTGTGTATTTGTGAAGAGTAAACACCTTTCCTTCCAGTAATTCTGCAGCTGCTGGCCCTGGTTGCTCAGCCAACAGTCCTGAAGCCCATTTTTCACCAGATGTCCAGGAACTCCAACATCTAGCAGGGCCGTTGTTGATCCAAGCTATGACCATGTGACCATGCTGGTATGTGTTTCTGTAATTTATGTCTCACCATATTTTGTCTGACTCATCTGATGAGACCCACAACCACATCAGGGCAGTGCCTCACTGGGGGTTTATTATTTTTATTATTATGCAGTTTATTTTTGTACTTTCGAAAATATATTCTGCAAAAATGCAATGTGAATATTTTTATTTGTTTATTGCTCAGATATAACATAATAGCTCATCAACAAGATACCTAGAATGAGGGATTCAGACAAGTCCACTCAGAACATATTGGACCATGTGAAATGTGCTACACAGATGTCCTATTTCAATACTGGAACTAAGGAAGATCACAACTCGTTTTAATCTTAGGCTGTTCATTGATTTATTCTCAGTATCTGCTTCATTTTTCTCCACAGTAAACACTGAGTAAACCTATTTCCCATTTTTCATTTATTTCATGATTTTCAGCATTAATATTTTTAATTTGGAACTATGGATATGTTAGGAAAGAGAGAAAGTGCAAAATCAAATGTAAACTCTCTTTTGGCTCATTTAAACCTTTAACAAACTGACAATTCTTTATGTTGATAATAAAATTATCTTCAGTTTGAATTTTCCTCTTGAAGTACATGCAATTATTATTTCTTTCTGCAATCTTCAAGAATTTTGTTTCCTTACATAAGCAAAAAGTCTTATTTTTATTTATTCAACCCATATAGTACAGTGCAGTGTGTATTCCTATAACCACAATAGTTGAATTCACACAACAAATCAAACCAAAATGAAACAAATCACATTAGTGTGAATCCAGTTATAGAGGTTTGTTCATCAAAAGTCCAATTCTGACGATGAATAAAGCTTTGACTTATAGCATCTACTTTGATTGGGGTTTTTTTCAGTCAAATTCCAATGATCTGGAATAATATAGAAATATGCATGGGATAGGGCAGTGATGACGAACCTTTTAGAGACCAAGTGCCCAAAAACCACCCCCCACCCCGCCCCTGCTCCGCCCTGCCCGCTGGACCACCCACCACCTCCACGGCCTACCACAGATCACCCAGGCAACAAGCAGCACCATGGTGGCTACGCCCTCCACCCACACCTGCAGCATCATCTGTGTGCAATGGGGCGCAAAGGCGGAGTCTTTCCCGGCTATCATGTCCTTGGCTGCGCTGCTTCGCATGGGCCGCGCCCGGGGGCAACTCTCCTCCGGGGAGGGCTGCTGGTGAGGAGGGGGCCATGGGAGGAGGTGGGACTGGGATGACGGTGCGTGTGCCTACAGAGAGGGCTCCGAGTGCCGCCTCTGGCATACGTGCCAAAGGTTCGCCACCACTGGGATAGGGGAAATCCAAAATTTTTAAAGATAACTTTTTGAGAATCAGAAATGAACTCGCAGATTCACATAATCCACTCCTAGTTTGCTTCAGAGATGAGCTTTTTGTGACTGTTGTTATTGAGAGTGAAGAACTCTTGGCAAACACCCCAAGATGCAATGGCAATTCCTAACCTAAATTTTCTCCATCCCTTGTCTACCTTAGTATGACGCTCCTTATTAAGTCGGGCCAGATTTCCAGAAAAACTCAGGACTTTACCTCTTTTGATTCCAATTCTGGGACTGCTTGGAAAGTTTTTAAAATGACGGAATGTTGCCCGATTGCAACATTGAAATGCCTGCAGATTTTTTGGTCAGGCCAGGCAGTGTTTTGTGATAGAAGGCAATGATGGAATTGCTGCAGAATGTTTTAGTGAACAAGAGAAATCAGCAGAAAGCGATTTTCCCAGCTGCAAGAGAATCCTAGAGGAAGCATGACTCACTGGCTAGGTGACTCATACAATACATGCCGAACAATTGGAGGAACTCTGTCCAGGAAGTAACCAAAATAGCTGCATAGGCCCTGGCTTGAGTTGTTTAAATAAATAAGAGATTATTAAAAGGCCAGGGTCCAGAAAGGAAGGGGACAAGGCACACACACACAGGTCTGAAGTTCTTTATACAAGGGATCTGGTCAGGACCCACTCGCAACAGCAAGTCTATTTCTTCTATATCTGAAGGTGCATCCATTGCATGCGCATGGCTCAACACGAGATGCACTGAATCATCTCACGCAGTATCTCAAATTGCAACAATACAATGATGGTTTCAAAGGGTAGGAGGGAAAAAGAAACAGTGCTATAGGACTCTATATGTCATACTTTACCATGTTTTGTTTTAACCATGGGTCACTATAGGGTTGTCACAATATAACTTGTTTAGTTCTGGCTTAACATCATGGTGCTTTGGTATAGCTATTGGATTTTAGTCACTACATAAATCATGGCTTAGCAAAATATGCGAATCCATCTTGAAAGACATGAAACAACTTAATGTACCAAAATAATGTACATATTTTGAGATAATAATGTAGCTTTTTAAATTACCGAATCTTTCTTTCTTCCTTCCTTCCTTCCTTCCTTCCTTCCTTCCTTCCTTCCTTCCTTCCTTCCTTCCTTCCTTCCTTCCTTCCCTCCCTCCCTCCCTCCCTCCCTCCCTGTTATTTACTAATAGGCAATCTTGCAAATTATTAACGCAATGTGCATTAATAATAATTAAGCAAGTGGTTGACTTTTGAAATAGGACAGAAGTAAACAGCTGTGTGTTCTCATAATGTAATCACAGTGGACCAGGATCAAGGAGACCAAATTCAAGTTCGGCTTTAGAAATTAAAGTTTATGTACCAGGTGACTTAGGCGTATGAGACTTTTATTCCCTGTTAGAGGGATACTGTGGGGAAAAAACTGAAGGGGGAGGGGCGAGTATTATAAACTCCTAGAAGAAATAAAAGGAAGAATTAACAAGATTTTCTTGTTTGTCTTCTACTACAAGTGATATGATGAGCTTCATTTGTGGCATATCTGTAGTTGGAGTTTCTTTTAAAAAATGAACAATGGCAAGTAGTTCTAGTCTGATTAATTGATTATATGCCAGCAAGTTGGTGTTCTCTTAGCAATCACCCCACAGAGAGGTTTCGCCCATGATGATCTGTCCCTAACCTGGTCCTTCCACCCATCACTAATGTAACTGAGTCCCTCCAGCTGACTACTGGTTGTCCTATTCTTCCCTTTCTTTCCACCTTCTACAGAGAGCTGTGTGTTCTCATAATGTGGCTGGAGTAGGACAATTGGAGCCTAGCCATTTGTGAGAACTCTGGGCTGATTTATAAATGATCCATTTGTTTGCTTTCTTGGCTGTTGATGGTATTCTGAGGAGACTTCTCAATACCAAAATTCCAAAACATTAATACTCTTCCTATTCTGCTTCTTCAAAGTTCCCTTTCAGTGGTATTGTAACTTCTTAGATTTACTGTAACTCAGAAATCCAGTTTCTGAATGACAAATAAGATTCTAGCTTTCCATAGTCTGCTAAGATAATAATTTTCTGAGAGAATGTTCTTATCAATCTCTTTTTATCTCATGCTTCAAAGTAGCCAAGAATATTTACACAAAAAGCACAAGATTTGACTGAGGTCGTGTTTACCCTAACATACGTGTTGAAATAAACAGGGCTGCCAGTAAAAACAAAATCATAGCAAAATTTCTTCCATTGTTCATAATCCAGTTCTTCCTTGTAGCTTGACTTTAAAGTGGCTCACTGCTGGCTCCCCTCTCCCAGGTTTTGACTACATAAAGCATAAATATATATTACTACTTTGATCTCACTGACAGCAGTTGAATTTGGTCCAGATCTCTGTATAGTTAAATGTTATCATATGCTGTCCAGTATTTCCTATGAATGATATTAAAACAGAACAAGAATTTGATATATGGCTTGCTGCAAAATACAGGGCAGAACCCACACCTTGTTTGAAAAACTTCAAATTTGTCCTGCCTTGCTTAAACCTAGCTTCTGGACTGCCATCCATAACCCAGTTAAGCTGCCAGGTTTCATTTTAAAATGACATCCATTGTAGTCCCCCTGTTTGCAACTGGAACTAATTTACTTCTTCAAACTTAAATATAATGTGATTTGGGTTCTAGCAAGCCCCAACATTGCTGCTGACAGTAACACCTTAGTCTTTCACCAGGAATGAGAGAAGATGAATAAAATACACCAACCCCTTTCAACAGAATCTATTAGTCTTTCTGAGTCTTATTCCCCTGGCAGTTTAGCATACAAAAAAATAAGGGAGGCTTAGAAAATAAATACAAAGAAAAGTATTGCTTCATGTAAAAACAGCTTTCTCTTCTACCTTGTTCCAGACTAAGAAAATAACTATGCTCTGTTGATTTGGACCCTTCTAGTATAGAAGTCTGTTGTCATTGTGGCCAACCAGCTGCCTAGGAAGCCGGTGGTCTCTGATGGCCTTCAGACCCATATCAAGCATAACAGCCATTGATTCCCATGACTTCCATGAATTGATCCAAGCCTGTTTGAAGCCAGACTAGTAGCCAGCACCATGGTAACAAATTCCAAAGTTTAATTGCATATTGTATAAAAAATATTGATTTTTGTCTGCCCTGATTCTTCTAAGATTCAAGTTCATTGGGTGATTTCTGGTTCTAGTATTTTAGGACAGGGAAAATACCTTCCCTTTGCTCTCTTTATCCAAACCACAACAATATCATTTATAAGCAGTAGGGGAGAGGGGGAGTTATATTGGCTTGCTTTCAGGATCTGGGAGGTTTCCTTCCATTAATTGTCCATCTCTGAAGTTGAGATGTGCATTCACATTAGATACATAAGCAGACTGTATGCAATATTTGCCCACCTGCATTGGGTAACCCTGGCTGTGTTCTATCTTGTGCTTTAGGCACAGAAAGGCTCTTCCTGCAGACCACCCACCTCTTCTATGATTGGGTTTACCTACTGGGCCAAATCATAACGCCACCTGCATGAATGTGGTTCAATCTGATGTGTGAACCAGCCATTGTGTTTGGTGGACAGGGCTTAGCATGTTAAATACAAATGTATTACGTGAATAACTTGGCATATTACGTAATGTCTGAGAGAGAATCTAGAAAAGTACAAGAACATCAAGAAGCAACTTGTCATCTCCTACAATGAGTTGGGTGCTAGGGAAGTCATGTTTGTTCTTCCAACTATAGCCACCTTACTCCAATGTGAACTTTGTGAAACTGCATTGACTTTCTAAGACAGAGAATGGATGAAAATTTCACTTCGGTACTCATTTTCTACCTGGATGAAAACAGTTTAGGAGGTAAGAACAGAGTGTTTCTTGCAGTATAATTATATTTCTCAAATGGGCATATTTCAATAAACAATAGACTAAGGATCACATCATCACCAACTACACTATCTATACGTAATCATGTTCTGTTTTATGAGACCAGATTGGACTTTTTTTCAATCCAGGCCTGATATACACCCATTTCTTTGGAATGCCCCCTGCTCAGAAAGTTTATTTTCTGGGTAAAATTTCTCTTACCTTGGAGATTTGCTAAGGGTTGCCTGGAGTCCTGTTTCCATGCAGTAATTGTTTTCAGGGAGGGCAAACTTTTTTGTCTACTTCTAATTAGTGCTGTCACTTCATTACTTTTTTAAAAGTTCATTAATGGTTCAGCTCTCAACTTTCTAACAGTTAATTAACTCCATCAAGAGTGGGATGGCAACAATGCTGATTTTGAGTAAATGTTTTGCTTCTTTTAAACAAAACTATCACATAATTAACATTTTGCAAAATTATTCAGTGATTTCTAGACAATGAGCAATCACACACCTCTTTTAAACTGATGAAGTTATTTATTTATTGTACATAACCGTTCTTAAATTTACATTGAAGTTTTTGTAAGCTACACAATGATCTAACAAAATACAAACATAAATAATCCCCATTGAATCCACTGTGGGTGAATTAACAAACTGCATTCTGTGTTGTTCAAAAAATGTGTGCTGTCAACAAACGCTTAATTTCAATTGTTGCCTTCTTTTTACTTTGATTTTTAACTCACAAGCAGGCCGGTTCAAAATTGGAAGCATCATAACAAAATAGCCAGTGAGTACTGTCAGTTCTGGATTATGCATATTCTTAATAATAATTCATTTGCTGTGATCAAAAGATAAATAGGAAAGTTTTGGTAGCTTTTGCAGGTTTTTTTCATATTACACAACAGTATTCCACAGCTCGTTTCCCTTCTTAATTATTTTACTGATCATCCCACCCAGAAATGTCTACAATTTTTCTGGTTTCCATCATACCACTTGCCATAAAGGTATAGTCCCCAGGAAAATAAATATGCTTATAGTGCAATCCTCTACATGAGCATTGAAAAAAGGCATGCAGAGCTTTGATGACACTGTTGTAATTGCCATTTTGATCACATCTTGAAGGCACCCCTCTACTAAAAGAATGCAGATCTTTTAGTAGAGATTTCATACGATCCTCTCTATCTACATGGTTCATTGGCTAGCAAGACATATGTCAAGGGTAAATCCCTGTAGAGTGCATTGGAACAAGAGAGGATATAAACAACGCAGTAGCAACTACAGGCAGGCTTCGTTAAATGACATTCATTCAGTAACTATTCAATCTATTCAATTGTAAGTCCCCCTCATTCAGTACTCAGCAGCATTCAGTATTGAATGAGGGGGACGTATGATTGTTCCTTGTAGTTTTTGGCCATTGCAACATCCCTGAACTTGATTGTGATTTGGGTGCTTGGCAGCCAGCTTGCAATTAGGAGGGTCACAGCATCCCATAGTCATGTTATCATCGTTTGCAACCTTTACTGCCAGCTTCCAATAAACAAAGTTAATGGGAAGCTGAAAAAAGATCAATAATGGTGATCATGTAACCTGGGGACGCAAAGATTAGGCAGGATTTTTCTGATAACGGCATCTGGTACTGCCAGAATATGACATTATACTTTAATACCATCCTTCCAGATCTATGACTGCTATAGTTTGTAGATAGCATGACTCATCATACATTTCTATGGTTAAATTTGAAAAGCACTTTGTTATCGATTCTATATTATTACTAGCATGTTGTTCTAGAACAGTGATGGTGAACCGAGTGCCCAAAAACTGCCCCGCCCCCGCCCCCCCATTCTGCCCCCCGCTCCGCCCGCTCCCATGGGGCCACTCACCACAGATCGCCCAGGCGGCTTTGCAGCACCATGGCAGCCATGCCCTCCACCCGAACCCCATAGCATCATCTGCATATGATGGGGCACGAGGGCGGAGTTTTGCCCCTGCTGCCTGGCTGCCATGTGCTTGGCTGCGCTGCTCCGCGTGGGCCGTGCCTGGAGGAGACTTTCCTCCAGGCAGGCTGCTGGTGAGGGGGTTGTGGGGGGAGGCAGGGCTGGGGCAACGGCTCACGTGCCCACAGAGAGGGCTCTGAGTGCCACCTCTGGCACGCGTGCCATAGGTTCGCCACCACTGTTCTAGAAAATAAAGATTTGTTGGAAGACTATTAAAACTGAAAGAAAAAAACATCTTTCTGATGCTGGAAAAGTAACTTGATATAATGTAGCCCTCAATTTACAGCCATTCATTTAGGGACTATTCAAATTTATAATGCCATTGAAAAAAACTGACTTATAACTGACCTCACACTTACAACTATTGCAGCATCCCCATGTTCACATAATCAAAATTTGGTGCTTGGCAACCAGTATGTACTTATAAGAGCGGCAGTGTTCGGGGGTGTCATGTGATCATCATCTGCAACCTTCTCAGCTGGCTTCTGACAAGCAAAGTCAATGGGGAAAGTCAGATTTGTTTAACGAGTGTGTGGTTTACTTAACAACTGCAGTGATTCACAGCAACAAAAGTCATAATTGGGCTTGACTCACTTAACAACCACTTTGCTTTGCAACGGAAATTCTGATCCCAATTGTCACCAAAAATGGAGGACTGGTTTACATACATCGTTTTTAGTTTTTCACTGTACTTTTTGTCACAAATCCCTCCCCAAAAGTTAAACAGTCTTTTTCTCCCCATTTGTCCTCCTTTCCAAGTGTCCATATCTCCCTTTAACTGTTGACATATATCAGACATGTCAAACACAAAGCCCGGGGGCCAGATGCGGCCCGCGAAGTGGTTTCATGTGGCCCGCGAAGCCATCCTGGAAACAGTGCGGGAACGGCCCCCACTGCCTTGGTCCTGGCCCTGGCCGGCCGGGAGCCAATGTACAATTTTGTGGTGGCCATCTATGCTGAAACGCATTCAGTCTTAGCTCCACAAGGCCATCTGGAAACAGCGAGGAACCAGCCCTTGCCGTGTCGGCCCCGCCCCCTGGGTGCATGCTAGGGAGGTGTCACCCTTTGTGAGGAATGAAGAAATGCACCATCGCCTGGAAGTGGCCAGCAAATGGCCCTCACCTACTTCACATATCCGGCTTGATGAGCTCCAGCAGAGGGTTTTCAGCAGGCAGTGAGGCTCCTCAAGTGGACCATGCCTTGGCACTTGCCCTGGTCCCACCCCCTTCTGCCAGAGACCCTCAGATCTGTCCCACTCCTGCCCAGGCCCCCACAGGCACCCTTGACGCGAACGATGTAGAGCTGGCCATGCCCACCCAATAGGCCACACCCACCCAGTAGGCCACATCCACCCTGGCCACACCAACCCGGCTCCCCGAGAGCAACCGCAATGCTGATGCGGCCCTCAATAAAATTGAGTTTGACACCCCTGACATATATATTAACATAGCCATAGCTTTTGAACAAAACAGATCAGTCCAGCCCCAACATTCCTTTTCAGAAGAGCTGACAATAAGGGGTGTTGAAAGTTAAAGTTCAGTTAACAACTGGAAAGGTGTAGTTTCCAAACTCCTATCCTAAAGTTTAAGTTACCTTTTCCTTGGCTTTACTGACCAAGCTGTGGCTGACTTATATTATCTTACAATAACCTGGTTGGAAAAATAAAGAATTATCCAGAGAAACGTGGAATACAATAGTTGTTAGCGTGAGTGTCTAATGTACATTCTTCAGAAAAATCAAAGAGAAGAAAAGTTAGCAATTCCAATAATAAAATCCAGTGTAGAAACGGTCAAGGATATTTGGGTTACTTTATTTAGGTCTCTATAATTCGTGTACCTTGAAGCTAAACTGGCTAGCTCTATGGAAAATTACAATAAATTCTTTTCCATTTAAAAGAACAATTCAAAAAAGGTTTTTAGTCTTGTTCCTCTTAAAATCTTTTTTTTTATAATCTATGTCTAACTTCACTTTTTTCTGTGTTTCAAATAAGCATGCTAAATAGTTCAGAACAGAATTAAACTGCAGGAAAAAAGTTCTGATTCTGAAACTGGATTTTCAAATCTAAATCTTTATTTGGAACCCATTTTTCTTCTTAGAGGGAATAGACATTTTTAGCAAGAATGACCACTTCATTTGCATAAGTGTTCCAACTATCAGAAAATAGAATTCAAATGCACTCTTGTTGTGGCTATCAAAAGCTGAGTAAAAAAATAAAGCATTAGAGACACTTTGACTTAAATACAAGTAGTTTTTGACTAATGATCAGTTGCTTAGCATCCATTCTAAGTTACAGTAGACCCCTCCCCCAGAGGTACTTAGGATCCAATTTTGAAGTTAGGACACACACACACACACACACACACACACACACACGGTCATATGACTGCATTTTGGGTACTTGGCAACCAGATCACTTTATGACCATTTATAGCATCCTGTGATCATATGACCACAATTTTTGGAAACTTTGCCAGTTTCCAACATTTACTTCTGGATTCCCGGAAAAAACACTCATTGGCTATAATGGATTCATTTAATGATCAATGCAAAAATGTCATAAAGTTGGGTCTAGTTACATGGTGAGCCATTTTACAAATTCAACAATTTACACCTGCAATCCAGGCTCAGTTATGGTCATATGTCAAAGACTACGTGCATTTAAAAATAGATCTACTAAGCAACAGAATATACTGAAACCTCAATGAATTTGCAAAATAAAATAGGCTTGTAATTAATCATTTCACATAAAAGACATAAATCTTAAAAGGTTAATACAATTGTGATCTATACTGGACTAAATGCAGCAAGTTTCAGTAAAAAAGGAAAAGACAATGATTTAAATAAATGTATCTTGACATTTCATGCATAGAAAGGGTAAAAAGAAAAATTGAATTGCAAAAGAAAGGAAACAACAACTGATATTATTTAGTGTTCCTTTGTACATAACAGATAGACCTTTCTTTCTTTCTTTCTTTCTTTTTCTTTCTTTCTTTTTCTTTTCTTTCTTTCTTTTTCTTTTCTTTCTTTCTTTTTCCTTCCTTCCTTCCTTCCTTCCTTCCTTCCTTTCTATAAACAAATAATTAAAATAAAAAACATTAAAATTTAGCTGATTTTTAAAAATTGTAAAAATAATCAATAAATCATATAGAAGTCCAGGAATATCATTCTATCTTAACATCAGTGGAAAAATAGCTATCAACCAATTAACAAACCAACCAAGCTTATTTAACATCCCAATTCAAATGTCTGAAAAATCAACTAGGTCTTTAGTTCCTTATGAAAGCCAATAGGATTTGGTGGTCCAGACCCCCAGGAGGATGACATTCCATAAGGTAGGTATTACAAAGGAGAACTTCCTAGATAGGCAATATAGAATCCGCTGTCTCAAGAAAGATCTTGATTGAGGCATAGTTGGAGATTATGTAGGCAAGAAGAATACCACAATCACACACCTAACCATAATGGGGCACTACAGAATGTATTTGTTATTTCTTTTCTCTTGCCTGCCTGTAAGGTCCACAGGCTGCAGGACCTACACCGCTCTAGTGGCCCAATGTTAGGAAGGGCTGGCCAAGTCATGTCAAGATATATTGACCAAGAGGATTTTTGAGATAGTACGAAGGGAGATTTCTTGGAAAGTGTGAAGTCTTCATTTTCATAAATCTGCTGTATTTAAAATTTATGAGCATCTAGTGGAAAAACAGAAAAGGCTGATGATGTCTTTTGCAATATTTCTTGCTGGCCCTAGAATCCTTAGTGTTACAAGTCTACAATACAGCAATGGCCATCTCTTTCCTCTTCAGAAAAACACAGGACTGCTGTAAACTTTCCATTAAGTTTCGGACAACTGGAAGACACATCTCTATTTTGTTTATGCTCTACATCTTCACTGGATAATGTTAGGTTGCTATTTTCACATGGCAGGATGAGTCCTTTCTGATGGCCATCAGTTTTAAGGACACACAACTGCTTATCTATCCTCTTTCATCTTCCTACTAGGAATTCAAAGAAACAGCTCATCATTTCCTGCAGGTTCTTCCCTCCAGGGTGATTTGGGACTGCCATGCTAGGAGGTAATACATACTCTAAAATAGCAGCCTCCACCGGCAACAAAAATTAAAATTCAGTTTACTGAGGTGCACTTAAATTATTTTGTTTTAGATTGCTGAGTCAAGCAAGTATAATTCTAAATATGCTGGAAACGGATTTTTCTCCAGAGGGAGGATAAGAGGAAATTTTAAGTATTTCCTGCATGAGTTCACAGTATCAGCCTAGTCATCCCCTATTAATGCTAAGAGGCCTATTTCACATTTAACAAAAGGGCTAGTTATTATATGCATAAGATTCAGTAGTATTTTGAAATCCTGATGAATTCAATCTTAAAACATGCTTAGGTATTTCACTGCAAAAAATAGGAATGCAACTATACAGTCATGCAACTATAATCACCAGCAGCATAAGGTCCTTTCTATGTTTAGTCTCTTGCCATAGTTTTGTTAATTTATTACTTTATTAATTAGACTTTAGTACTGTTTCAGTCTCATGACTCTAAGCAGCTTTCACTGGTAAGTGGAACATTATTGTTTTTCCCAATCTCATGACTTAAAAGCTGGAAACTAAAAATATTCAACATAGCCCTGACCAGAAGTAAAATGTATGTATGTATGTATTTATATTTTGTGCTTCTAAATTGCCCATCTCCCTGAAGGAGAAATTCTATGCTGAACTAATCCCAGGGCCATTAGGTTTTAGGTTTTAGGTTTAGGTTTTATTCAATTTATACCCCGCCCTTCTCCTAGCGGACTCAGGGCGGCTTTCAGCAAGTTAAAAAACAGACAAACCATACAAAATACTAAGTTTAAAATACAATTAAAATGAAATATTGATTTTTTGCCGTTTCTTTTTAAAATTATGTTAATAACCAAATAAAATCAAATTAAAATCAAATTAAAATATCCCTTAGGCCAGTCCCGCTAGCTGGAATAGCCATGTCTTGAGGGCGCGGCGGAAGGAGGG
>NW_015386400.1:2052573-2115192 GCF_001527695.2 Protobothrops mucrosquamatus | reverse complement strand
AAACTCCTCCCATATAACAGTCTCAAGACCTGCTCCCGTCTCCTCCCCCGGGGCCACCCAGTCAGAGACAAGACCTTCTCGGATCCAAGCGACTTTGTCATACAGATATTGAGCAAAGTCCTCGGCCCTCCCCTCCAGGGGGTCCCCTCCCTCCCTCAACTGGAGGAGAGAGCGGGTCACCCTGAAGAGGGTGGCCGGGTGATTATCTGATGACGCAATGAGGGTGGAGTAGTAATTAGACCTAGCCACCCTCATCGCCACTAGGTAGGATCTAACCTGCGTCCTTGCCTGTGCTTGATCGGATTCGGTTCGGCTAGCCCTCCAACTGCTCTCTAGGCGTCTTTTCCGGCGTTTCATCTCTCTCAGCTCCTCAGTAAACCAGGGAGCCAGTTGAGATCTGCGCCGGGTCAGAGGCCGCAAAGGCACGACTCGGTCCAGTGCTGCGGCAGCGGCCCCTTCCCAGGCCGCCGCCAGATTTTCAGCCGAGTCGTGAACTAGATCCTCAGGATATGGCCCAAGCTCCATCCGGAACCTCTCTGGGTCCATCAGGCGCCTGGGACGGAACCATCTATGCGGTTCCGACTCCCTGCGGCGGGGGGAGCGGTCCGGAAGTCCATCTTAAGGAGTGAATGATCTGACCATGACAGGGGCTCTATAACTACCTCCCCCATTTCCAGATCGTTCTGCCACTGGCCAGAGACAAAAATTAGATCCAGTGTGTGTCCTCCCGTGTGAGTGGGGGCATAAACTAATTGGGTCAAGTCCAAGGCCGTCATGGAAGCCAAGAACTCCCGAGCTGCCACCGACGTTTCGCCCGCTGATGGCAGATTGAAATCCCCCATGACTACAAGTCTGGGGGTCTCAACTGCCACCCCTGCTATTACGTCAGCCAACTCAGGCAGGGCCGTTGATACATAGCAGGGAGCTAGGTATATAATCAACAGGCCCACTTGTACCCCTTGCCCCCACTTCACAAGGAGGTGACTATCAGTTATTGGAGGCAACTAATCTTCATTCCAATCTGCCTGTACAGTGGACGGTGGTAGGGGGACTCCAAAAGCTCCCCCAATTTTAGGTCAGATAGTCACTGCTCCAACAGAAATACCAGATCCGGTGTGTGACCAGTGTTATGGTACTGATGGATTCCTGAGCTGCCTCAGACCTTACTCTCAATGAAGGCAGATTGAAATCCCTCGACTCCTTGACCTGCCTGGGGTCTTGGCTGATTCCAAATGCGAAACACAGCTGGAAATATCTCAAAAAGGGCACTTCCCCTTCCAGGTCCTGCCAGGTCTTCATAATATTATATTCCTGGTCATCCTGCTCATCAATAATTAAATCACAGATGAGGGAGGCCTTATTACAGACTGACCTGACATTTAGAAGCAGCCGCTGAAAGTTAGAACCTCTGAAGATCTACTCACTCGGTACAGAGGCTGAAATCAAGGAGCTGGAACAAAAAACTGATAAAAGACATCAGTCACATGTTCTTTGAGAATCTTTCCCTATGGCTCTTACCGAGATGAAGGAATCAGTACAGAGTGAGAAAATGTGCATTCTACAATGAAGCACCTAACTGGCAGATGGTTATCTTGTTCCTCTCTGGAATTAGCAGAGGAAAAAAATGGATTTCATTAAGAGGGGTTCTACAATAGTCTGCTACCACCACCCCCAAACCACTGCAGGCATCTCTGACATTCCACAGTCCCAATAAGCTTTCCAGGTAAAAAAAAAATTACCAGAATGCAGCTCTTGAGAATTTCTGGCAGCAATCAGCAAGCTCACACTGTCCAAAAGATATACTGGCAGCAAATAGTATTGCAGATGCAGCAAGAGGGACCAGGATTGTAAATGCAATCTGCCCGCTTCTCTGGCCAGTGCCAGGCCCACAGGCATGACAAATACTACAAACATAACATAGTTCAACCAGTGCAATCAGTGCCAGTTCTCTAGCTCATCCTCCAGCATGCTCTTTTGGTCTCTAAGCCTCAAGCATAGTCAGTCTATGGGCATGTTAAATGCTCTAATTAGGAACAAACATAGTCTGACATTCAAGACCTTGTCTTTCAACCCTACCAGCCTCCAAGACAAGGGGTGGGACTGATCCTTGTTGCATCCTNGCTCTCTAGGCGTCTTTTCCGGCGTTTCATCTCTCTCAGCTCCTCAGTAAACCAGGGAGCCAGTTGAGATCTGCGCCGGGTCAGAGGCCGCAAAGGCACGACTCGGTCCAGTGCTGCGGCAGCGGCCACTTCCCAGGCCGCCGCCAGATTTTCAGCCGAGTCGTGAACTAGATCCTCAGGATATGGCCCAAGCTCCGTCTGGAACCTCTCTGGGTCCATCAGGCGCCTGGGATGGAACCATCTATGCGGTTCCGATAACGGGGGAATAGGGGGAATTCATAGAAATTTATTTAAACTTTTTGGGGGATCATGAAATTTTAGTTTGAGAATTCATGAACTAAACCGTAAACTAAAAGTTTGCAGGCAAACAATTGGTTATCCCAATTATCCAAACTTATTTTGCCAAAAGAACAAGCTGATGGTCCTGACTATTTTAATATGGGACAAGTTAGGTAAAGTGATTGGTGGGTTTCCCGGACTTGGCTTCCCTCCCGCCATGTGTTGCCTGCTGATGAGATAATATCCACCTAATCCCTCTAGCCAGTGCTTTAAAAAAAAGAAAAAAAAAGGTGCCGGAACTCATACACGTCATACCACCCACCTTGCCTACCCTACAAGGTTCCATCCAAAAAAGGTGCCGGAACTCCGTTCTGGGCGTTCTATGAGGAAAAAAGCCCTGCCTCTAGCATAGGGCAACTTGGCTGGGTTCTTGGAATGATATTTTTATATCCAAATAATACAAGATGAGAATTTGAGGTGCTAATTCTTAAACTATGCTAAATGGTAGCTTATTTTGAATATGGTTTGTTGAACAAACTCCAAACAAGCCAAGCTAGTCTACAAACAAATTAACATTGCACAGATAGTTTGAGATTTCCTGGACAATTTTTAGCTCGTGTCCCTAATCTTTCTTTCTCTTCTTAGCTGATTTGCCTCACATTTTATAAAGCTTCAGTGGGGTATAAAAACAAACTGGGAATAAATTAGGAAATCACAAACAAACCCTCTTGCTGAGCTGACTAGAATACATGTTTATGACCTAAAAATAGTTACCGTAGATCATGCTAAACTTTTTTTAAAAAACTGTTTATTTAGCCTATTTTTTCGAAGTGATCTACGCCAAATAATAATAGCTCCTCATTAATACTTGGAGAACGAACGGACAAAGAGAAAGTTGCTTGAAAAAAGTTTCTATAGCAAGTCTGATCAGATAGATTTTCCACATTTTTGAAATATTAAATCTTGTAAAAATCTATAATCAAGAAGCAATTAAAATCCAATGAGAAAGATAATCTTTAAAAAAAATCATCTTCAAAGCTTTCTGAAAATCAGTATTGGCCATTTCTAGCCTCTGAAGACAACTACAATATCCAAGGGGCTAAAATAATATTTTTTAAATAACATGAAATATTCTGACATGTTTGTATCATAAGTACAGTTGCAGGGACCCAATCATTATCTACAAGACATGTCACTCATAACTGAAAAAAAGGATTTACAGACAGAGAGATTGCATAGCAAAATTAGAGTGTGAAGTATGTCTAGTCATGGTTATTAGACAACTTGTACGTTTAGGTCATTATGTTGGCAATTCAATAAAGAGCATTTTCAGGGTATTTGGGAAAAAATGTCTGCATGGATTGAAAAATGGAAAGGGTGACATAACACAAATAATTTTATAATCATTACTTTGTGGGAGAACATTCTATAATTAAAGCACCAATCAAAAGAAAGAAGATTATGTGATGGGTTAGATCTAACAATGATATAAAAAAACCCAAATATATGAAAATAATATTTTGCTATCCTGATACTTGCACTTAGGATTTTAAGAAGTCATTTTCAAATTGATCAAGACCTCATAGGTATTTCAGTAGAATTTTCTTGGCAATAACTTCACTGATGTTGTTGACCATTCCCTTTTTCTATCCATACTGTTGGTCTCCATGCCTTGGTGGTTTCCCCATCCAATTAGTAACCAACCACGCTTATTTTTTCAAAATCAGCTAAGATCAGTCAGTTTCTGGACCAATTAGTATTTTAAGGTCTCACAATTAAATATAATCAGTATAATCTCTTTAACCACAACTGCACTGAAGTAAAATAAGTGAGAGTTAAACAATAAATGATAAAAGCAATCAAAGATTAAAAAAATGATGCTGAACAACAAAATAAAACTAGCCGTGATAAACCTATGAAAACATCTATAAGACATGAAAAGTTTCCTAAAATGCCTTAGAGAATTTAAGTCTCTAGTTCAGAGGTCCTCCGGTCTGTGGGCCACTGCCCACTAGTGGCCATTAGGGGTTTGCAACTGGGCCGTGGAAATGGTCAGCGAGTCCACAAGTACACACTCTCACTTGCGCAAGCAGCAGGTAAGCGTGTGTGCATGCGCTTCATCTGTGTGAGTAGCTGGCACGCATACATGCTGCTTGCGTACATGGAGCTGCATGCATGAGCGCACCCTTGCCAGTCACTTGCGTGAACCATCCCCTCCCCTCCCCCCGGTCTGCAAAGCTGAAAACGTTTGCTCTAGTTTATTGTAAAAATCACTAGGCTCTTTAAAAATTCAGAGGAGTTGGGGCAATTTCCAGGCTTTACCCATAGCAAAAAAATAATAATAATAGCATAGTCAAAAAAACAACTTTGTCTGTTCAAACATATGCAGATACATCTAAATCCAAGTAAGGCAATCTGAGCACTTTTTAAAAGAAAGTAATGGACTTCTCTTTTGAACCAACGGCCCAGTCAAATGAGTTTTCTTCCCCTTTTGTCTTTTTTTTTTTTTTTGCCTGCCTCAAAGGAAATTTCCACATTGGGGCCACCACTAAAAAGGCTCTTGCACAAGAAGAAATCCTTGTCCCTGAAGCCTCAACACCGAAGCACAGCATGTCAGGAAAAAAGTGAATGTTGTTTGTCTGTTTTAACTTTTCATCACCAGATGCTTTAATTCACACCAAGTCCATTAACTATCAGATTATCACAGAAACCCAACCTATTCTCAGACACCCTATATTTTTCTCATGGTGATGTTGGATAAGAGGAAAATTCCCTTCTAACAAGCAGGTAAATTAAGATCTGTTCATTATTAACATCCCACAGTTCTCATTGCCTCTTTTAAGGCACATTTTGCAATACAATTGTGCCTCAGAGCACAGACTCGCTCATAATGTTTAATTAAAGGTGCCAAGAAAAGCAGGCTGATTATACAACTACAAGTCTCAGCTTTGGAGATTTTTTATTTATTTTGCCAATACTGTAGAAAAACAGGCTGGCTACTAACTCAATCCAGGAAAAACTGCCTGTATTTTTTGTTTGTTTGTTTCAAAGATCTGAGATGAAACCCCACTTTGATCTGTGTTTTGAAGCTACATGTTTCCGTGTTGACTATTCTGGACAAGCCAGACAATTATAATAGGGGAGTGGATAAAATTGCAGACATACTTTTCTTTTGGGAAGAATATGAAGCAGAAAGGCAAAAAGGATTTGGAACTAAACTAGTTTCAAGATGGTTAGTGAGATAGAGCTTGAGATAGAGATAGAGGGGGGGGCGGGCTTGGACCAGTCACAACCTGACAACTCTTAATGGCTTCTCAGTCTATAATGTAACAAAAACTTTAAAACATCCATGGCATGACTAAAAGATAACATCCTAAATCTCAAAAAGTAAGAGCAATAGCAACAAATGAGAGTACAAAACTAGAAGAAAGAATAGTTGGTATTTTTCTTTAACTAGGAGAATGTTCCCAAGTAAATCAAAATCCATATACCTTAAGGTTAAGAAACACTGGTTTAGGGAAAATAGCTCTTTAGACCCACATTCCCAAGTGATGAAGGTCCATTTTCAAGGCCCACAAAGAAGGGAATGCCTGATTTCCATCAAGAGGCTAGTCCAAAGAAATGCAGGCTGCTGTGTTTGTTTGTTTGTTTGTTTGTTTGTTTTGCAATTTCCTGCAAAGCACATTGCAGTAGTTCAACCAGGCGGGGATGAGAACTGAGTTACTGTAGCAAAGTCCTCCAGCACCAGATTAAATCGTAATTGGCTCTCCAACTGAAACTGGGCCTATGTAGAAATTAAGCTTATTGTATTCCATTCGGGTGTCCCAACTCTGTCCATTGTATCACACAGATACGTTCTTGCATTTTGTTGGTTTTACTTTTTGGGAGCCCTTCATATTGTTCAGAGCCTCAGTAAACTGAGTCACAAACCAAGATCAGACCCCAGAAAGAAGCCACTTGAGAAACATCCAATTCAGGCCACGGTTTACATCCCATTGCTACCTGTTCATCAGACATTGACCTCACAGAAGTTCTTGGCAGATTGCTGGAAATTGTCCAAACACACTTGGAAACCAATGGCTACATCAGCTGAGTGACACAGACAATCTGAATAGATCCCTGGCTCCAAGGTGGTTGGTGGCTAACAAGCACAACTGGATGACCTGATCATGCCAATAGGTGATGACAATTATTTTATCTTTTCCCAGATAATATAACATCCATTCTGACTTATAAGCAAGATCCAATCTATCTGTCAGGACTATGTGAGATTTCCATAAGTTGTCGTGGAGAATATTTCTGTTTCCAAATGCACAATTTTGTTTGTTGAATCAACCAGAAATTATTGAATTCATACAAACCATAACTAACTACATAATGGTTTGTGTATGTATTCTGCATATCGTAGTTTACATATTTACACAATCTGTATAAATAAAAATGTAAATGTTCGTTTGTTCAAAATCTTAAATCTCCGAAAGTTCTTCACCGATTGCTTTGAAATTTTGACACAACGTTGCATTTGAATACGCGCATGGTTTTATATACCTATATTATATAGATGTCACACCTGTGACAGGTAAAACATGCTTTTTTTGAAAAACAGCACCATCTGTTGGACGTAAAAGCAACACACGCTTTTACCAGACTGAGCCACAGCAACGCGTGGCTGGGTACAGCTAGTAGTCTAATAATGGTTTACTGACTAAACAATTTGCTGTATTTCTTATGCTAAACCATAAACCAAGGTTTATACACAGCAATGGTGCATTTGCACAATACATTAAGCTACATCTAAAGAGCCATGGTGGCGCAGTGTTTAGAATATAGTATTGCCCACTGCTAGGAGTTTGATCCTAACCAGCTCAAGGTTGACTCAGCCATCCATCCTTCCGAGGTCAGTAAAATGAGGACCCAGATTGTTAGGGGCAATAGGCTGACCCTGTAAATCACTTAGAGAGAGCTGTAAAGCACTGTGAAATAGTATATAAGTCTAAGTGCTATTGCTAATTAAGCCATAATATGGCTAAGAATGAAGCATGAATTCAGCTGGGATATGGGATCTTAACTGTCCAGAAGAATTTGAGATGATTGACTTAATTCATAAATATCATTAGGTCTGTTTAAAATAGTGAGCAACCTTAAACCTGTTTCCTAGCTCTGCTGGGATTTGGGGATTTGTGTTGAGGTTCTACATCATTTGGTGCTTGACTCTGATTTGTAGGTGGAAAAATATTCATGGCCATTTAGGTTGTTTCAAGGAGAAAAGAAGCACAGAGTCATTTCTCAGAGAAAAATCTTGGGTTCCATTGGTGGCATCTGATAGAACCTTTCCTACTCTTATTGGTCAAGCAGAAAGCAAGTATTCCCATAGCCACAGATGAATAGGACTTCACTAAGTGAATATAATACTAGTTGGCAAATCATTCCACATTTCAATTAGGCAAGTTCAGGATGAGCATTTTCAGAAGCTTTCAACATTTGAAACGTGAGCCAGTGCTATAAAACTCTGTCTATGCCACGTATATGTGAAGAGAAAACATATTTTATTTTCTTGGGAATTAGCAACCTAGCATAAATCAATCCCCTTTTCTCATCAATTTAAAGAAAGCCTTCCAAATGCTTATGATAGGGTTATAACAAGCAAGAAACACTAGCACACTGAACAGCTGGCACTCGTTAACATTTATGGATTTCAGATGGAACAAGTGGCAAGGTTTGAAGCCATCCAGGAGATTCAGAACTGTTTAGGTGCCTCTGAATCTAGTCAGCTTTGGCCAATGAGATTGGCTGCAACTCTGACTGTTATTTGGAGCATAAAATTGTATCACTTCTACTTAAATGTGGCATCAAAATTCACAGATATAGACAATAGAATTTAAGTTATACGGAACAGGGAGTCAATTTCCTCTCTTGCAAGGCAGGATAGGGAGAAGTGATTTGAACACAGATTATTTCCTGCATAGTTTTGCATATAGAATGAAAAGTTATTAACCAGAGCCCGACTGGAATTAATATATAAATGCACAGTGTTCATGAATGCCTTTTTTCCCCAGTTATAACAATATTCTCAAAAACGCCAAAAGAAGCACGAATTAACTCTTTGTGGTTGAGGAAACACACCAGATGAAACAGTCTGGTCTGGCCATTGCAGGTTCCTGTTCTTTCCAGTTGACACACTGGGTTTACGCAAAGCATTAAACGGTGGGAAAGCTGCTCTTAAAAAGCATAGTAGAAAAAAATAGCTTCCTCCTCTATTCAATGCTGAAGATTTTACTACAGCAGCAGAGTTAAAATAGTTCTCGGGAAAATAGATCACTTGAGTAAAGCAGGATTCTGTTCTATATCTGCAGATCAAGCTGAGCCTATGGGAGCTAAGCCATGCAGAGGTATTCAGCTGAAGCTACACATGGCAAAACAATGTGCAAGGGGCGGAGCGACAGGGAGAAGGATTTCAGCCAATCTTTTCTGCTTTGGTAACCTTCTGCTTCCACTGGGATTGCCGCTCCTAGTCTTCTTGCTAGCCAGGAATTTTAGGAGCAGCCAATCCTTCTAACACAGATGCAGGGAGAAGGGCTGGTTTAAGTGCATGGAGTCTTGTGCTCAGATTTAATGGTAGACGGAGTACTGTGAAAGTGAAATGATGACTCATATACTGGAGGGCGAGAGTGTGTGGTGGGACTGTGTTTTATTTTCTGCCACCATACTAACTTAAAGCAGTACTTTTCAAACTTGGACCCTTTAAGATGAGTGGACTTCAACTCCCAGAATTCCCCAGCTAGCATGGGAACTGTGGCTGGGAATTGAAGTCCAGACATCTTAAATAGCCCAAGTTTTAAAAACACTGATTTAAAACTTGTATGATCCTACAGTCCCACCTTACACTTGACTTACCAGAATGGCTTACCCAAGCAGGAAGTAGGTTCATCAGAATTTTTTTCCCTTCACAACTGTAATCAAAATCATCCCATGAAATTGCCTATAAGTTCAGGACTAGCCAAAAACAATTGAGATGAAACCAAAATCAACGAAAGACATAATTCTCTGTTGTGATATACAATGGACTAAAAATAGCAATAGATGTAAGGAATAGACAAATATTAGCTAAAGTTCAGAGGCACTCTTTGGTTGAAGATCAAATTTTAATTCAGGAAACTGTTTTATACTTGTGTGCTGTTTTTGTATTGTTTTAAAATGTTTACGGTTTATAAATCTTAAAAACATTTAAAGCAATACAAAAACATACGTGCACATATTGCTTTATACTAAAGATTTTTCATAACTTATTAAACAACAGCCTATCAAAATTTGGAAGGCCATCTGCTATCTTTTTATTTCAGGTAAGCAAAAATACTTACTTGCCCCACCCCTTTACAGCTCTATGCCAAGATGGTTGCAAAGCTACTGATAAAGAGAAGAGAAAAGAGAATAGAAGAGGAGAGGGGAGGGGAGAGGAGAGATGGCGATAGTAACAGACAGACAGAAGCATTCAGAAATCCAATGGCAACAATCCCTTTGTATCAAGTGCAGCAACTGCATACCTAAAGATGAAACCCAAAATACAAAAATATATAAAAACAAATCCTTTTTGCCCATTAAGTGCAAAACTGGGGGTACATGTGTGGTTTGCCTTTCTCCCCCCCCACCCCCGAAATCAAAAGGGAGATTTTTTTTTCCCTTGACAGGAGCTGTAGACCCATATTAGGCTTTAAACTCCCACAGAAGTACAGAATCCCCAAATGACTCTGACTTTAAAACGTTTCAGACTCACAAGAAGGCTGGTCATAGCCTGCATGGAAGGCCCTGAATTAGACTAATAAAATTCCAGGAGGTATCAAGAAGCGAGGCTGCAGCTTATTTCAACTTCTTCTCTTATCTGGAAATATAATTAAAGTTGATTTTGAAAACAAAGGTTCAGTGTGATCCAAAATATAAGTGTACTCTATTTTTTAAAAAAGGCATTTTTCTCTACAGCATGGAAATGCCATTTGTAATTAGTCCTTACTGTATAACCAGATAATTATCACTCCTCAGACAGTTTTTTAGTAATTAAGATGCCTCACAATAAGAGCTCAATCACTTTGCTTTGCTTATTTTATTTCTCCATTATGGCTATGAAAAATAGTTTGCAGAAATAAATGCAAGTACTTCCAATAAAAATGGCTGCAGCACATCAGTATGTTGGCGAATCTGATTTTCCATGAGGACACTTTTAAATAATTTCTTCTTAGTTAACCAATTCAGAGTCCCCTAGAATCTTTTTCCCCATGTCCAGTAGTGTGTTCTTCTTTCCTGGCCCGTATCAAACACGATGAGTAAAGGGTGAATGGAGAATTTACCAAAGGGCCCAACAAGAAATATATCCTGACCAGTCCAACTGCAGCACATCCCTTCCATTTTAGCCCAGGAAGAAGCTGGGCTCTTCAAGAGTGAATCTGGAGGGTCCTGTAGCAGCTTCTGAGCCTTTTCTGGGCTTTGGCCTACATCTTTAAGGAGTTCAGCAAGTCTTTCACTCTGTCACTGTTTAACACACTCAGTCGTTTGAAGCCTTTGCTGACACGTCCTGCTTCAGATGCTTGTAGAAGGGCAGCCAAGCCCCAAGGCTTGGAGTTGTCTGAAGGACGTTTCTCCACCTGCTGTAAAATCCAGGCACCGTCCCTGGCCAGGCTAACAAATCGCTGAAGCTGGGCTGCATTTACATTCTTGCTAATGTTAAGATTCTCTTCAAAGGGATTCTGTATATGGAGGGCAGAGGCTTCCGGCTTGTTCTGCTCTTTCCCCTGCAGATTTTGAAAAGAAAAAAAAAGCAAAAATCCTTAGGTATTTGAACTTTGTCTTGCTCTTTGAACAAT
Source organism: Protobothrops mucrosquamatus (assembly GCF_001527695.2). Taxonomy (NCBI): domain Eukaryota; kingdom Metazoa; phylum Chordata; class Lepidosauria; order Squamata; family Viperidae; genus Protobothrops; species Protobothrops mucrosquamatus. Next base: position 2,103,941 of record NW_015386400.1, on the reverse strand, counting down.
CTTTCAACAATCTTTCTTGTATGTGAAGGACTGTACAACATACAAAAGTGATATTCTACAAAGCATAGAAGCAAATTTATGTTGTTTTGGGAGACAACAAATAAAAGGAATGAACTGAGTTACTATAGAGGGAGGAAACACCTTGGCTTTGCAAGGACACTAAAGCAGCTAGTAGTACAGGTTAGTCTTCAATGTATAACCACAATTTCCATTGATAAGCAAGAAGATTGTTATTGTGCTGGATTTTATGATCTTTTTTGGTCTGGTTGTTAAGCAAATGACTGCAGTTATTAGGTAAATCGCATGATCATTAAGGGAATTCAGCTTCCCCCACTGATTTTGCTTATTGGAAGCCATCTAAGAAAGTCACAAATGGAAATCATGTGAACTTGGGATGCTGTACCTTGCATTAAATATTGCTTGCCTAGCACCTGAGTTTTGATCATGTGACCTAACCACTGTGATGCTGCAAGAGCCCAAGTGCGAGGTCTTAAGTCATTTTTTCAGTGCCATTATAACTTTAAAATGTTGTTAAACAAATGATTGTAAATCAAGGACTATTTGTAGTAATATCTTTTGGGACTGAATTCATTTTCTTCCTTTAGTAAGTGCGCCTCTGGTGGCTTACTGCTGAACTGCAGTATATGCAATCTTACACCATCCAGTCCCTTAAAAAAAAAGAGTTCAAGGGCAACAGTTTGTTATACTGAATAGGTTGTGGTGCTGGATGCTGAGAGATGATTAATTCTGGTCCTCCCTTAGGCATGAACACTAGCTGAATGATTTTGGGGACAGTCACTCTTTCTCAGCCTGACCCATCTCACAGAATTGTTGTTGTGGGACTTTGGGTCTATAAAACGAAAGCAGGATACAAATCTAATAAAACAATGAACAAATAAATAAACACTGCTCTTTGTTTTATTCTGTCCTCTTATTTCTCTTCCCCTTATGGCTTTCATTTACACCAGACTGTCGATCCAAAACATTAGCAGGAACAGCCAGCGATGATCAGAAGGCAAACCTGATCATCCACCCTTTAGCAACTGCTTTCTAATGGAACAATTTTTCCACTTGCCAAATGGTTTGCAGTTCAGTTCCCTCAGCAACCCATTTTCAAGTGGTCTAATTAGCTACCGTAGTGCTCTGCGAACGAACATTTAACCAGAGGTCTCCAGTCTTTCTAGACAGTAGATACATTTCAAATTTTGAGATGGTGCTCTCCTGCCTCTAAAAGAGCTTTGGAGGAGGGATGGATGGAATAATCAGTTAGAAAGTCTCAATTATCAGCACAAAGTGGTGCTTTGCTCAGTATCACAGCTTTTCATCCTGCTTTTAATGACAAGATGTTGTTTTTCAAGAGATGCCAAAGGCTTCTCTACAACACTATTGGGCCGCGTCCTCTTGGCTGCTGGGCCGCATGAGTAGCTGGCCAGTGCACAGGTGTGTGCACGTGCTCACCCCCCCCTCATTCCACCATTGACGTGAGTGTTGTGCAGCCGATGGCAGCGCCACGTGTCGCATAGGCGTCATTGTTGTCATGAACCTTGCGCAGGGGTGGCAGCACTGCAAGTGGCAGGTGGTCAGTGGCGCTACAAACAGGTGGCAACATTGCCACAAACCTTGTATGGGTGGTGGCAGGTGGGCTGCAGCACAATCCTTGCACAGGGGCAACGGTGCGAGCTTCGCACTGGGGCAGCATCAGTGTGGGCTGCAGCACAATCCTTGCGCACGTGCTCACAGCCGTTTGCGTGGTGCGCATGATCACAGCCTGTTTGTACATGCGTGTGCATGTGTTGCCACATTCACATTTGTGCATATGCACGTAAGGCGCCTGCCCCACCCTCTCCCACCGGTCCGCCAACCCAAGAAGGTTGGAGACCCCTGCTCTACAAAATTACTTAATGCAGTTACCTTTCGGATGTTTAGTGAATTTTTATTGAAGGCAAAGTTTCCATAGAATTCAAAGAAGTCTCCAATTAGTACATCTGAAACATGAAAAAGAAGTGAAGTTAGAAGGAAGGAAAAAACCAAAGTAGGGTTCTCAATTAATTGGTGGGAATATTGAAAATGTCTCTCCTTACCTAATGTTTCTGTGTTGCTTGTTGGAGTTATTTTATTCAAGTTGCTAACAAATGTACAGTCAAACCCTTCAATTATTTCCTTGTCTTCTGTATCTGAATAAAGAAGTAATTTTACAAGTTTCATTAATTCAGCTTCGACAAACAAGTTAGCATTTCTGTGAAGGGTTATACAAAATTATGGAACTCAGAACTGCTGACTGGGGAATTCTGGGAGTTGAAGTTCGTTTGTCTTAAAGTTGTTGAGGTTGAGAAACACTGAGCTAAGGAAAGGAACATTTCATGACCAGTAATTCTCCAACAAAAAGTAAATAAATCATTCTTTTACCAGCCAGTTTCTTCAGCTGATCCAAGGTGGGAACAATGGGTGGCTGCCTTTGTTGTAGGAAAAACAAGACCATCATGGTTAGAGAGAAATTGGTAATCCAAGCACCAGGGATGCTACTTGTAAGCCCATGGTTCCATGCCCAGTATCGTATGCTGAATGCTAGAGCTCTCACACGTGGGTCAAGGCTGCCGTAGACATAAAGGAGTTCTGAACTTTTCAAGGCAATTCTGTCAGAACATAAAATGATCAAAAATGGAAGGAGAAATTACAGCAGCAGTGCTAATATACTGTAGTAACTTTATTAAAAGCTAACAATATTTTGAGTGTGAGTCCTTGGTTCTCTCTAAGCTTGGTTGTTTGCTTGCAAATGTTTCATTACCTGGTTAGGTAACATTATCAGTATACCTAGTTAAATAATGAAACATATGCAAGAAAACAACCAAGCTCAGAGAGCATCAAGGACTCCACAGTTCAACCCTGAACTACAGAGATTCTCTTCTACATTAATATTTTAGCTTTCACACAACAGCTAATGTAAGTGCATACGAAAATGGAACCCTAACAAGGAAAGCCATTTCTAAGAAGAAAACTTGAAAGCACAGTAAATTGAGAACACATTATACAAAGAGTAAGAATATGTTGCACAAGTTACCAGTTTAAACGTACGTGATAATGTATATTTGATTTGAAAAGAACATTTGGAACATTCTATTTAGATCAATGTTTCTCAAACTTGGCAACTTTTTAAGGTGTGTGGACTTTAACAATCAAATTTAGCGGCTGGGGAATTTTAAGAGACGAAGCCCACACGTCTTAAAAGTTGCTTTGTTTGAAAAATAATTTAGATTGCATATTGCATTTTAACACATAATTATTTATTGCCCTATGTTAGGACTACGTTTTCTATTTGGTGGCAGGCAAGTTTTTAGTCTTCTATTTTTTCAACAAACTGTTTAAAATTGCCAACATATTTTAAAAACAAGATTGTTTTTTCTGGATAGCAGTAATAATAATGAGCTTAAGACAGCTCAGGAATCCCGGACATATGAGCCTGGTGAGCCAGTTCAACAGGCAACAGTGACGTCTTAAGCAGTCTGTTAACCAGAATTAATAAGTGTCCTCAAATGAGCCAAAACCAGAATCCTTACTAACTTTGGGCTGAAAAACCACACCACAACATAATGGTATTATGTGCTAAAGCTGATGGGCCCCATATTAGGAGAAGGAAGTGGCTTTTATAAGGTTGCTTATATATTTTGAACATAATTTGACAATACAGAATTATCTTTCACAAACAGGTTGCAATGGGACATTGTAAGTGACAAATGATGTTGCTTTCTTTCCGTTTCATCGGGGAAAGTTTAGTTTAGTTAGTTAGTTTCAAAACAGGAGTAAAAAAAAAAAAGGAACAGAATTCTTGAGTGAGAATGAAAGGACTTGATTTCGCTGGGAACAAAGGAACGTCATGATACATGCAAAGAGCAATGATATAACAAGGCCCATGAATCCTTAGCTAAGACATGACACTGAATGTCTTAGCCAAGACATTCAACAGAATGAGACTACTTCTCTTTTTCTCTCTTGGCAATTCACGATCAGTCATTAATAGAATGAAAAAAAATTCAAAGAGAAAATGAATCAGTTATTCCAAAGAGATCTGCTTCCTCCTAATGGCCATTCTAAGAAAATATTCTTTCTGAATAATCCAAGTCTAGACAAAAATCCATGTTTTATCTTAACCATTTATAAAATAAGTAACAAAGAATTAAATCCTGAATCCCGAACTGTGTGGCTATTTCTAGAACAAGGACCATGTGAGACATACAATCCTCAGGTGGTGAAACCTGGGTTCAACTCAGCCATTACGTTTACTGTTAGTTCACCACTTTCATCCTAAAGCACTCCAGATGAATTGTACTTGCCAGGGGTTACTTCTGGGAGAGGGGGAATGTCAGAAAAGTCACGATGTTATTCACAATCATGTGACAGAAATTCCGCCTTTATGTAAGCTGTGATACCTACATAAAGAGTGAGGGTTTGATCACATGATTCTGGTAGCCATTTTGGCTTTTGTCAGGCAAGGGCCCTTATCAAGGTGGTGAGGCCTCAGGGGTAGGCAACCTTGGCTCTTTTATGACTCGTGGACTTCAACTCCCAGAATTCCTGAGCCACCATGGCTGGCTCAGGAATTCTGGGAGTTGAAGTCCACGAGTCATAAAAGAGCCAAGGTTGCCTACCCCCGGGTTAGGGGGATGTATTAGGAAACGGGAAACACAGGTTTATGTCCACCATTAGGTATGGAAGCTGAGAGGGTAGCTGTGGCATCTCTCCTTAACCCAACCAATTGATCATGACCAGCTGCTGTTGTGAGTAAAAAATATACTCTCCCTGGAGGAAAGATAGACTTTAAAACTAAGCAGTAACAATAGCAAAAGGGAAAATGTAATTTTAAAACCTTGTCAAAATGCTCACCGGTTGTTTAGTGTCAAATCACACTGAAGCCCAGAAGGCTGATGGGAAAATCTCACCAATGGACAACGAGCGTTGAGTATCTTCTGGACACCCTCACAACCTGGCCCAAAACTATCAAGAAATTCACCAAGCACATTAAGGATCCTTTGGGATGCTATTCTTTCAGAAGGAGCTTTCTTCATTTGGTAAATTATGTTAAAGGAGCTTGTTTTCTAACACAAAAGAAAACCACACAAAGAATTAATTCACAAATTAGGGAAAGCTGACACAAGGAGAGGCAGCACTGGAAATTAACGAGAGACTTTCCACATTAGGCAAAAGGCAGCATACAGTTAACCATAATAAAAACAAATGTTTTCAGATAATGGCCATTTTTCCTGGCATACAAATTCAAGTTACATAGCAACTAAAGCCTTCTTGATTTGCTATTCTGTGCACATCTCTGAGCTTCTTAAATTCTTATACCTTCTCTAATGTGAATATATATTAAACTTCTCAAACGATACAAGACTTCTGGCTCAGAGAGAGAATATTGATCCACATCAGCTCTCTCTTCAATTTAGTGCACTCCAGATGTGCCCTCCAGATGTGCTGAACTCAATTCCTTTGAGATCAGGGCTGAGCTCACACCAGGGTCCTCAACATATGACCACAATTGAGCCCAACATTTCTGTTGCTAAGTGAAAAATTTGTTAGATGAGTTTTGCCCCATTTTACAACCCTTCTTGCCACAGTTGTTAAGTGAATCACTGCAGTTGTTAAAAGTAACACAGTTGTTAAGTGAATCTGTCTTCCCCATTGAGTTTATTTGTCAGGAGGACGCACAAGGTGGTCATGTGACCCTGGGACACAGCAACTGTCATAAATATGTGTCATTTGCCAGGCATCTGAATTTTGAGAGCGTGACGCATGGGGATGCTGCAAAGGTTGTAACTGTGAAAAAGAGTCGTAAGTCACTTTTTTCAGTGCTGTTGTAACTTTGACTGGTCGCTAAATGAACTGCTGTCAAGGACTACCTGTGCATACAAGTTACTTGAGAATCTAACATCTCGAATTCTGGAAATTTAAACTCAGAAGGCCTCATTTAGCCTACTGAGTCCATCTCCCTGCTCAGCAAAAATCCAAAGTAAATGACTGCAGGTCTCTGCTTTGGTACAACACAGAAAACAAATTCACTACTTCTTTGGGCAATGGTTACCCTGATGACCCATTTTACACTCCAAATTCAATCAGAATCTGCCTTTTTGTAATGCAGTGTGCTCATGATTGGAGAAGGATCCACAGATGCCACAACAACCAGAATATCACAGTTGGGGAATTTGATTTTATTGATGCTGCTAATCTTGACAACTTTAAGATACGTGGACTTCAGCTCCCAGCATTCTCCAGCCAGCCAGAGTGAAGTATGTGAAGCCTACATACCTTAAAGCTGCTAAGTTTCAAAAACACACTGTGTTAAACTGTAAGTCACAGCAGCCCCAGCCAGCAGAAATGATGGGAGGTATAGTTCTACATCTGGAGAACCATAGAGTCTGCAGCCTTTTTTGACACTGGAGAATTACACTACAGTTTCATTTGCATATAAACATTTCAATTTCTATTCACATTCCTAATATGTAATTAGATAATAGTAGTTACAAGTGATTTTGTAACCTATTTACAAAGGGAGAAACAGAGTGTTTCTTGCCATTTAAAAAAATCCCTAGAATAAGCCCCTTTTTCCATTTAAGTACCAATAACCAAATTTAAGAGAACGCGTGCATTAACTTCAGAGATACACTTAAGCACATGGGGCCAGAGACCTATCAAATCTGTTCTTTATAAAATACTATGCATTTAAGCAGCACTATAGGAAAAAAACATACTAACAGCAAAGATTTAAATTCATGTGCTATCCATTGCCAATTATAGCAGAAAGAGCAACACAGACACATTTTGTTTTAACCAGTTGACAACTGAAGAGTTTTTGAGAGGATGGTGATGAGAGAGGCAGGGTAAAAACAGACTGAATTCTCAAGATAGGATTTCTATAATCTCCAAGCCTTTACTTGCAAACTCAAGATGTATCAATGCAGCTATAAAGCACTTAGAATTTTGACATCTTGTACAGCCAGAAGTATCCTTGATTTATAACCACAACTGGGACTGCAATGTTTGTTACTAAGCAAGGCAGTTGTTAAATGAGTTGTGCCCAATTTTACTTTTTTTGCTTTGTTCATTAACTGAAACATCAGACATCAAACATCAGACAAACATCAAATTGCATGGTTGTTGAATGAATCTGGCTTTCCCTGGTGACTCTGACTGTTGGATGTCAGTTAGGAAAGTCGCAAATGGTGATCACGTTGCCCCCAAATGGTGCAACCACCGTAATTACATAACAACTGAATTTTGGTAATGGAGATACTGCAACAGTTTTAAGAGCAAGGACTGATAAGTCACTGTTTTTCAGCATGGCTGTAACTTTAACAGTCACTAAATGAATGGTTATAAGTTGAGGACAACCACCTGTAGTCCTGCCTTAGGCACAAAGCCATGCAGGTGACCTTGGGCAATAATTCTCTCTCAACTCTAAGAAGCAGGCAAGGTCAAACACTTCTGGAAAAACCCTTGCCAAGAAACCTGCAGGGACTACTGTAATCCAGGCAGTCAATGCTGTTTTGAAGGCTCAATCAATCAGTATTGATGAATAAGCCCAGAAAGGAGGCAGGGATCTTAGTAGAACTGCTCTAAGAAGCAGTTGCAATGCCTCGTTCATTTCCTGCATGCAAAGACCATGAACACAAAGCACTATTTTATGCCTTGGGTTTACATTTTCGTATAGCCATGGAACAAAAGCCGCAGCAGAAAGTGCATAAGCACAAAGGAAGGCACAGCTTCCTCCTGTTGTGAAATATGCCTTTGTTGACTAATGCAGTAAAGTTTCAAGGCTGACTGTAGAAAAATCAAGGGGGAAACTTCAGGTTTTCCCAGGCCAAGTTTCTTACTGTTCAGCTCATGCTTGAGCCTTAAGGCTTAAAAGCACTCAAAGTACTATAAAAACAAAGCTATAAATATGATTAAAAATATAAATAAATAAAAATAGTTACATAAATTTTTTAAAACCATTAAAAATACAATAGATATATTTCAAAGATCCTTTTCCAATGAGGAGAGTCAATGAAAAAAAAAATAACGAAAAATGATAGGAAAAAGTCAAGAGCTTCATTTTTTTGCCAGAAATCTGAGAGAGACCCCACAGGAAGGAGTTGCCATAAAAATGATCTGCTTAGTGAGATTACTTAGTGAAACTGGAGAAGCATGTGGGGAATTCGTCCACCCATGTTTAAGTTGCCAAGTTTGCAAAACACTGTTCTGAAGTCTAATAGTTTAGAATAATATTTATCTTTCCTGCTGCAGCCGCTTCTTTTAAAATATAGGACCACAACTATTTCAAATGTATTAAGAATAATATTTAGCCTATTCAGAAGGTAAAAGCCTAAAAAAAAAAGCTAAGAACAATGGGAAATGAATCTGGAAATCAATCAGGAAATTAGACCAACTGCAGAGGACAATGCTATTGTCATGGCCTCATTTTCATCTCAACACAACACAATCAAGTCATTTTACGATACCATTTGAGAAATATTTTACCCTTTTGACAGTATTTTTCCCAACTTTGTTCAGTTCCAGGAACATGTCTAGGTCACATCCAAGTTTGCCAAAGGTATTCACAGAAGAACCAAAGGGCTTCACAATACAGTCTGGGAAATAAGCCCTTGCGATGTCTTGAATCAAGGAACAGGCTAAAAACCGGAGCTTGGTATTTTCTTCGGTCAACTGACATTCATTTGTGAGCAGGTACAACTGGTCGCTCACCTGAATAGCAACAACAATAATAAAAAGAGGAAACATCTCAGATTTTAAGTATCGGACACTCAAGGACATAGCCTAATCTTTTACAATCATATTCTTGTAAGAAACAGCATCAGGTTTAACCTTTTCAGAATGTACCCTTAAAGAACCTTAGAAGAATAAAAACATTAACAGATGATACAACCCCTATATAGACAAGTCTCCAGGGAAATAATCCTCAAGTCTGCATTAAGAGAAACGGCTGTTGATTCTATTAAGAGCAACAATTTTAAAAATGCAGCAAATAATTTTTAGTTGCAGATATATTTTTTTTTCAGATACACTGCTTTGGCATCCTGCTGGCATTGTTCTTTCATTATAATTTTATTGTTCCTGCTGCTTGCTAAGAACATTATGTATTTTTTTTAAAGATAAAATGGCTAAATTTCTGAGCTACTGAGAAAAGGGCACCACATGATTATGTACCAGAAATATACTAAGTTTACAGAAGTAAGACAATCCAAGTTAATTTGGCTGTGTGGCACAAGCTTCCTCAAATTGGTTCCTAGAGCTGTTGTACAGCAGATAGTTTTGTATCTGGAAAGAAAGCACAGAGAGACAAACACTAAAGTTATGGGTGTAATTTTTATTACAAAGTATTTTTGAGGCTAGTTTTGGTATGGAGAAATAATACGGTGATTGGAAGCCACGGTTTCTTAAGTCTATCTATAGTTATGAGCCTAGGATATGTTAAGAAGAGCATGCAAGTCAGGTACTTGAACTGCATAGGTCAGGGGTCCCCAACCCCAGGTCTGTGGACCAGTACCGGGCCACAGCATGCCAGCAACTGGGCCGCACAAACAAACAAAGGCCCATCCGCAAGATGCAGGCTGCACACAAAACCACGCTCCCACCTCTCTCCATGGAACTGGTCCCTGATGCCCAAAAGGTTGGCGACCTCTGGCATAGGTTACTCAGAAGAAAAAGAGAACCGAGACAGAAAGAAGTAATGAAAGCCTTAAAACATCAGACTAATCAGTAGAAGACATGTTATATTGAGACATACAAAGTGAATCTTTTAGACTAGGAAAGAAGATAAAAGGTTCTCTATCCCAATATTTATTGCTCCTTGTGATCAGAAGGTGTATAGGTACAGAAAGGCAGTGCGTGCAAAGTTGAATTCCAACAAGAATAATATTTTTTTTTCAAAATGCAACTTCAAAGGTTGCTGGAAGTATTCCTGAAAATACTTATCTGGATCAGTGGTGAAACTGGATAAATTTGTAGTACAAGTCGGTTCTCTTTGCTTGGATATAAACCAGCCATCTGTGGCTTATTTAATCAAGAATGGTTAAAATACCATGGTTAGTACAATGTAGGAACCCAGGCCCCCGTGTCACTTTTTTGTTGGGTAGAAAAATGGAAGCAAAAAATAAACCTCTACCTTACCATGCTAACTAGTGTACTTAATATCTTAATATTATTTTTCTTCTAAGGCAGTGATGGCAAATGTATGATACATGTGTTAAAGGTGACGTGCCACAACATTTTGGGTGATAACACCAGCATTCACCCACAGTTGACAACCTCTATCCTCGAAAGCACACTTTGTTCTCACATAATTTTTGAAGGCTGAAGAGGCCTTGTGAAAATGGGTATGAATCCTGTCCAATCCCGGCACCCTTCCCTGCAAGAAAAGCCAGGGATGGGAATTCTTGTGTATTGGGAAGAGGCAACAGAAAGAAACCCAGCGTCCATATGCTTTTGCTTGGCAAGCAAGGAAAGCCCAAAAATATAGAGTTCTGCAGAAAGCTAAAGGATTTTTTTTCAAGATTAATCAAGTATGAATCATTTATAGTATCTGTTAAAAACACTTGCACTTTTAGCAAGTTATCTGATCAATACTGATCACTCAGCCATATTAAGCTACAACCTGTTTTCCAGTTACATATTCAATGCAAAAATAAGCCTGCTTATTTGCTATCAAATTGCAAAACAATTACCGCAAGAACTATGAGCATGAACTTACACTCTCTGCATCACAAAGTTTCTTCACCAGCGTTTCAACTGGAATAGAGGTTTGTCTATGACAAAGAATTGGGGTTTGTTCAGAAACGGGGTCTGATTGTTTTTTCAGCATCAAGGTAAGGATTCTAGATTTAAATGGAACAGGGTGTTCATCCTTAAATTCTGGAATTGTAATGACATCCTGCAATGAAGTTATGCTTTGTTTCTCAGAAAATTCTATGACTGCATACATAGCCTGAAGCAATATGAGAGAAGAAACAGGAAAAAAAATTAGGAATAAGAGCTTAAATTTGAGAACACAGATGAACTATTTAAAGCAGGGGTGTCAAACTGCTGGGCTGCAGGCCGGATGGATCATAGCGAAACCGCACCCACCCCATCGCTGACAATGGCAAAAAAATTGTGATATGTCATGACACGTCAGATGACGTTGCGAGTTTGACATCCCTGATTTAAAGGATTAAGATTTAACAGTTAAACTGACCTGCAACTCAGACAATTATGTCCATTAGATTGATATACTTAGCTAACTAACTTCTTTAAAGACCCTTCGGGTGGGGAAAGAGAATGTCAAAAAATAATTACTGTGCCCATCCAGAACAACAACAAAGCAGAATGGATTTTCTTAAACTCATCCATTGAGGCCTTTTCTATCTGAAATACACACACCTTAAATATTTAGATTTCAGTTGCTAACCTTTCAAATACTTACTTTACTTTTATAGAAGAAATGATTCTTAATATTTCCATGATGTTGTAAGTATTTGAGAAATGCCTTGGCATTGAAATTGGGAGGACAATTTATTAACACAGTCCTCTGTGCTTGTTCTTGTCTTTCTGCAAGAATTTCACTGAATGTCTTTTTCCTGGAGTCACTTTCGCTATCTAGATTTGGAGAACAAGAGACTAATGTAAGAAACTTAGATGAGATATCAAAAAGGGTGCTTTGTTTTTTGGGGGGAGCAGTCTGGCATCAGACATAACCTTTAAAATACAAAAAATAGACACTACATCAGTACTTCCCATACGGGGTAAATTATCCAAAGCTGAGTAAAAATTGTTTTTGTTTGGTAATAATATGTGAACCTATTACCCAAACACAACACTGCGAACATTTAAATTGACTTAAAGTGTTTTACCCACATTGGGTAAAAAGGACTTTTGATAAAAGCCTGGAGCTCTAAATGTAGTAAAGGCTCTAGTTCCTGGCATTACTGTTAACTGGTTAATTATCTTTATTTCTGTATATCTTTATTTTGGGTTTTATTGTTTTAATTGTTAGTTTTGGAATTGTAAGCCCTCAAGTCATTGGTTGAGATGGGAGGCTACAGAAATTGAATGAATGGATGAATACATGTAGTCCTTGACTTATGACCACAATTAAGACCAAAATATCCATTGCTAAGCAAGACATTTGTTACGTGGGTTTTGTCACATTTTACAAACTTCCTTGCCACAATTGTTAATTGAATCACTGCAGTTGTTAGGTTAGTAACAAAGTTGTTAAGTGAAGCTGATATCTCAATTGACTCTGCTTGTCAGAAGGTCGCAAAATGTGATCACATAACTCTGAAACATGGCAACCGTTATAAATACATGCTAGTTGCCAGGCATCTGAATTTTGACCATGTGACCATAAGAATGATGCAATGATTGTAAGTGTGAAAAATAGTCATAAGTCACTTTTTTCAGTGCCATTTTAACTTTGAATGGTCACTAAAAGAATGATTTTAAGTTGAGGATTACCTGTAAGCAGTTTTGGATACTTGAAGAAAAGGTTTGGGAAGCATAGCACGAGGGTGGTACTTATCCTGAATCCTTCTTATATGACTTCTCTGACTTGTTCTTTATAAAATATTTCACAGATAACATAGCAAATTTATTAAGAGAAGTAGATTGGGTTGATAAGGTGCACATATGTTTGTTAGCATTTATAATAGCTAAAATAACATTTTACCACCTCATAACAAATTTCTGGAGGAGTTAAGAGGCAATGTGAACTACAGAGGTTAGGAACCAAACTTGAATGTAGTTCGAACAGATGAAGTGAGCATATGAGTGGCTAGCCTCAAAAAAGGGCAGATATTTTGAAAGAATTGAATCGATATACAGTCTGCCTGCCCTCTCCCAAACTGACTGAAATAAGAATGAACAAGTTATTCTTCTTCTAGGTTTAAAAAACAAGACGCAAGAGGATAGTGATCATCAATCAGTATCAATAAACCTAATGAGGGATTCTGATGCAAGACTCATATCCACTGCAAGCCTCAAGAAAAGAGATTAAAATGGAGAAAAATGCAGAGATAGTTCAACATGACATAAGCCCCACATGTTATTTTGTCAATGTATGGTTTTGTCATTGCTCTAATTTTTTTTAAAAAAAGAATCTTTGAATTAAAACTACCTAATATAAAATAAATAATCTCAGTGTAATTTGATATGGACTATAAAATCACGAGAAAGCAGTTGTAAAAAGGAAATCAAAGAACTCAGGTCATTCCAAACAAAATTGTATTTTTATTTTTATTTTTAATTTAGCAATTATGCAAATGACACCATGTCACTCTGCACGATTTAAGTTTCCCTAGGCTGGCTTTGGACAGATTTATATGGATAATATTGATCTTAATGTTATTTATTAAAATGTTTTGAGGAGGAACTTCAGAAAGATTGGAGAATAATCTGGTATGAAATATGTTTAATCTAATAATATTCTTGGTTAAAAGGAAAAAAATATATTATTTTATATAAATAATATCAGAATAACAAGGATGCAGACCATTAAATGTTATCTTGGATGGCCTTTTTTCCTACAAATTCTTGGTTATGAAGCTAGAACTGTGTTTTTCAATTTTCCAATTTTAAGGTATGTGCACTTCAAATTGGGAACTGAACAAGAGAGATGCATACTGAGATTTGTAACATGTTGCTAGTTACTGAATAAGCTTGTAATTTGGAAATATCCAGCCTCAGCATATCCAGTTTAAAAAGTTTTCAAGGTTAAGACTATTCCAACATTGACTTATAGCACAGAAATATGCAGTTTTACCAATACTTTTGTCAGTTGAAAGAATCCAGGCAGACTTTGGGTATATGATAATTTTTGTAGCAAAGTATACATTATGTCAGAGCTAAATTTAGACTTGAGACTATTATGATTTTAATCTATATGAGAATGTTGCATTATTGGGTCAATCATATGCTTCTCTCGCAGAACAGAATAGGAAGGCCGGTGAAAACCCATGGCTTTAGAAATGTTATGAATCTAATTGTAGATTTTTTTTATTATAGGTAGTCTTCAACTGAGCTCAAATCGAACCCAAATTTTCTGTTGCTAAGCAAGCTCAATGAGTTTTACCCCTTTTTTATGACCTTTCTTACCATTTGTTAAGTGAATCATTATAGTTATTAAGTTAGTAACATGGTTGTTAAATGAATCTGTCTCCCCCATTGACTTTGCTTGCGAAAGATCATAAAAAGTGATCACATGATCCTGAGACATTACAACCATCTTAAATACATGCCAGTTGCCTGGCATCTGAATTTGGATGCATGACCATAAGAATGTTGCAATGATTATGTCATAAGTTACTTTTTTCAGTGACATTATAACTTCAGTGAGTAAATGAATGATTGTTGAGAACTATTTGTATTCAATATTCTGGGTAATGCTTAAAGAACAGGTTGTAAAGAAAGCTTTAGATATAAGTGCTCACATCAAAACAGCTGTCCTGTCAACAGTTGCAGTTGAAATGGAAATATATCTAATATGCAGTAACAGAATGAAGCATCTGAAAATTTTGACTTACCTGCATTTTATTGATATGGATATTATAGTGAAGGTCGGCCAATTTTATGGCATCTCTGACTTTGTGTTTATGGGTCTGAAAATTATCAGAGGTGTTTCTGAACCTTTTTTAGTGAAACCCAGGAAGCTAAAAAGAATACATTCTTCATACTGGAATAAACCACTATATAATAGTGGTTATTAATATTAATTATGAATAATAGGAAGATGATGTGCTGGATATGTTTGCCGCCATGAGTTATTTATAAAAATAATAAAAGTGGGATACAAATAAAGAATAAAAATAAAGTAGCCACCATATTAACTATTGTCAGCTAAAAAAACAACACCTTAATGTGATTGCAGTACACTGCTATGGTGATTCTAAAATATCAACACTTGTATTTGGGGAAAACAATCCTTCTTTTAAAAAAAAAAACATTTTTAAAAAATATTTTAAATTTTATTTAAGACGAGTTATTCTGTTTATAGCATTTTATTTGGTTTAAAGTCTATGGAGATTCTCAGTCATCCAGGCCAGGGTTGTCCCAAAGGTGCTTTTTCAAAAGGCAACTGGACTGTCTTTGTTTTTCCTTGAAGACATGGAAGGAAAAACAAAGAGTCCAGTTTCATTTTGAAAAAGCACCTTCGGGATTATTTCAACTCTCTTTCGCTATGCTGCTAGGTTTCAATCCAATATTTTAACTCTTACGGTTCGTTCGTTGTCTATTCAAATAAGGCACAGTTGACGAGGTTGTCATGAAAGCAAAATGCTCCATATATCTCCTCCTACATACAGCCTAGGCATCTCCTCGAGGCCCTCCTGTCTCCCGAGCCGCTTTCTCCAATGCCACCCTCTCGGATAGGCCCCTCTAATTTTTTGCATAGTGCCATTCTTCGTAGGTAAAACCTACGGACCGTAAAGAGTAACGGCATTCCTCCCCTACGCACGCTATTTCGAAAATCTACACCAGCCGATCTCGAGGCAAGGCCTAACGAAAGGAGTTCATCTCTTCCCTAGCCGATTCCAGTCTACCTTCTGAAAAATAAAAGACTCCCGTTTTACCCTTCGTCGGCGCCATGCCGCCAGCAGCCTGCGGCTCTCCCAGGGATACCGCAGCGGCTTCCGCGGAGCTGAATCGAATCGCACCGACTCGCCTCTTTGCCACATCCAGGCGGGATAAAATCAATCCTCGCCATTGAAGCAACAGAGGCAAGGTCCCTGTGGGGGCAGCCATTACTACCGAAAGGAAGGAGCCTGATACGCCTGCGCACCGTGACGGAAACCGTACGAGGGTCAATATTCCTCAGATGACAAAACGCGTTTCCAGTCAAGGAATGTATGTATGTATAAAATCTATTCGGCTTCGTTCTTAGGATTATTGGAGGAAGAAAGACTAACCTGGCAAAGTTTGCTTTACTGCACTGAATGAAAAGTCAGATTATTTTTTTTGCTCCATAAGAGATCATGCTGGAATTATTTCTTTGTAACTGATATTACAAATCTATTTAATGAGAGTGATACATGCGGATTTTGAACAGAGAGAGCCCATTCGGATAAGGAACTAACAATGACTGTGTTAACACAACAATAATCTGTGTTTCTCTAAATCGACGTAGAAGAAGGTGGAAAACAGCAAAATGTGAAAGAAGAAGGTGGAAAAGAAGATGGAAAAGAGTAACCATATGTCCAAGGTTGGGAAGTTGGATTGTGTATTTCGTCATTTTCATATCTTTGCACTTTTTGCCAAATAACTGTAAATCTAGCTCCCATTGGCTCTTCTCAAAAAAACTAAGAAAGGTGGACCTGATTGGTACATGATTGTAGGCTAGATGGGATGCTGGAAAGCATCCTAAAAGAATCAAAAGCACTGCCATACAGTATTGCTGCCAAGAAAATTACATGAACATGGCCACCAAGTCACCAGGAATAAATCTCTGATATTTCTTTATATTTTATGGTACTTAGATCAAGTCTGAAAAAATTCTGAGTGGCATAACAGAAGGAAAGCAACAAAAAGAACAATATAATAAATAGCAAAACCAGAACAAAAAGAGTTAATTTGATTGTAGCATAGTGTTTTTCAAACTTGGCAACTTTAAGATGTGTGGATTTCAACTTCCAATATGCTATCTGGGGCATCCTGGGAGTCGACTTCACACATCTTAAAGTTGCCAAGTTTGAAAACAACTACGGTAAGGAGAGCTAAGGGGTTGGCTGAGAAACTACAACACTTTGAGTTCTAGGTTTCAGACATATAAACCACCTGTATGACTTTGGGCCAGTCATACTTTCTCACCTCACAGAAATTGGGAAATAGGAAGCAGAATTAGGTATGTTCTCTGCCTTAAGTTATTATATTTCTATTTTGCCTTTTATATATGTAATAGTAATAATTCCCAAAACAAAGCATAACTATAGGTAGCAATGCTAAAGTTCCCACATAAAAGTCAACCAGCTGGGATGGAAAGGACATACAAATAAAGCAATTTTTGCCTGTTGCAGCAACGTGAGTGCTACTTATGCTTTCTAAGGCAGTGTTTCCTAAACTTAGCCATTTTAAGAAACTGGCTTGGGGAGAAAGTATTCCATCAGAGAAAGGTCTGCTGCTTCATCCCCACCCTTAGGACCCTTCAGCACACCCTCCCTCTACAACTGGGTCAGTGGAAAATTTGCAGGCACCGCCTAGAGCAGACTCAACCCCTCCCGACGTATATTTTTCATAACACCAGCCCTATATTTATTACTCAAGGTGGCCCATAATGGCAAGCCTGTTGTCTGCTGTTTCATAAAAGGCAGCAGTTAGGATCTTTGGAAAAATACTCACCACCTGTCTCATTTTGATACCTCCAAAAACAATGCATCAATTCCACTGAGAAGGCAAGGGTTATTAAAGTGGGCAGGGCTGACAGATGAGTGTGCGCACGTGTGTTTGAAGTGATGACATGCTTTCAGTTTTCACACCCAGATATGTAGATAACCACCCATCCTGTTTCTTCTTTGCTCTTAAAACTGACTATTCAAAGCAGCTAGGATTTGTATTAAATGTCTGTGTGCTTCAGCATCCCCTGCACCCAAGTATAGCAACAATAATACAATTTGATGTCATTATGAATGGGGTTGGTTGAATTCTTTCTTCTTGTGCCATATCCGTTATCGGACGTTGGCGATCATGTTGGCAATCCTGTTTTTATCAGCAGCCGCACGAAAAAATGCTGCTGAGTTTTGTCCAAACCAGTCCCTTAGATTTTGAAGCCACGATGTTCTTCTTCTGCCTGGACGTTGTTTGTCTTCAATCTTTCCCTGGAGGATTAAATGGAGTATGCCGTATTTTTCTGGCTGTCGCATCACATGTCCAAAATATTCTAATTTTTGTTTTTTAATTGTTTTGATGATTTTCCTTGGCTTTCCCAGGTGGCTGATCCCCTCCTCATTTCTGATCTTGTCAACCCAGCTTATATGTAACAGCCGCCTGTAAATTCACATTTCAAATGCTTCTAGTCTCTTCAGGTGGCCTTCTGTCAGAGACCAACTCTCTACTCCATAGAGCAGGATAGAAAAAATATAGCATCTGACAAGCCTGATTTTCAGTCTTAGGCTTATGTCCTGACTGCAGAAGACCTTTTACATTTTGAAGAATGCTGTTCGGGCTTTCTCTATCCTAGTCTTTACTTCAGTGGTCATGTCCCAGCTTTCATGTAAATTAGAACCGAGGTGCTTGAATATATGAAAAAATAGAATCCACTCACGGGAGGAGGCAGCT
Source organism: Protobothrops mucrosquamatus (assembly GCF_001527695.2). Taxonomy (NCBI): domain Eukaryota; kingdom Metazoa; phylum Chordata; class Lepidosauria; order Squamata; family Viperidae; genus Protobothrops; species Protobothrops mucrosquamatus. The sequence goes on along the minus strand of NW_015386400.1, from coordinate 2,085,650 downwards.
TTATGATTTTAATAGAAATGAAATCTATTTAAAAGCATTAGGGAGGCTAGTAAATGTTCACTGGAGAAGACCAGGCAAAGATGGCACTTAGTTTCTGCCTGGGCAGGATGCTGAGTAAGCAGGCATTAACTGCAACATGTCAGAGGAAAAGGGTGGAGAAGGTGAAAACAGCCTTGGCCTCTTAAAATCCCTGCAGTGTAATCTGTTCTAAATTTACTTGGAAACCTACTTCAAAATCAGGGAAGACAGAATGTCAACCATGGCTGGGAGAGGAAAGAGGTGACAAGGCTTCTGAGTTAGCCATACCCAGAATATAGGCTGAAGAGATTCCCAGTTTATTTGATGCTCTAAATTTTCTTAGAGTCTTTCCCCGCTATTGAGATGTTATCCACAAAACCAAACCATATAAAAGTAGCTATTTCCATTGCCGAATCCTATCCTGCTACTACTGACTAGGGGTCAATTTGCACTCCTACAATAATCTTTGTAACCAATTTTTGCAAATTTTGAACGTCTTGTGGTTGCATTGGAACTGACGTTCCGGGGGGGGGGATAGAAATTAATTTTCTTTGCGTTATTGTGGCTAAAAATAATTTAAGGGTGTTTCATCTGTCACCTGGAAAGGAGATAAATGTAATGTCATAGACAGGCAACAGTGTGTGTTCAAGTCACCTTTAGGTACAAATAGGAAAAAGGGCATTCCTCACAGCCCACTTAAAGTGTTATCCACAGATTTCAGCCAAGAGAACGGATGTTGACTCCAGCATACAATTTGCTGACCTAACTTGTGATCCAAATACTGCCAGATGAGAGATACTGTTAAATGCTGTTGTCCTTATTTAAGGCATACAGGCCATGGTAAAAGCAGAGATTGCGAGATTCCCCCAACTTCATTTACCACTCACTCCCCCGCCCCATTAACTAATGTGAGCAGGGACTGGGGACAGAAGTGAGTTGACTGGCTGTTTAGCCATCTGTCAAAACTTGCTCTGATTTGTCACGAGTGTTTTGCTGATTTCAGATACTTATATAGTTGGGCTACTTTTGAATGTACAGAACAGTGCTGGAGGATATGACTGCACCATGCTAAAGACCAGGTGCTGGGTTGATCCCACCGTCTAGAAAATGTATCGAACTGAACCCCTAGCAAAACCCTACATCAGGGGTCCCCAACCTGTGGGCCATGGCCCACTATCGGGCCGTAGCCTATTGGTAACCAGGCTGCGTGAGTGTTAGGCGCCGGCACTTCAGCCCCACTCACACAAGCGGTGGGCACCGGCGCTCGCAGCCTTACATGAGCGGCAGGCACTGGCACTCACACTCACCGCTCACACAAAGTGCACCTAGCCCTCACACAAAACCATCCCTCTTCCTCCCCTGCTCTGGGCTGTCAATCTGGAAAGGTTGGGGAACCCTGCCCTACATAAAGGAAATATACTACTTCAACATTGCCATAGGTAAGAGCAGCTTTATGCCTATCTCACTCCTAAGCTGATGATCAGAGGAAGGCAATGTCATGAATACCTAAAAAAAGGATTATTGGTGATTCTTAGAGGGGGTTTCCATTTGCAGCAAATGGAAATTTTTGCCATATTGTAAGAACAGAATATTATCCAGTGTAAAATACTTACTTTGTACATGTCCATTATTTGATATTTCTGGTGAAATGCCTTACAGACCAGCAGGCCTATATGGTAAACCAGGGGGGGGTCTTTAAACTTGGGCCCTTTTATGACTTGTGGACTTCAACTCCCAGAATTCCTTAGCCAGCATGCCTGGCTGAGGAATTCTGGGAGTTGAAGTCCACAAGTCATAAAAGGACCAAGTTTGAAGACCCCTGCAGTAAACAATTGTCAGAAATGACACAGCAGGAAGTTCTCTGCTTCAATAGAATAAAATACCTGTAGCTCAGGTTTAAACTGTGGTTCATTCTGCTCTCTGAGCTTGGCTGTTTGCTTGCAACATTTCATCACATGTAATCCTCACTTAGGCACAATTGTGAACAGTAACTCCATTGACTGTAACAGACTTATGCCAGTTCTGCTGCAGATATTGAGCAATGGTTGTAAATGCCCACCAGTTGCAAAGTGCCCCCATGTCATCTAGGGCCAGATTTGGCCATCAGACCACAGGGATAAACTTAATTTTATCACTACCATCGTAACTTTGAACAATCACTAAACAGGACAGTCATTAAGTGAGGTCTAGCTGTACCCAACTAGGTGACATCATTACTGTGGGGGAAGGTGGTGTGTGCTACCTATTTATATTTCCTCAGCTCTGATGATGTTACCTAGCTGGATAATTAAACATCTGCAAGCAAATAACCAAGCTCAGAGAGCACCAAAGACACCACTGTTTTTGCTCTCAATGATCTGAATTAATGGAACATTCCTTCATCTGTAGATATCATCCCAGAGACACAAAGTCACCATAATTTTACTTGTCTATTTTCTTTCTTTTCGCACTTTTTTTTACAGCCTTCATTTTTAAGGTTGGAAGAATTAGTAAATCTCCTGATAACTAAATATGTGCTACATCCAACACAAGGGAGGGAGGAGGGGAAAAAGAGACAGAGAGACAGAGATCAATCACCCTGCTTCTGTGAAATTACTTTTTTTTTTTTACAATTGGTTAAGTTTACAGGTTAATTTGTAATTTGTAATCTGTCCCTTTATTCCATTATTTGAGATGATTTTGTCTGTTCTTTGTTTTTCCTTAGCATTTTCAATAGGGGTGTGTGCGTCAATAGGGATGTATGTTTAAACTAAACTTTCATTTTTGTATTGGTCCTCAAGATGGGACGAATTGGTTGGGCTTATTGATCTTTGGCAGTTCTGATGGGAGAAGGCTCTAGGACGGCCAAAAATCAGCTACAGCTCTTTTAACACGAGGCCCATGGTCACTTATGCAAACCTGAAGTGATATAATTTAGGGCAGAGGCCTACTTTGCGGCTGCTACAGTTACAAGTTGGGAATTAGGAACCCTTTCTGTTCCACTATAGGTATCACCCAATATCTGCCAGTAAACCCTGATCTAGCTTCTGTAATACAAAGGCACTTGTGAAAGGTTTCAACCACACCCTTGTTCTATTTTGAGAGAAGCCCTGAGTTGTGATTTCCACCTGTGTGGGCTAGGAGCTCTCTGTTCACTTATTCTATGATTAAAATCTGATTTTGCTGGTGGCTTTAGGCTGTCAACCTGTGAATTGCAATGAATTTGGAATTGATATCCCAGCATAAATGGTAGTATAGTACTATAAGTATTCTTCAGTTGCGCTTGTAACCATTTTCAGAAATACTACAGGACTTTACACAAGACTTTATATGACAAAGTTTCATCTTCACTTGCTATTCCGGTTATTGTCTGTTTTGTTGACTGCAGATGGAAAAATATAGATTACAACATTAGCATGTAGGTTGCAGAATGTACTACAATCAAAAATACATCATGGTTTTGTGAAAAAATCCCAATCCTGCTGGGTGAAGGGTCTGATACTATCAGTATGATGATTATACTCAATTATGCATCTCAACCCTGGGTCATCCAGGTTATGTTGTCAGTCTCTTGTCCATGTCTGGAAGCAGTTCAGGTTCAATTCTGACCAGACTGAATAGCTATAGATGTTTGGATCCTTGGATCTGGGAGCTTTCCATCTTTAGTCTTGGAGGAAGTAGCATATATAAGCAGTCCTTATAAGAATGTAAGCAGTCCTTACTGGATCAAACCCCTGATGCACAAGGAACACTACTAGTCTCTCAGCACTGCCATTAAGACTAGTAGATATTGAACCAAGATACACGTGATAGCTTGGCCAAGAAGGCTTTGCAGTTATCTGATGTGCTAGTCCAGTGATGGCGAACCTTTTAGAGACCGAGTGCCCAAACTGCAACTCAAAACCCACTTATTTATCACTGGGTGCCAGGTGGGCGCGGCCACTGGATGGGTGTGGCTATGGTCATGGCAGACTGGGTGGGTGTGGCTAAGGTGGGTGTGATCACCTCAATGTTGCTCGTGGGGAGGGACATCTGTGGGGGCCAGGCAGGGTTGGGGGAGATCCAGGGGGTCTCTGGCAGGTGGGGCGGTGGGCAGGAGGCTTGTCCTGCAAGGTGAGGTGAGGCGAGGCGAGGCAGGATGTGGGTGCCATTGTCGCAGGGCAAGGCGAGGCAGGGGCCGGGGTGGCTGCTGCGTGACACCATTGGCCCCCGCACACAGAGGCCAGCAAGCGCAGGGGGGGCGGCAGTGTCCGTCAGCAGCCACAGCCTGCCGGCCCCTCGACCAGCGCACTCTGGGGCTCCGCAGTCTGCCCCCAGCAGGTCAGAGAAGCCGCCTCTGAGCTGGATAGCTGGCCGACAACTGAGGAGGCGATGCAGTGGGTCGTGCCTGGGAAAAAGAGAGGATGCGAGGCCAGGAGGGATGGGACGGGGGGGAAGGGAAACTAGCCATGCTGGATGCATCCGGCAACGTGGGACCTTGAGTTAGCAGGTGGCAGGTTGAAAAGGGAGGGTTGCCATCTCCAGAGCATGGTGTGTGTGCCCACAGAGAGGGCTCTGAGTCCCGCTTCTGGCACGCGTGCCATAGGTTCGCCACCACTGTGCTAGTCCCATTTCTAGTCATGCCCTATTCAACTCACAAATGGACTATTAGAATGCAGCTTCATGAGGCTGCCCTTGAAGATCACTCAGAAGTTATTGCTGATCCAGAATGTGGTAGCCTAGGCAATGATGGGCATGTTGCGGTATGTTCATGTGTCTGCTCCTCTCTGAGCTGCACTGATTGCCAGTTGGTTTCTAAGTACAATTTAAGGTGCTGGTTGTTGTTGTTGTTGTTAGTTGCAAAGTCATGTCCGACCCATTGCGACCCCATGGACAACATTCCTCCAGGCCTTCCTGTCCTCTACCATCTTCTGGAGTCCATTTAAGCTCACACTTACTGCTTCAGTGACTCCATCCAGCCACCTCATTCTCTGTCGTCCCCTTCTTCTATTGCCCTCAATCTTTCCCAGCATTTGGCTCTTCTCCAGTGAGTCCTTCCTTCTCATTAGTTGGCCAAAGTCCTTGAGTGCTGGTTACTACATATAAAATGCTTCAAGGATATTTGAGGGACCCAGAACTATTTGAGGGATCTCCGATAGCTTCTGACCATCCAGAGAGATTGGGTAGAATGGATGTGCTCCAGAATCCTACAATTAAACAGTATCATCTATTGAGACTTAGACTCACCATTTCTGTCATGATGCTTTCCCTCTGGAACAGAACCCCCTCCTCCCCCCCCAAAAAAAAACTCCTGTATGACTCCAACCCCGATGCTATTTCAAAAGTCACTGAAAACCTCCGAGTTTTAGAGTACATTATATGTTCCTTGTTTGATATGCTACGGATGCTTTTTCTGAATTTGCATGATACCTGTTCTCTATTTTATCATCTTTTAAAGGTGTAAGTTGTCCAGAGTCCTCAGGATGCCTTTACATTTAATGAAATGTAAAATTTCTCTTATTACTTCAGGTTTCCTTTTCTCCATCCTGATCGTGAATGAGCCAAATGACACAGAGCCAGAGGTGTGTCCTTTCCATACACGTGCTATGTGAAAAATCATTTTCAGTGCCCCTGCCCCATTAATTATACTGTTTTTCCAATAGACTTGCATGACCTGCCCTTGTAAATCTGCCAAGGTGGCTTCAGAAACAGACGCCTCTCTTTCCTGTGAAGCCGACTTTAAAAGACAAAGTCTTCATTGCAATTAATTATGAGCTTAAACATACTAATGATTCTGGCAGGTTTTTTTTTTTTAAAAATTAATAATATTTTGAGGCCTGCTGGGGAGAAGCTGCATGTCTCCTGGTTTCACCTTCACCAATCATGCTCCTTAATTCTCTTCCTTTGATGTCCTCCACCCTCTGTTCCTCACTTGTACTAGGTTCACATCAAAAGTAGAGTTTTAGAAAGAAACTTGCTGAAACGGAGTCTGTGAGAGATTAACCGGATCAATTAATTAGCTCAGCGTTCAACAAGGTAGACAATGATGAGTTCAAGAAAGGAATAAAATGTTATCTCAAACAGAGCTGACTTTAGATGTTTATGCTGGAAAAGTAAACTCATTTTAACTCATGTTATTTTGTTGTAAACATTTCTATACCATTTCAATATACTTGAATATAATCATTATATGTAATAATATATGACTATTATATAATCATTATATATGAATATAATCCATCACTGGAGGCTTTTAAGAAGAGACTGGACAGCTGCTTGTCTAAGATGGTATAGGGTCTCCTGCTTGAACAGGGGATTGAACTAGGAGATTTCCAAGGTCCCTTCCAATTCTGCTTTTTGTTATATATAGTAGGGTTCCAGAATGGTGTATATTACATAAAGATAATGTTTAATTTAGTTTGGCTTGAACTCCTTATGATGCCAATGTGCATTTAAAAAGAACCAATTTGGGAATGGCTTGTCATTACCTTCTTTGAGGGATCTAGTCTACAGCCCTAATGTTTCTCAATGGTATCCTTATCCAAGCATTAACCCTGGTTAGTTTTTCAACAACAACAAACATCAAGTTGATTTTGCTCCCTTGCTGGATGGACATTATATAAATGATTATACAATTGTTTGAAACCGATCTTTTGTATAGGAAGATGTAATACATAGACCTATAATAAAAGGCCTTCATAAAAAGTCATTTTATTTCCATAAAGAAATAGTGATGTCAGATAAATGCTTTAATGTAGTGCTGAGATGACAGTACATAAGGTGCTAGGTCTATTTCCAGAGGAAGTCAATTCATTCATGTCTGATTAATAATCCTTACTGGAGCAATTTTATTTGCTCCCTTCTCTCCAGTCCTTAGTTGCTGATCTAAAGATGCCGTCCTTATTAATTTTAAAGAAAAATTCCATTTCTTTCATTGCTAATTGTAAAAATTATTTTTCTTTCAGTATGGATTTATTCAACGACCATCTTAGTTTTTTCTTAGTTCCTTTCCAAATCACGTAAATTGGATTATGATCTGCCCGGATATTAGGTTCTATTTCAATCTCCTGTATCATTGTCTTTAACTCATAAGAGATCCATATCATATCAATTCTGATGTAGCATTTTCATGGATGATTGATGCTAAAATAATCTCACGAGTCAGCAAAGGCCTCAGCTCAAAGAGATTTGAGTTAAATCTTCACTTGGGAGTTATTTTAGCCTCATTAACTAGATGTGTGGATTTCAACTCCCAAAATTCTGGGAGTTGAAGTCCACACATCATAAAGTTGCCAAGGTTGAAAAACACTGAACTAGAGGTTAAATCCTTTGAAGTGAGCCTCAGTAAATTGGAGTAGAACTGACTGGAAAAGCATATACAACAAAGGTGGGACATTTGCAGCTGGCAAGAAGCTCTTTACCACTTCCTGGGCAACCCACAGGTTTCTGGAGAAATCTGCCCATTCTGCTATCAAGTGATCAGTGTTCAGCTATCTATGGATATGGGGAAAGCCATCAGTTCACTGAAGTTATGGTTTTAGCAGAGGGGAAATGAGATTTTAATCTTGGTCTCCGTTTCCCAAAAATCATGATGCATTCAAGATTCTCATTGTCTACACTTGAAGCAGCGACTTTTATCACCATCACTGGAGGAGGTGACACTTATCCTCATCTTCCACACACACATTTTTCCCCCTCATTCTCAGCATTTCTTCATCATCGTGTTTCAATATAGATATCTCTATTGGTGTAGCTTGGCTACTAATACTATTGCATAATGACAAAACAACCATGTCTCTATCAACTTGTGAGCACCCAAAAGCTGCCTAGTTAGCTATTAGGAGAAGTAAATACGGCTCTATGATGGACATTGGCTTGATCTATCTTTCTAATTTCTGTGAGCATCCACAAGATGGGAAGAAGATGCAATTGAATCCCACACTTATCCCCAGATTCATAAAATAACCACTTTAGAAACCAAAATGCCCTTCCTTCCTTCCTTCCTTCCTTCCTTCCTTCCTTCCTCCCTCCCTCCCTCCCTCCCTCCCTCCCTCCCTCCCTTCCTTTCCATACTGCCCAGTTCAAACAACTCTAATTTGCAATAACATAAAACAGTAATTAATATGGCTATCCAACCAACCTTTCACATCACTTAACCTCCACATGCCCACACCAAAAGTATTGTCCAACTGCCTTATAGACTACACCAGGGGTAGGCAACCTTGGCTCTTTTATGACTCGTGGACTTCAACTCCCAGAATTCCTGAGCCAACATGGCTGGCTCAGGAATTCTGGGAGTTGAAGTCCACGAGTCATAAAAGAGCCAAGGTTGCCTACCCCTGGACTACACGCAGACGCATATGTAGACCAAGAGAGAGGCATATCGCGGATATCTCTGGGGACAAATGTGAAGAACGATTGCCGTAAGGCCCTTATCCTTCATTTCTTGCTGGATTGGGATTCAAAGCATTTTCTCTCTATATGACTGGGCTGATTCCACTTGGAAGTCCTGGAGCTGAGCCAAGCTGACAGTTCTCCCACTGTGGTAAGAAACAACATAACTGCAAATTTATGGGCAGATCCAAAGAGGAAATCAGGTGATTCATTAACTGGGGTAGGAAGGAAAATTACACGTAATCCTCAATTTACAACCATTCATTTAGTGACCAAAGTTACAACAGCACTGAAAAAAGTGATGATTGTTTTTCACACAACTGTTGCAGCATCCCCATGGTCACATGATCAAAATTCATATACTTGGCAACTGGCAAGTATATTACTAACTTAACAACTGCAGTGATTCACTTAGGAACTCTGGCAAGAAAAGTCACAAAATGGGGCAAAACTAACTTAACATGTGTCTTGCTTAGCAATGGAACTTTTGGGCTTAATTGTGATTATAAGTTGAGGGCCACCTATATAAGAATTTACAGTAGTGGCCAAAATTGTGGAAACCTTTGGGGGAAAGTGTATTTCTGAGGTTTGATGGCTAATAACACCACTTTTTTGGGGAGTACTACCATAAAATTATATATCAGTGGAAAGATAATTTAATAAAGAATGTAATGCAACAAAGTTTGTTCAATTATCTGTACTGTATTCTATGAAAGGTTATAGCCAAATAACCAGAAAAAGGAAGCACAAGTTGCTTAGGTTAATATCAGGCAGCTTTCCTTCATCTGATTGTAGCCAATGAGCATGAGTGTTTAGAGAGCCAATCAGGTGTCATCTTGTTTTGGCAATGAGCCAATCAGATCACAGTAGGATTCAATAATTGATGTTATGTATTGAAGCTGAGAGGAGGATATTTGTCAGTGTGTTATGTGATCGCTATCAAGTTGGTTGAATTTTTTTGTGTTCTTTCATTTAGTGATCTTGTAAAACGTAATAAAATTAAAGTAATGGTCCCAAGAGTTGCCCAGAAAGCCATGTAAAATAGTATTATTAGTATTATTTAGTATTATTAAATGAACAAGGCTACAATTATAAAGAAATGAGAAGAAAAAATGGTGGAAGCTTAACCAAAGGTAGCATTTCTACTATTTATTTATTTTTATTTATTTTACAAAATTTATATGCCGCCCTTCTCCCCATGGGACTCAGGGCGGCTCACAGCATGTTAAAACAATATACAGAATTACCCCTTCTAAAAACCAATTAAAATCCAAATATTAGTGGCTGTGACTATTTAAAATCATTAAAAATTTTCCCTATTTAAAATACTATACACTTTTCACAAAAGGTTTCCACAATTTTGGCCACTACTGTACATGTCTATGTGAGAGTTTGTTCTTGATCCAAGGCAATTGCTGAAATTCATTTGATATGGCTTCCTTTTCTTCAATAAACATTCTTATTCAGAAGTTCTTGGATGTCTTGTGAGCTAGCTCCATTCATTTGGGAAGTAAAACCTGACCATGTTTACCTCCTATTCTGCTGTTTTGTTTTCCAAAAAGATGTTCATTTAGACCAGTGTTTCTCAACCTTGACAATTTTAAGGCATGTGGACTTCAACTCCCAGAATTCCACAGCCAGCATTGCTGGCTGTGGAATTCTGGGAGTTGAAGTCCACATGCCTTAAAATTGTCAAGGTTGAGAAACACTGATTTAGACCAGGGGTAGTCAACCTTGGCTCTTTTATGACTCGTGGACTTCAACTCCCAGAATTCCTGAGTCAGCATAGCTGACTCAGGAATTCTGGGAGTTGAAGTCCACGAGTCATAAAAGAGCCAAGATTGACTACCCCTGATTTAGACAATGAATGAAAACAATTAATTCATAGTCTGAAGAAGGAATTTCATGATTATTTTTTTACAGAATGGAAGGTTCCTTTTTTTTAAAAAAAAAAAAACTTTGGAGGAAAAATATGTCGATCAAGATTCTTGTTATCTAAGTAAAGTTGTCTGGAAAATTTAATCATGGCAACTGAATTTATTTTTTTTGTTGGTTTGAGGGAACAATAGCAATTGGAGGGAATAGCAATTGGAGGGAAGGAATTGCTATTCTATAAACGCAGTTCAAGAATCCAGGATTTCAGGCTTGCTATAATTGAGTGTGTCTATGCCAATATATAAAAAGTGAAATGTTCTTTAAGTCAAGCTCAGCTCTTGCTGACTTTCTGGATGTCTCCATGTATATTTCTTAGCTATGATTCAGAAGCCAGTGCCTTCTTCAGACTTTTTTGAATATCCATTCTACTACACAACCCTAGTCTTCCTAAGGATTAGCCAGGCCCATCTTTGATTTGCTGATATACCCACACATTTGCCAATTTATATCAGATATCCTTCGTACTGGCATGTGGAAGCTACAAGTGGGGCAAAGAACCATGGAAAGATACAGTATATGCTCGGCATTACAAGACAAGATGGAAAGACCTTCACATGAATCACTAGAGAACAAATGAAAGTATACGATATCATCATGAGAGTAAAAGAATTGAAATAGAAATGGGCTGGTCACGTAGCTAGAAGAACTGACCAAGGCAGTCATAGGATGGATCCTACTTGATAAAAAGCATCCACTAAATGGATTCTTTCTTGGCCAGGTGAGATCAGTTACATCCAAGGAATTTGTCTTGGAAGAAACCTAAAACAAGATGGATCTATGATATCAGCACATATTGCAGATCCAATTGGCAAAAGAAAGCTCAGGACCTTTTTGGTTGGAAACATGCGGAAGAGGCCTTCATCCTGCAGTGGATAGAGTAGGCAATGGCTAAAATGATGATGATGATCCTTTGTATGATAATATAAGTGTATTAACACTTAGACCAGTGGTTCTCAACCTTTTTAATGCCGCGACCCCAACCGGTTGTAAGTCGAGGACTAAACCGGTCGTAAGTCGAGGACTACCCAACCGGTTGTAAGTCGAGGACTTTCCCTGCCTGGGAGCGCCGCGCATGTGTGGTTCCGCCCTCTGCGCCGGCCGAGGCGTAGCTGGCAAGCAGCAGAGGCGGAGCAGGCCGACCACCAGCTGGCCCAGCCCAAGGGAGGTAAGGCACCTGCTGGAAAAGGGGGAAAAAATGACGGACAAAAAAAATGGCGGACAGCCTTGCTTGGCGACCCCCGTGAAATGGTCGATCGACCCCAAATGGGGTCCCGACCCACAGGTTGAGAACCACTGACTTAGACCATGTTAACCGAGTACAAATGGTCCCACTTAGCTCTTCTCCTTTTTATTTAATTGTTTATATTGTAAAAATCAGAAAATATGCATAAAAGGAACAACATTCAGTTTTCTTCAAATCTGTACATTTCAACATAGAATATTGTAGTGCACTGCATCTGTACAAATCCATGGTTGTTGTTTTTTTTTAAATCAAGTAAGATGGATAACATGGGATACATTCAATGTGAACCTGTGAGCAGGTACTATATTCACTAGCTTAAAGCTTTGGTTCACTTTCAGTTTCTGTCTTCCTGAATCTTACATACATTACAAATCTTCTCAGGGATTTCCCCAAACCTCCACAGTAAATTTGTAGGCTGGCTGTGTATATTAAGAGGAAAAAATTTCCTCTGTTGCATCCCATTATCATCAGCAGAATGTTAACTAAATTCAGGATTTCCCAACCTTGGCAATTTTCAAGACACCTCTAGAATTCTCTAGCCACTCATGCTTAATCCACACTGGCTGGGGAATTCTGGGAGTTGAAGTCCATATAAAGTTGCCAAGGATGGAAAGCACTGCCCTAACTTATTTTTAATCTACACTTCATAAACACAGGGGCTCATTGTCCAGTTTTGTGATGCTGCTGAAATATAACTTTCAGGTCTGGACTAGAAAAATTGGAACTGCTGTGGAAGGAAACAAAGTGGGATGTTTAGTATGCCAGGGCTGCCACCTAGTAACCATCCAGAGTTTTGCAGCCAATGTATAAATCTATAATTTAGTCCATGAAGCAGTCTCTGTTATCTCTTATACAGTACTAAATCTTAAGACTTTAACTGAATTAAATATAGATTGGCTTACTGCAATATATTCAGAGGTGATGTGATTGTTTCTGGTTTGCCACATTACCTGAGCCTAGCCAGTACAGTTGTGGTTTGTTCAACAAACCATGGTTAGACAATGGTTTGCATGTTAAATTCCAGAGCTATTTTTAAAAATGAACACTGCTGCTGTGTCAAATTTTAGATTGTAAACTAGCAGTATGCCAGGGTAAAGGCTTTGGTTTGTCACCATTCTGGCACTTATTTCAAATTAAGTTCTGCATTACATCAGTTGTGGTAAATAGTGTGACTGGAGGAAATTTTTAACAGATCATCTGCTTTTTTCAATGGATCTCCGTAATGTTCTCAAAATATATAAAGTAGTTTTTTTCCATACATTTCATCAATTTTGTGTATGACAGATGAAGTATCAAATACTTTTTAGGTCCTTTCAAGTAGAAATAGATGATATGGGTTGTAATGTTTATCAAAGAGAGACAAAAAGGTTTAACTTAGTTGTGAGTGAATGTTAGGCTTTGACCTAATTTGTTTTGTGAAGACATAACATTACAGTTTGTTTCATTATGGTTTACATGCTGGATGGGTAATTCCGGGAGGAAGTCTTAAAAGTTTCTGTGGGTGAGAAACACTGTTCTAACCTATAATGTTTGTAACATTATTGGCAATTCTCTTTTGGACCACCAAATCTGAGGACAACGTAAGAATAAAACCAAGAAGCTGCTAAGATGAGCAAAGAATAACATCTATATGGCTGGCTTCAGATGTCTCGCTAAGCCTTGGTTAGCCAAGATTCACTGAAGAAACTAGGATTAATAAAGGAGAATATTTGTAGCTCAGGGTTGAAACAGCCCCTTGAGCGTGTTTGTTTTCTTGCAGATGTTTCATTATCCAAACTAGGTAACGTCATCAGAATTGCTGGATAGCCTCAAGGCATCTATCTCCCTATGGTTTTGAGGATTTCTACTACTGTAGAACACAGGTAGTCCTCAACTTACAACCACAAATGAGCCCCAAATTTTTGTTGTTTAGTGAGACATTTTTAAGCGAGTTTTGCCCCATTTTATGAACTTTTCTTGCCACAGTTGTTAAGTGAATCTGGCTTTTCCATTGACTTTGCGTGTCAGAAGGTCACAAAAGGAGATCGCATGACCTTGGAACACAGCATGGGTCCTAAAAATGAACCAGTTGCCAAGCATCTGAATTTTGAGCACATGATCAAGGGGAATGCTACAAAGGTCGTAACTGTGAAAAACAGTCGTAAGTCACTTTTTCCAGTACTGTTGTAACTCTGAACAGTCACTAAACGAACTGTTGTAAGTCAAGGACCACCTGCATTCAACTAGCTCTAGATCTCTTGTATCAAATTTAAGATTTTGTAACTGTTCACCTGGACTAGTTTCCCTTTTATTTATTCATTCATTCATTCAATTTCTATAGGTGCCCATGCTGGTCAATGATTGGGCAATGATGTCATTGTTCATTGACATCATTGTTTATTTTTAGCATGTTACCTTAGTCCAGACAATACAGTAGCAGTTTGCTCATGGTTAGACAATGCTTGCATGTTATATGCACAGCTATTTTTTTTAAAAAAAACAATAAACCCTGCTGTGTCAAATTTTAGATTTAGGTCCTCCCTATTGCTGTCGGTGGTCTTACAAGAACTCACCATTTTTGTTTCTCCTTTCTCACCCGCCCCCCCGTTAATTTGTTTTTCCAAATTGTTGTTTCTCCATCCCCCGCCCCCCCCCGTTAATTCGGTACTTATTTATAAAGTAATAAGGGCGGGATAAAATATCTAAAATAAATAAAACTCTTTTCTTTTTTTCTATTTTTTTCTCACTTCACCTCTTCTTCGGGACGCAGCCCGGTTCTAAGGGAAAGGCGGCCTTACTAGACCTCTTCACCTGACTACCCCGCGTTAGACCCGCCACGCCGCAGTCCACGATCGCCTTCCGCATTGCTTTGTAAAGCGAAATCGAAAGCGGCGCAAAACTGGACCTTCCTCCCACCCAGGCGAGCTCCGCCACTGCGGAGGCTGGATTTTCCACTCGGCCCTCCTCCTCCTCCGCCCGGCTTTTCCCGTTCCAGCAAGGGAGCCGAGCGCTCAGCCTACTCAGGTACCGAGCGTGGCGGGCGGAGAGAGCCAGCGCGCTCACCTGTTGCTCATCTCCTCGTTCTCGCGGGGATCCTTTTTACCTTGCGCGTGATAGGATTGGAGGGGAGGCAACTCTCCCTTGGTCCGGTCAGCTATAGGGAAGTGGGAAGGTGAGAAGAGAGGAGCAGTGGGGCAAACGCATTCGCGCTCCCGAGTGTAAGTAAACCAGTTGCCTATTTTCTACGAAGAAAAGGGCGGGTTTGAACATAATAAAATTACTTCTTTCTTTTGGAATTAATGTAACCCTGGCGTGATCTTTCAGCTGTATACGGCTAAAGAGGACATGGGGATTTCGACTCGGTCAGCTTTTATTTGTGCTTTTGTAACCGTGCTACTTGGGAATGTAGGAAGTATTTTATGCATCGCATGTATACAGCTGGGAAGCTAAAAACTAGGAACCATTTATGCGAATTTAGGCATTGAATAGCGTGATCTTCGTAGGTCTCTTTACATATTGATTCGCCTCTCAGTTTTTGCTTGATATATTCCTTTCTATAATGGAAATCTAAGCCATTTTTTAAAATCAAACAGTTTATGCTGCAATGTTTCCTATCTGGAGCCGTCTACACCCATTATTTCCATCCTAGAGAACATCAAGTTGGGAAAGGCTATAAAAATAATTTTCTCGCTCTTCTTTAACTGGTTTCACATCAGTTTGCTTGCTTAAATCTGGTTGGTTAGTTTATTGGGCTCAGCTAAGCAATTATGAACATCTACTTAAAAATAACTCTCTTCGGAATGCTGTGGTTATGAACTTGTATTTTAAGCTATAAATGTTATATGCATGAACTTAAAACTGTTGAACTTAGTATTTAACAATGGAATCTCGGATTCTTGTATCAGTCGGTTGGAAATGGATCTTATTAAGGTTTGAATACAAGAGTCTCCTTGTGTTTCTTGTCAGCAATCACCAAATGTTCCCATCACTAGTGTGGGAGAAGCTCAGTGGAATATATTTGTCCTTAGAGAGGAAGGTGAATTGGTTAGGAAATTCCCTTTTCAAGTTTGCAATGAGCTCAAGACCCTTCTTCCTTGCGTTGCAATATAAGAGTAGCAACTTTATTCTACTTGATAGGACTGTTGCAAAGGTTAAGATAGATCTGTGCTAGAAAGTGCTTTAAATGTTCTTTCTCCAGTTTAGCCTTCCAGAGGTGCAATGGAATTTCAGTTTCCAAAGTTTTCAGTAAGTCCATAGCAATAATATTCTCTGGAGGGTACTTGTTTAGTTTCCTAAATATTATGCCCTAACTCACTGAATTAAGAAAGAATGCTTATTTATAATAATACTTTGCTTCGAACTGGGACATTCGTTTTTTTTTTGTTAATTTCTTTCCTGTACAAATGCATGAAAAATTCAAAGAATGTTCCTAACATCCTGAGTGTCTGCCTATTGTTTTTAATTGAGATTATTCTGGATTTGCCTATGCAGAAATTATATTTGACTAGTGCAAAGCAAGAGACAAGGGAAAAAGTTATTAACCTTTTTTTAAAAAAAATAATGATTTTTTTTCTCCATTTCAAATAAGAAACACTCTATTTGCTAAAATATAGAGTGTAGCAAAGGTCAGGTCTATACACAGTTCATTATAAACATTAGCTTAAGTGTTTGAATTGGTTACCATTTTCTTCTACATATTTCCTCATGCTTTTGATACGTGACTTTTGAACTTCCCCAATTGCAGTAATATTTTCTCTGGGGGAAAAAAAATAAATCTACTGTGAATGGCCTGTGGGCCTGATTTTTACCCTACACAGGGAGTCCTCCACTTAGAATCCTATGTTTTGGTAACTATTCTAAGCTACAACAGCACTTTAAAAAGTGATTTATGACTGTTTTTCATAGTTAGATCATTACAGCATCTCCATGGTCACGTGATCAATATTTGGATACTTGGCAACTAACATAAACTAGCATTTATGATGGCTGCAGTGGCCCAGGGTCATGTGATCAGTTTTTTGCGACCTTCTGACAAGCAAAGTCCATGGAGAAGCCAGATTCATTTAACAAACTTGTCACTAATTTTAACAACTGTAATGATTCACTTAACAAGAAAGAAAGGGTTGTAAAAGGGGCAAAACTCACTGGCATTCTGTTGACAATGTTTGTTGAGTCTAGGGAAGAAAACAATGGGGGCCACACTGAATCATACCATTGAAGTCATTGGTACTTCAGGGTAATACTGTAATGATAGTTCAAATCCCATTGCCTGTATCCTGAGGACTTTATTCTAGCATCATACGGCATTCTTCCTCTGTGACATTGTTAATCTAAGACAAACCTATAATTGATCTTCATTTGGTTTCATTTAACCAAATGGTTGTTCATCTCAAATTCCTAGTTAACAACAGTTAAAAGCATTTTATTGAAATGAAATGTAATGCATTGCTTCTCTTCATGTTGCTAACTGAGGTCAGACTAGAGCAGTGTGCCTCAACCTAGTTAAATTTAAGAAGTTCTACAGTTCTCAGAATTTCACAGCCAGCATACTGGGGTTCCTGGGAGGTCTTAAAACAGAGCTTTTCAACCTTTTCACCCATTGTGCCACTTTTAGGATATGGCAACATCCGAGTACCACCAGTCGCCTAGCAAGGTGTCAAAAACTTGATGACCAAAAAAAAAAAAAAAAAGGAAAAAAGTGATAAAGTACAGGTAGTCCTCAACTTACAACAGTTCGCTTAGCGACTATTCGAAGTGACAATGGCACTGAAAAAAGTGCCCCCCAAGCCACAGCCGAGCAAGACACCTGCCTGCCCGCCCGGCCGCGCTCTTCCTCCTGTCTGAGGTTTTCATTGTTGTGAGCATTTCTGTTGAGGATTGGCAGCGGGGGTGGGGTGGGGGGTGTTTGGTTTTTATTCCCCCCGTCTGCTGGGTGGTTGCAGCAGGTTTTGGTCGCTTCACATGACCCTGGGACACTGTGACCGTCATAAATATGAATCAGTTGCCAAGCATCTGAATGTAAATCACAAGACCCTGGAGATGCTGCAACATTCCAGCTGATCGGCGCTTCTTCTGGGCTCAGCAGAAGTGCCAGGATCAGTGCTGAGCTCCAGCTGAAGCCTGGCCCTGATCCTGGCGCTTCCGCTGAGCCCTGACAGCCCTGCAGCTCCAGCCGTCTCTCGCTCAGGCTTGTGCGGTGCTGCCACCGGTTCAGCTCATTCCCCTTCCTCACTACCACTTTTCTAGGATGGTCGCGTACCACCTGCCAGGTGCCCATGTACCACAGGTGGTACCTGTACCACTGGTTGAAAAGCCCTGTCTTAAAACCTGACTTTGGTCCCTAACAAGGTTAATGTTTAATGCATTTAATGCATTCTGGGGGCTCTGTTGTGTGTGTTACCATTAAGATTATTTCAGTCTAGGCTGTCTATGTGGTTTTATGGTTTAATTGTTTTTACAGTTGGGGAATTTTTATGCCACTCAGTGTCCATGTAATTTAGGCAGTAAGTAAGTAAGTAAGTAGGTAGGTAGATAGGTAAGTAAGCAATTTAAACAAATAAATAAAAATAGGCAATTCAACAGCTGTTCTCCAATAGAAAAGCCAAAAGCATCTATCTAACTCTATTTGGGCAATCTTAAATATTTAAAAGTAACTGAGATAAGAAGCTGATGAATGGCATTGACTTGCTTGTTTTGCATTATCGTTTGCATATTCATTTATGGAATGAAGAACCCTGAATCTCCGAAGAGAGAAGCTGAGTTGAGTTTTACTGATCATGTAATTTAGCAGCCATCCAACCACTTTAGTGGTTTTTCCCTAGCAATAATGAGACAAGAAAAGTGGACAGCTGGAGCACTCCTGGTTTCCTGTATTCATAATCCCAGGCAAGAAAGACGAAAGGCATCCTGTGAAAACCCTCATCCTGGCATCTTGGGTGGAGTGGGCAAAAGCAGGCTGCTAGCCTGAGACTTCAGCATCAAGTTTGTCTGGATGCTGCAATCCTGAATCACCTACCATGTTGATCTGATAGGCGTGGATTGCATGAATCAGGCTTATGGAGAAATGTCCCTGAAAAATACTTGCTTCAAAATTAGGTCATGTTTCAACTCAGTGGGGACATAAAAACACATGGGGTGTCCCTCTCCCAAGGAATTTTAGTTTACGCCTTTCTTAATGACTTTTCAGGTCTGGTAGTGGAAATTTAATTGGGGTGCCACCTTTATAGACCTTGAGATTTTTGTCGCTCGCTACATTTTAAAAGCATTCTTTGTGGTAAGCATTTTAGTATAATTTGGCAATGTCTTCTTGACTATTCCAAACTGTAAAGCAGACTTGCCTCATCTTTTTTTTTTTTAATTTGCCTAATCTAGTATCATCCTACTGGTAGATATTATGGGACTTGTAATCCAACTATCGAGTGGATACTTAATCAGGGAAGTATTCTGTGCAGATGCTAATCAACTAGAATCCTTGCAATGAGCTTTCGTTCAGTGCTTTGGTGTGCATATCATTTTAAGGGATCGCAGGCCCTCCTTTTTCTCTAGAATAGGCCCTATAACAGGGGTAGGCAATCTTGGCTCTTTTATGACTCATGGACTTCAACTCCCAGAATTCTTGAGCCAGCCATGCTGAGGGGAAAGGGAGAGGTTTCCAAGCTGAGCCATGCTGGCTCAGGAATTCTGGGAGTTGAAGTCCACGAGTCATAAAAGAGCCAAGGTTGCCTACCCCTGCCCTATAACATCCTCTTTACCTCCTAGCAAACCTCTTTTTCTAGGAAGATATATTGGACACAATGCATTCAAGGAGTGAGAACAAGAAAATGTTTGGAAAAGACAATTCTATGACTTCATTTTCTGGTGATGATATTCCACTCTTCATTTAATGTCCTTGTGATCCTGGGGCAATATGGTAAACAATAGAGTGCTAAATATGGTATTAATACACAACTTACATCGTAAGTATTCCAAAGTATCTTAGAATGCCTTAATCTACTCTCTTAATCTTGCCAGTCATTTTTACTAGAATTCTAAGCACTGTAACTTGGGATGCAGAAGCTAGAAATCTAAGAACTTCTACAAAAAATGTTTATTGCTTGCTGGCTTGATTTACAGGGCTTATAAACCTGACCCAATCTCAAAAGACTCTATGCAACAAGCTCCCATCCCCCAAATAAGCCACTATATCAGAACAAATTCCAAACCTAAAATAACCCTAGAAGGCAAAGATAAAACCCCTAATAAAACTGAAAAAAGTGCCTGTAATCAGTCAGTTTCCAAAATGCTTTGAAAGAAAACAGTTTTAACTTCCCTGTGGAATTGCAGCAAGTACACGTAGCCTTTATTGACTGTCATTCAGCGACTGTTTGAAGTTACAACCAGCATTGAATGAGGAGGACTTGCAATGGGTCCTTGTAATTGTGACTATTACAGTGTCGTGGCAATTGCATAATCGTGATTTGGGTGTTTGACAACTGGCTCGTATTTACAACATTGTAGTGTCCTTTAGTCATGTGAACACTATTTGTAACCTTTCCTACCAGCTTCCAACAAGCAGGTCAATTGGGAAATTGGCAATTGTGTGACTGTGGAACTGCCAGAACTGTGTTTGAAGGTTAGCCCAGACGCATAACATTGTGTTTGATCACCATATCACTTAGAATAGGTCCAACTTACATTGTTAAGTGGTGATTCCCTATAGTTTCTTGGTGGAGAAGAGAGATAGTCCTCATCTAGTGATTGCCTTATTTAGTGATCATCAGCAGGTACGATAATTATGAAAAAGTATTCTTGTAACAACCAAGTTTCCTTGTCCCATCTTTTCACCCCATTCCTAAAAAGATGCCAGTCATCAGAGGGAGGTGGTTGGCAAAGCCCAAGAAGGAGAAGCTGCACAAGATTTCTTAGGTAACTCCATTCCATGACTTGCTCTTAGAATCCAACCCCATCGCTTTCTATTCTGTCACAAGCGTGACCCACAGTTCTCTCTTGTGCTAACCAAAGACTAATTCTAAAATAAAGCCTCACCCATTTAGAGCTATTCGAATGGTGTCAACTATGGTAAAACTCTCATCTCCAGAGACTGCAGGTATTCATTATTATCCTAAAATTACAAGAAGGTTCAGGCAGAAATATTTAAAGACCACATGGAAGCATAAACAATGTTTATTTTCTCTGGACTGTATGGTTAGTGTTTGGAGTTCTCTGCAAAGGTGATCAGAAGGTGATCTGACTTGATGGACAGCATGTAGGATGCCTCCTGTGATCCTCCACCTGTCGAGCCATGGACCAGTGATTAATGAATCAACAGCATGGGATATTTTTGACCAGAGAAATCCAATGTAATGTACATATAAAAGGGTAGATTCAAAGAGTGCATATACATTGTTAAACTAGGATATTGATGTTATGTTTTTTTGGAGTTTCAACGTTTTTAGGCTTTTTGGTAATTAACAAGACTTCAAGCCCTGGTACTGAGTTAGCAGTTTGGGGTTTGGTCAGTACTCAGGTCCAGATGTCCTATAAAAACCTAGTGGTTCTTAATAGACATTAAAATTGTAAAAGATTTGCCCTGACCCTTCTCTTCAACTTATAACAAATGTAATTTCCTGTTTCCTTTTGTCAGATTTTTTTTTTTACATAATTGCCCTGCTATTTTATCAGAGTCCCAGTTGATCTTTTTCTTCTATTTGCAAGCGTTGTACCATTTCGTATCATTTACCATTGTACTTCTTTCCTGGAAAATCCGTTAGGAAGAAAAATAAATCCCGAGAACTGCTGCTGAAAGTCCTTTGATTTGTTGAAATTGTGACTAAAGATTATATGTTGGAATTACAACACTGAGGGACTTTTTCTGATTATTGGGGAAATAATTACTGTTCTTGGTGAAAGAGAAAACCTTTCAAAGCTTAAATCACTAAAGTTAAATGCCAACACAGAAGTATTTTTTTTAAGTAGTCTGGTGAGGCTGAGGTTGGATTATAAGTACAGTAGCTGTGGCGATAACACTATTTTAAAATACATGCAACACTAGAAAAAGTATGTTTCAGCTTGGAGAATAGCAGCCACCTTGATTATATCTGGGAGTGGGCTTACCAGATGTCCAGTAAAACGAGGACAAATCCTCCTTTTCCTGTCATGTGCTTTGTCCAGCAGATATAATATTGACAAAATCAATATCAGTTTTTTTTAGTGTCTTGGGCTTTTGCGATTTCTTTAAAAAAATTGGGCTGCTTTCACAATGGAATTTTTTATTGTGATCAATTCAGTATTATTGCTAGGATATGTTTTTGAAAATCAAGATTTATTGGAAAAATATTCCAGTTGAAAAAATGCGTAGTCAACTCTACAGCAAACCTGGCTGCAGCCATCTTCCTCATTCTAGGTTGCCACATGAATGGGATGGGGTGCGGAGTATCTTTGCTAGTCTAAACAATTCTGTGTCCTGTGGGAACCAAGGTCATTGTATCGGTTAGTTTAGAGGGTTGGGCGTTTGTTAGAAAGCCTGCCAAACTATTCTATTGGGAATGTGGATTATAGTGGATAGAGTAATTTCATATACCTGTAGGCCTAAGTCAGGTTGTTGTTTTTTGCAGTGTTTCATGGTAGTGTTGATCGTGGAAGCCAAGAAATTTAAACAGTTAATGTGTCTTCCTTTTTTCCCATTTGTCCTTTCCAATTGTCCTCCTTATTCTTTTTCAGATAATCCTTCCTGGGCCAAACCAGACTTCATTAGGACAGTGGGCTCATGTATTTAATTTTGTTTAGAGTTTGAATCTGCAGTAGGAATTCCAGTATGACATTCCAGTTGCAGCAAGATTGAAAGGGTGTTTTTTTCAAAAAAAATGGCACAAAGTCCATCAGTGTACAGCTAGAGAACATCCATGTGGAAAACCCAATGGAGGACATTTAAATATTTGGAGGAATCCCCTGGGGAAGACTTCAGGCAGCTCTCCAAACAAACTGAAAAACAATTTTATTCATCTATTTTGTTTCAATATATAAAACCATCAGTGATGTGGCCAGCCCAAAACTGAGCCTTAAATTTACAAAATTTAAGTTGGAATGTTTTCTGCTCTTTGTGGCTTACACACACAGAGAGAAAGTGAGACTACTGAGCTCCTTGCTTGGTTTCAACTTGACACAATCTGGTTGAGCACACCAAGAAAGTTTGTGAGCAATATCCCCCTTCCTTAGTTTCTCTGTGACCACAGAGAGCCCCTTCAGCTCTCTCCCTTCCGTTTTTCTGTCCCTGAAATTTCCTGCTTGCTTTTTGAAGGTGTGAGTTGCTCCTCTTCACATTTTGGACAAAGCTGGTTGGCAGCTCTTAGTCACCACAGAAGAGACCGAATTCTTAAGACAGAAATGGCAAATGTGCTTTCCACTCAGCTTTCGCCCAAAGGCTCCCGGCCAGGAGAAATAAGATAAAAATCTTGGACCCAAAACTACAGCTACGCACGCTACATTGCCAGGCAGCTTCAGTAGATCAGATGTCACTTAACCTTGGGAGGAGTTGACCCATATTTCCTGTCTCTTGTGTCACTGTCCACTTTTTCATCCTTCCATCTGCAGATGCAGATAGGCCTGATTCTGTCCACTGGTCCAGGTGAGTCAAGGGGGACCTGCCTGCCTGTCGGTCTAGGTAGGTTTAGGTATAGGTAGAATAACAAAAAGGAGAGTGATTTCAGAGAAAGATCCTTTATTCTTCATCAGGTCTAAAGATCCCAAGTAGGAAGATGGATTTGTGCTGGCTGAGCCTTTCTTTCAGAAGCCCTCCTTTCCTCTTGAATTTTCTTTTTCCTTCTCAGATTTCAGTGCCAAATAATTTTAGCATAATGGTACAATTCTCCAGAAAAGAGGCTTTCCTTAGAATTGCTATCTTCATAACATTTCAAATTCAATAGCAGTAGATTGGAGAAATCATTGCTTAATATGTGCTTTTTATTATAAAATCTGAAAATAAATGTATTTTTACAAGCCAGTTCTCATTCTTTAAAAAAAAATAAAAAAATACAGGAGCATTGTCTACAGGGAACAGTTGGGGGATTCCCAGTGATCTAATTATCTAAAATAATGCAATCCTTGTTTTTACAGGTTTTTAAGGAAGCCCTCTTATGAATAGGAAGGCTTCTTCTTCTGATTGAGCATTGGGAAGTGATTTTAGTTGACATGTCAGTTTGGGATTCCTGTAACTTCCCTTCCCTTCCTCAGCTTTGTACTGGAACTATGTCAAAAATCTGCATAGAAAAAAAAAGTAAATTAGAAACAATGTAAAGGGAAAGTTATCTCTATGATATCATTGTACAGTAATGTAGAAAATGTTGGGAACTTTCCTATGGCAATGGGGCACATCATATCTAACACTCCTGTCCTACAGTTTCTGCTATTTTACGCAGTATTTCCAGTTTTCCCCATGGAGAGAATTCCTGTGCACTAAAAAAATGTCTTTCCTTCCTAGTTTTTTCCCAAGTTGCAGGGTCCATTTTTTTCAGATTAGCAAAGTGTTAATCTACTGGTTGTGACAGAAGTTGATTTGCCCAAGTCCACCGTTATGGGCTGAGGAATATTGGCTCAAAGTCACCCATGCAATTTTCATGCCTGACTTGGACTCAAACTCACAGTCTCCTGGTTTCTAGCCCGTTGTCTTAACTACTAGATCAAACTGCCTCTTTCTCTCTTTTTCTTCCTGGTGTTTTTCCTGCAATTGCAGGGTCCACTTTTTTGGGGGGGATCAGCTGAGAGAGTTAATTCGTTGGTTGCAACAGGCACATTTCAGCCCATATGTGAAAGAAGTCCTGGGATTTCTTTGGGACTACTTGGATCCTGAGTAGATATTGTTCCAATCAGCCATGGCAGCTATTGGTGAATGAAGTTCAAGCATGAGAAATAAATGTGATATGGAGAAGACCAAAGCAAAGGTTGCTGCTGCTTATTTTGCAGAAGCAGCAGGATAGTTTAAGGACAGAGAATTGCAGAATTAAGTTCTGTCACACTTTTTCCTCCCTTCCTCCTCCGCCACCCTCGTTTAGTAGGTGATAGTTGGATCACTCAGAGTGGTGACCATCTACATGCAAAGAGCTGTTGAAAAGATGGGTTCAAATAATACCACCGGAAAATCTTAAAGATTATAATCAGTCTACTTGGGCAACAGGAATTGACAGCAACTTGATGTCTCAGAATTAATTAAAATAGTTGCTATTTTCCATCATATTGGAGAGCAGCACTGGCCATCCATTCCAAGGAGAAGAATCATAGTTCTACAACGTTTGCTGAAAATGCAATTCCCAACAGTTCCAATCAGAATTGCCTAAGGTGATAGACGTTGGGAAGTATAGTTCTGTAACAACAGAACTGCCACTGTTCCCCACATTTGCATAAGATTTCAGTGAGTACGTTCTGCTTCAGCATGGTTGATAATATTAGCACTTAAATGTATTTTGATTATCTGCTGCAAAAGGGCATAAGACATGTGAAACTCCTTTCAAAACCAACGGTTGTCTAAAATACTTGGAGATTTTCTTGAATTCAGAGGTACTTAAGCATATGCAACTCTGGAACAGACCTACTGCCAACACAAGTTGCTGCAAATCAGACTTATATCCTGATCACACACTGCTTTCAGCAACCTTTTGCTCTCCAGATGTGTTAGATATTAGCTCTCCTAGTCTTCAGTCATATTTAACCTTGGTGACCAGGAATAATAGTTAACATTTAGCACATCTGGAGGATAGTTTTTCAGAGGAGCTTATTTGACATACCTCTGGTTTCAGTGGGCTTTCTCCAATTATACAGGGCCTTAAAATGTGCTGGTTTGCGTTTTATGATTAGATAGACTGCACAATTCTGCTTTTTCCCCTTCTTAAATGTAGAGATTTGTAAGTTGTCCTTAGCATATTTCTGTTGTAGTATTTCCTCTGTTGCAATTTCTTAACCAACCATAAAATATTATTCCTTTTTTTTTAGGTAGAATAAGAGGAAGAGAACATACAGTAATGGAGTATATGAGTACTGATAGCGAAAATAAGGAAGAAATTGACTTACTGCTGACAGATTTAAATATGTCGGACGTAATTGACATCATGGAGAACCTTTATCCCAAAGGTGACCTGACAATTTACAAAGACAGCCTCATTGCTCTGCATCCGGAAAAGAACAATAATGAGGAACGGACCGAATCTTTGCTGTTCAGCCGAAGAGAAGTTTCTTTGCTTTCGTGTGTCAAGTATGGGACTGTGGAAGATCTACTTGCATTTGCCAATCAGGTGTCAAACACTGCAAAGCAAATATGCCCGCACAGGAGACAAGAATCTGGAATCATATTAAACATGGTATGTGTTTTCTGAAACCTCCATCAGCTATTCTGCATGAATGTATTTCACATGGATCTTGGCTCAGAGCTGTGGTTTTGTAGCTGGATTTTGGAGTCTCCACAATTTAGGTCTAGCTGATAAGATTTTGCTGACCAGCCATTGCTGTCCACAGACATTCCTATACTCTTATCAGGCTGTAAAATATCTAAGTATGGGAGTTAGATATTACTTAATTCCAAAGTGGTGAGATGGTAAACTTTGACTAATAGTCTCAACTACTGCACCTTATTTGAGTGACTTTGGGCCTCTCACACTTTTTCTCATTTCCATGTGTGCCTCAGAGTTACTGCTGTGGAGAAAAGGGAGGGAAAGGTCCTCAGGTTACCACTTGAAGCTCCAGGAGAAAATTATATTGTACAGGAAAATGGATCCTGGACTGAGCTGTGGAGTCTTTAGCTTGGATTTAAGTTTTCTTTTGCAACTATAATGAACAAATCTCGGAGTGCAATACTGTGATTAGCACCTAACTGAGCTTGGCTTTTCTCAAAAAGATAAGCAAGATTGGATTTGATTAATACTTGCTGGGAGGTCAATCCCAGGTTGTAGGTTAGGCTGAACAATCAAAAGGAGGCAATTACAGCCTTCCACATAGTGCCCAAAATTTGACATGGATGTGTCAAATGAAGTTGCCAGGCATTGAGCTTGCTGTGTGAGGCTTTATTGTATGTTGATTTATTTTCTTAAAAAGAGAACTGCATCTATGAACATAAAACTAAAACAGTTTGCCCCTTATTAGGATGTATAAAATTATCTCCCTGTGACACCCTGTATGAAATTACATTGAAGCTGCCTTTCAGTTATTCTGCCTGTCTGCCTGTCTGTCTGTCTGTCTAATTTATATAGCCACCCATCTCATCAAAGTCATCTTTTGTGCATTCCCCAACTTTAAATCTCAGATGTGATGCAATTGAAAATCTCATGTAAAAATACAGATTGAGACAAATATCTAAAATCTGAGCATTAAATGTGTTAGTTAATTAATATACCACCCATCTTCACCAATAAAGACGACTGTAGACAGCATACAAAATGGTAAAAATATAAAAACAGTTTAAATTATTAAAATTATGCAGTTATCTATCAGGTATAGTGGCAGCATTCTCCTTTGTCTCCAAGGATGGCATATTTGTGAGTCCTTATTTATGGTTGCTGTTTTATCAATCCTTGCTCACAGTTGCTATTTGCAACCCTGAGGACTAGAAAATTAGGTATCCTTGACAAAAACAAATTAAAGATGGAGTTTCCATAACAGGTTGAAATTAAGACCAGGAAAACAGGATCTTCAAGCTTCTTGTCACTTCTCATAAAGACAGGTTGCCCTTTGATTTCTGTCAGTGTTTTTAGATGAGAAAAAGTAAGTCTAGGTTATAAAACAATGGTAAGCAACAGCTGTGAGAAACTATTGGATGGAGCTAGTTGGCTTTTTGGTTTTGTTTTTCATATGTTCAGGACTTTTCACAAGGTTTTCTAATCAAATAGCATATCAACAATGTCTTGCCAGCTCATTCTCCATTCTGTTTTTCAACTTTAGCTTTGCTTGTGTGCCAATTCAATCATGGCTTCAAACACAATTAAACTTCCACAATACAGATTAATCTGTGTAGAGGCAGTTGAAATCCCACTATTTTAGAGCAGTTGAAGTTAGGCTTAAATATAGCGATCTAGTTGCTATACGTGAGCTCACCCCCAGGTATTTTGATAGCTTTCTCTTGATTAATTTTCCTTTGGAGAATTTTACCTTGTTAAAAAAAAATCTTATACTTTCAAAGAACCATTCAGTCTTTGCAATATGTGAATGATTAAATTTCAAATTTCTTCTGCATGATCTATTCTGAGAAAAATAATTAGTTTCTACTCCTCTGCCAACCTCCTAATACAACCTTTGAAGGTAGAATACCTTGTATTTGCTTACCTCTCATAGCCAAACTTGCAACTCTGTAGAGCAAAAGGTTAGGAGATGGCCAGAATTGCCTAACAAACTACTAAGAGGACTCCTTATGTAAGCCTGTTGATTAGGCTGTCAATCAAGCTGTTGTTGCCAGACAATTAAGTGCAATGTATGCTTTATGCAAGGCTAATCACCACTTGGAATTATAAATATTTCCAAGATGAATTGAATACTTCACATGCTGTTCCCATTTTATTGTTCTATATAAAGACTGCTATGGTCATGGAACTGCTGTGTTCTGAAAAGTAGAACATCAGCAATGTTCTGTTAGATACAGAGCTGTAGCTTAGAGTTGCTATCATCTTACAGGTTTTGTTTGTGAAGACCTAGATTCTGTCCTAGATATAGGTAAAAATGTTTTGAAATCAGGCTTCAACTCTGGTAACTTCATGCACATATCCATGCATTTTTCATGGCAGTGTTTCAGAAGTAGTTCATTCCTGCCTCCTTTTGGTATTCCTTTATCTCTCCTCTAATTATCTGTCAGCCATAGGTGTCCCAATGGTCTCTTAACTAGAAAGTGTTTCTCAACCTTGACAATTTTAAGGCATGTTTTATCAGGTTCGCCTGATTCACCAGTTGCGGCCTTTTCTGGACCGGGACGCCTTACACACAGTCACTCATGCTCTTGTCACCTCCCGCCTGGACTACTGTAACGCTCTCTACGTGGGGCTCCCTTTGAGGAGCACCCGGAGGCTTCAAATGGTCCAGAATGCGGCCGCGCGGGCGGTGTTGGGAGGGACTCGTCGCTCCCATGTGACACCGCTGCTGCGCGAGCTGCACTGGTTGCCAGTGGCCTTCCGGGTGCGCTTTAAGGTGTTAGTTACCACCTTTAAAGCGCTTCATGGCATAGGACCCGGTTANTGGAACGAACTACCCCCCGAGATTCGGATAATTCCGGATCTCCTTACCTTCCGTCGCGCCCTCAAGACATGGCTCTTTCAGCAAGCGGACCTGACCTAGGGTGGATTTTATACTGGGTTTTTTAGGAATTTGGAAGACGCAACTTTAAATTTGGTTTAATTCAGTTTTAAGGGGGGGATTGTATATATGTTTTGGTTTTTAAGTATGTTGTGCGCCGCCCTGAGTCCCGTCGGGAGAAGGGTGGCATATAAATTAAATTAAATAAATAAATAAATAAATAAAATAAATAAATGTGGACTTCAACTCCCAGAATTCCACAGCCAGCAATGCTGGCTGTGGAATTCTGGGAGTTCAAGTCCACATGCCTTAAAATTGTCAAGGTTGAGAAACACTGAACTAGATACACTACAGAGCTGTTCTTGCTTAGCTTCTGAAATCAGCCAAGGTAAAATAACTGCTGTTACCTACTAAGACTTTGTAAAGGTAAGTGAGAAAGGCCTTAAGAGATTGGGCAAAAAGTCACTGCCACAGGTACAGTCAGATAAGACACAGCATAACCTGCAATAGGATTATGGGCAGGGCAAGAGACTCGGAAGAGACATCCTAGTTTCTCAGATGATAAAGGAGGTGAGGAAGGATTGTACTTTCAGATTGCAAGATTCTGTCAATGTAGCTTTACAACAAAGTAGAATTAGCTCATCAGGTCAGATTCCTACCTGGTTTGCCCAGTGAGGACAATATCTTGCAAGTCTGAATCCAGCTGCAGGTTATACTGTCTCTTATCTGCCCATTCCCTTGGCAGCATCTGTTTGCCCAGTCTCCCAAGATCTTTCCCAACACCAATTACAGACTCAGGCCCTAGTAATTTGCAACAGAAAGATCTGGGGGAAAAATGTGAGACCTCAGAAAAAGCACTGCAAGGTAAAGGTAGATGGTGCATATTGGTTAATTCAGGTATGTGTATTCCAGTAAACACATCTGTATTTCAGTGTAAAAAGGTTGTAAAGGAGCATTGTGTTTTGACTTTTTCCTTTATCTTAAACATCTTTAAATAGATCAAACCCAAAAATGGGCGTTATAAGATTGACTCAGATGTGCTTCTATTTCCTTGGAAGCTAACCTACAGAAATATTGGGACTGATTTTATTCCAAGGGGAGCTTTTGGGAAAGTATACTTGGCACAAGATACAGAAACCAAAAAGCGGATGGCTTGCAAGCTGGTAAGATTTCTTAATTATCTTTGGTAATGCCTGTGACATGTTGGGCCTTCTCTATAATGCTGAAATAGATGAGACTATTTGTCCCTTTATGATAGGAACAAGCATTTTGTAAATGTAGTTACTCCAACATGCATACGGTTGACTCAAGTTTTGAAACTCTATCTAAGTAGGACATATCCATTTTTCTTCTTCTTTGGAAGAGACTCCATGTATACATCACCAGCAAATGCTGAAGTGTCACATATGTGAGATGGGTGGATATATAAATTTCATAGATAAATGTAATTATGGTAACAACCATCTGGAGGTGGATAACTATGCTGAAACTAATTAAGTCTGGCCAGGATAAGAAAGAATATCACTTGAATAGTCTTGGTTTGCCAATGAGAGATCCATGGAGGAAAGATAGAATAGCATTAGAAGAATGAGTCAACCAGAGCTTAATGCCCTTTGGGATGGGATGGGATGTTCTAAGCATTCTATCATAAAAAGAATAGGAAGCTTCTGCATAGGTAAACTTATATACTGATGACGGCATTCATGTGGTTTAAAAAGACATATCTACTAACTCCTCCTATATAGGTTTTCTAAAGAATATGAGTTCTGCCACTAATCCCTCAGTCCTATAGTAGAAATATATAGAAAGATTTTTATTTCTAATACTTTGCCTGAGTTGCTGTATTAAAGCAGTAATTTCTATCAATAGTCCACAATCCTGATGTCATCCCCTTCTTCCTGCTAGATACTCCATCATTCTCTGGCAAAGTTGTTAAGAAGATGGGTGAAGATCAAAGAAAGCTGGGCTTTCTCTGTCTATTATTGAGAACAAAGGGAGATTCCCCCTCCCTATTCTAGCTATAAATATGCTGAATTGGTTGGGGTCAGTTTGCTCCCCAGCATCAAAAAAAGACTTAGCTTTTCCTTGGGACTCAAGAGAGGAAGGTTGAGATTGAATGGCTTTCTGGATCTGCTTTCTTGTGGGTTTTTTTCCAAGTTAGATTTCCAGATGATTATGTGAACATGGGGTAGTATTCCACCATATAGATCATCAAATTAAGCTTTGCAGGCATTCTAGCAGAACAGTCTTTGCTTGGACAGTATAATTTAATCAGCTTATGTTTGGCATTGTAGGTCCCAGTGGAGCAGTTCAAGCCATCAGATGTTGAAATCCAAGCCTGTTTTCGCCATGAAAATATTGCTGAACTTTATGGAGCTGTCTTATGGGATGAGACAATCCATCTCTTTATGGAGGCAGGAGAAGGAGGCTCTGTGCTAGAAAAGATAGAAAGTTGTGGGCCTTTGAGAGAATTTGAAGTCATCTGGCTGACAAAACATATTCTCAAAGGACTTGAGTTTCTTCACTCAAAGAGAGTTATTCATCAGGATATCAAACGTAAGTTTGCATAGTCCTTATACTGTACAATATAAACTATATTCAGGATAACCCCAGCTTCTTTTAAGGTTATTTGGAGGTTATTTATTTACTGAAAATTACTTGGATTTCTGCACCCTAGGGACAAGGGATATCCAATTTATCTTTTATTAATACATTTTCATCTGCAGTGAGTAGATAATAAAGTAGAGAATGTTTTAAGGACAATATGTTATGTGGAAATGAAACGAGGTGAATGCTAGATGGGCTCCATGCACTGCAATCCTAACTATGATTGCTCTGAAGCAAGTCCCATTAAATTCAGGAATCTTGTTCACATAAGTAAGCATAGGAAAGTTGGGATGGCTGAAACTCTTACTGGGCTTAGTCAGCAGCCAGAAGCTTGCTAGCCTACTGTTAGTTTGGAGGTCTGCAAATTCCCACTGATATATAGATTTGCTATTAAAGAACATTATGAAGTTTTTTTTCCTTCCCATACATTTATGTTGTAACCCCTTGAAAAGAATAGAGTGATGCAGTCAGGATTAAACATTCTGAGAATGGAGGCATATGTCTTCTGTTTTAATTGGACAAATTCTGGACTCATGCCTACCACTAAACCATGTCTTGCCCAGCCATGATTTTATATTTACTTAACTATGACTTTATCCTTTAAACCTGACAACAAACACATGTTACAAACACAATTGGCTAATTTTACACAAAATACTATAGGCCAAAATCAAATAAACCACATTATGGCGTAGCATAAAGTGTGCAGTGGAAGTGTTGTTATTCATGAATGACTGATGACAAAAACAGGAACACTGAAGTTGGAACTGATCTCTCCTTTCTCTCATCTGCAAGAATTACTTTCTCTGTCCTTTGGACCCCCTGGTTGAATGTTACAAACATCTAGCATTCCTGGAGGGTATTGAGTTGCTCTGGATCATAAGGTTTAGGCCAGGGGTAGGCAACCTTGGCTCTTTTATGACTCGTGGACTTCAACTCCCAGAATTCCTGAGCCAGCCCTGCTGGCTCAGGAATTCTGGGAGTTGAAGTCCACGAGTCATAAAAGAGCCAAGGTTGCCTACCTCTGGTTTAGGCAGATGCTTGCAAAGGAGTTTAATTGCATGAAAGGCCTCTGTTCAAAATTCGGTAATATTTGGCATGGGGTGGGAGGGGATATCTGTCATTGTAGTGTTGATTATCCCAAAGAACTTCATTTCCTGAAATTTATCCAAAAACTCCAAATGTACAAGTCTGCTCTAGAGTACAGATTTTCCTTGACTTTTTACTGTAATAGGTTCGTAAATCATTGTGGTCGTAAGCTGAGGCATCACATGACCAGATCTATTTTTTTTTACTCTTTTTTTTTTGAGGCAGCTGCTAAACAAATGCTTTAGTCATTTAAGTTAATCCATTTTCTCCCTTTGGCGTTGCTAGAAACTGGAAGTAAATAGCAGAAAACCAGCAAAAAAAGATTGCAGATTGAATGATGACGAGATGTGAAAATTACCACAAATGCTGACTGATTGCCAAGCACATAACTTGTGATCATGGGATGGGTGTGCACCCATCATAACTTTGAAAATAGATAATTAAGTGACTGGTCTTAAATTGAGAGTTATCTATACTTAAAAGGGCATTTCCAGACCCAGAAAAAGAAAAGTTCTATGAAGAGAATTTCTTGTTTTTTATGCCTCCCTGTCCCTTCAGAGGCTTTTCTCTCTCTCTCTCTCTCTCTCTCTCTCTCTCTCTCTCTCTCTCTCTCTCTCTC
>NW_015386400.1:2024961-2051944 GCF_001527695.2 Protobothrops mucrosquamatus | reverse complement strand
TCTCTCTCTCTCCCTCCCTCCCTCCCCCTTGCCCTCTCTCTGTCTCTCTCTCTCTGCTGACATTCAAAAATCCAGTGGATGATGTTTATCGTGGCATGGAAAGCATCAGGAGACATTCCGGGGAGGAAAAATGTGGTAGAAATCCTACCAATTGAAAGCATTTCATATCTAGCTTTTATGAAATGATTTTTAGAGCAAGAAAAAAATCAATTCATACTAGAATAGAACAGAACAGAATAGAGCTGGAAGGGACCTTGGAGGTCTTTTAGTCCAGCCCCCTGCTCAAGCAGGAGGACCTATACCATCTCAGACAATTGACTGTCTAGCCTCTTCTTAAAAATCTCCAGTGATGGAGCGCCCATGATTTCTGAAGGCAAGCTGTTCCACTGGTTAATTGTCCTCACTGTCAGGAAGTTTCTCCTTAATTCCAGGTAGCTTCTCTCTTTGATCAGTTTCTAACCATTGTTTCTTGTCCTGCCCTCTGGTGCTTTGGTGAATAACGTGGTGGCAGCCTCTCAAATATTGGAATACTGCTATCATGTCTCCCCTATTTCTTCTTTTCTTTAGACTAGCCAAACCCAAGTACTACAGCCGTTCTTCGTATGTTTTAGTCTCCAGGAATTTAATCATCTTAGTTGCTCTTATCTGAATTTTTTCCAAACTCTCAACATCTTTTTTGTGACATGGTGACCAAAATTGGCTGCAGTATTCCATGTGTGGTCTTACTAGGGTTTTATAAAGTGGTACTACTACTTTAGGTGATCTTGATTCTATGCCTCTATGCCTACTCCTGTAGCCCATCAAAACTTTATTATTCTTTTGTATTCAAAGATGCAAACTCCAGACTTTTCTTCACATACATCTGACTGAGACACAAAGATGCCCTGTTTTTGGGGCCATTTCCCTCTGATGTTGCCTTCCTGTCATGTCCAATTCATGAATGAGATAGACTTAAATTATTCTTAGCTGTACTGGTTTTTCCCTCATAAGCCAAGAGCATCTAAAAACCAAGAACATCCAAAAGCAGCCATCAAATGTGCAAAATCTGCTATATATATCCAGGATAAAGTCAGGTGGCAAATAGTGGCTGGGATCAGAATGGGACTGTTTCAGACTGATAATGGACATGCTCCTTTTCCTCTTATGTGCCCTCCTTAACATTCTGCAGGACATCATTACACTGCGGTTCTTTCAGATCTGCAGAACTCCACTTGACTGCCCAGCCAGGATTAAGGTGATCACTTAGTTTAGCATAACTCTTCTCCTCATTCCCTTCTTAAGAGAGCATGGTAAACTCTGGAATAGCAGTTGTTGCCCATATACATGTAATGCCACTCCTGAAAGGGCTGCTAGAGTCTGGATCCCTCTGTCCTTTCCCCAAGACAATTAGGTCTTCCCTGCTCCCAATTGCTGGCCCGACGTCTCAAGGTCTCTTGCTCTGTCTCTCGCCCTGGCCGTTAGCCCACTCTGGTTGCTCACCTAGGCAGCTCCACTCGCCCGGCTGAGTTCACTTCCATTGTCCTTCAGTGCATCTAGCACCTCTTCTGTTCATTGGCTCACCCACTCATCTGGATCAGCTCATTTCTGCTGTCGTTTGGTGCATCTGGCACCCTCTCTGTTCACTGGGTCACTCACTTGCCTGGTGTATCTGGTGCTCCCTCTAGGCACTGGTTCAGCCATTTCCCTGGTGGCTTCTCTCTCTCCCTCTCCCTCCCTCCCTCCCTCCCTCCCTTTCCCCCTCCCCCCTCTCTTGCCCCATTGCCTCCTGTGCAGCCCCACCAAGCAAGGACCGTGGGGTGGGGTGGTGGCTGGTCCCCTCTTTCTCCTTATGTTTACTTTGCATCCGCCTTTGTTTGCCTCCTGCCATTTCTCCATTTGCCTCCCCCCCCCCTCTCTCTCTGTCTCCCTTTCTTTTCTACCTCTCTCTTCCTTTGTTCCCCCTTTGTGCCACATGCCTGTTCCTTTTATATCCTCTTCCCCTGGGCCATCCCTTCCCCCCTAATTTCTGTCAGGTTGTCTGCCCAGCGACATCCGCTGGCTGAGCATGGCTCTCTGCAACAGTCCCAAGTCCTGCCACACTGAGTGCAGCCCAGCCGGGCAATCACCCAGGTGCCTGCTGTGATAGAGGCTGCCAATCCGCTGGGCTCTCCTGCCTCTCCCTTGCCCCAATTGGATCCCCCTGAGATCCCTCTGGAAGTGGTGCAAGGTGGACACCCTGGGACACCCGCAGCCAAGCTGCTCAGCTGATTAGCACTACACCCCATTGTCGGCTGTCCCCACTACACACAATCCCTGCTACACAAAGAAAGGAAGAAAATTCCTAAGTAAAGGAGCTGCTTCTAACACAGCTTCCTTTCTATTTATTTTTTACTTTGTTCAGTTTGAGTTAGGAAAGAATGGGGCATAAGAGAAAGACATAGGAAGGAACTGCCAGACCTGCCCCTTTCTTGTTGTAACTCTACAAATGACAAAAGTTTTTTTTTATTTCCTGGCTGATGACAAGTAAAAGAGGGCAGTAAAACGAGGAACTGACCGAATGGCTTGATTATCACACTATAATAATAATAATAATAATAATAATAATAATAATAATAATAATAATAATTTATTATTATTATTATTATTATTATTATTATTATTATTTCAACCTTCCCTGGAACCTCCAGTAGATCAGGTTGGGGGACGAGTCCGTCCTTTGGGATATGGTAAAGTCTGTTTACCGAGAGGTCAGAGAAGAATTTTTGAAGGTCACAAGGAGCATTCACCGCTTCTGGAGGCAGGTTGTTCCACTGGTTAATTGTTCTAACTGTCAGGAAATTTCTCTTTAGTTCTAGGTTGCTTCTCTCTTTGGTTAGTTTCCATCCGTTGCTTCTTGTCCTGCCTTCAGGTGCTTTGGAGAATAGCTTGACTCCCTCTTCTTTGTGGCAGCCCCTGAGATATTGGAATACTGCTATCATGTCCCCCCTCGTCCTTCTCCTCATTAAACTAGACATACCCAATTCCAGCAACCGTTCCTTATATGCTTTAGCCTCCAGTCCCCTAATCATCTTTGTTGCTCTTCTCTGTACTCTTTCTAGAGTTTCAACATCTTTTTTACATTGTGGTGACCAAAACTGGATGCAGTATTCCAAGTGTGGCCTTACCAAGTACTGTACCATCCAAAACTAGGACAGTGCCATGTAGCAGTGACTTAGAACAGATGCATTACTGAAGAAGCAGGATAGAGTTTGGCAGTGTGGGTAGAGAATTGCACAACAGTAGAGGCTGAAGTAAATAGCACTTGAATTCAGCCATGAGGAAAGACCTTTGGAAGTTCTAATATTCACCATCCTTCTGAGCAAAGTTCTGCTCCTTGTTACCTTAGGTCTACTTCATTCCAAAAATATATTTTAGGCCAGTCAGTTTTCCCAATTTGGTACCTTCTAGATTTCTCAATCCAATTGTAGTCCTAAATGCATCTGAAGGGTTGCAGGCTGGAGGAATGTGATAGCATTGAAATGCTGCTATTCGGCAAGTGGGAATCAGAAATCTGAGCTATAGACTATGCAAAATATGTCATGCACTTGTGCTTATGTTATCTCATAATCATTCATAGTCCTGCACTAAGACGGGACTTACTCTTATACAACAAGGAGTGGATTGCTAAAGAACCACTTTGGTATTTGAACCAGAGACACCCCAAGAACACCACCCACGATGAGGAAGATACAGGATTTTGATCACTAAATAATTTTTTCTCCTTTTTGACTAAAAAAGCTCTGCTAAAATAAGTGACAGTTAAGCTTGATTTTAGCTTGTCCAAAACAGTGTAGCCATTGACGCATAAGGGGTTGAGAGGAAGAGTAGTTGCAAATGCAGA
The DNA here is from genome assembly GCF_001527695.2 of Protobothrops mucrosquamatus. NCBI lineage: Eukaryota > Metazoa > Chordata > Lepidosauria > Squamata > Viperidae > Protobothrops > Protobothrops mucrosquamatus. The sequence continues at coordinate 2,048,085 of NW_015386400.1, read as the reverse complement.
CTTCCTAAATCTCAGTTACATGTTGTATGAAGATGCATGTCCTGCATGGTGATTGGTTGATCCAGCTTCTTGTTGATACTTTGTTGTTTGAGTGTCCCCAAATGTAAATGCAACAACTATTCAACTTTCTGAATTACAGACATATACATTACCTGACATGAGCCTTTACCTCTTGCTTGCCACTGGGATTTCCTGTTTAAATTGATCTCCCCATGATTTAGTTGAAGAGAGAATGGGGAGGAAGAGAGTGATCATATTTCTCTTTCTCCCTTTTTTCTCATCAACATGTAAAGTTCTCCCATCATCACTGCCACTGGGGCTACTTTGAAACTTAGATAATTTCAAAGACAGTCATGGTGTTATCCATGTGAAATGTTACGACTGAATAGATATTTCAGATCTCAGAATTTTAATTTGCCTTAGGACCACAATCCCCACAAAGTCTGGAATGTTGTGAAACTCCTGAAGGGTGGATTATGTCTACCAGTGGCTCAGGTTGTTGCTGAAGATCCACCAAAGTGGGTTTGTGAAGAGTATCTCATACCTTGGGTCTCACTGGATGCCCAGGAAGTCTCTTAACTTGGAATTGTCCTTGTGAGCTTCTTCAAACCCATAATTCGGTTCTCAGAGAGAAAATGACATAAGGGGACAATGAGACCAAGGTCAGAAGCCCACCTCTACCGAGATATCTCTGTTATCTCTTCTGTCCCTTCTGATATATCTTGAAGCCCCATTCTGTATGGAATATGCAGTTCAACATCAAATAATCCATCTACAACTGGTCAGATAATCCATCTATAAACTGGTCCAAGTGCAGGAAGTGGGGCAAAATAGCTATAATGGTTTTTTTTCCATCTAGTTAGGAATCACTGGTAGAAGAAGTCTCAAATGTATTTTTGCATGCTGTATGTGCCTGTTTAATAACTGCTTTCCTTTTAATTCCTGCCTGTACATTATTTTCTGTGTTAAACTAAAAGTGAAAATGTGTTCCCTCCATAGCCTAATCCTCATTTGTTCCTTTAATTTCCAGCAAGCAACATTGTTTTCATGTCTACCAAAGCTGTTTTAGTGGATTTTGGACTTAGTGTTCAAATGACAGAAGATGTTTACTATCCCAAAGAACTTCGAGGAACAGAGGTAATGATTCTCCGTGAGAAGATAGCCTTATCGCTGCCCCCTCTGTATCATAGTAATTGCAGAAGAATGAGATGGAACCCTGGATAATGTAAATGTTGGCATGGAGTTCCCCTTCTTCTCTGTCCATTTTCTCCAGTTTATTATGCATTAGTAAAATAACCACCATAGTGTGGTTTAACAGCTTTGACATATCATTTAGAATTTATCAAGATTGACATTAGCTAAACATTCTTGTTGGATAGAATTGCGCCAGCATTCTTTTGTCTAATGGTAAAGGGAAACTAGTGAAACACTACAGAAGAGTGTTTCAGATCTAGACAGGTTCAAACAGAAGCAAGCCGCCCTACACATTTGGTCATTATTATCAATATAAATCTTTATTAAATCTTAAATGGGATAGTCTATTATGATTTCTTGCCCTTTGTTAGTTGTTCACCATGCATCACTGCATCAAAATTGACAGCCAAATTTGGCACCAACAATTCTCCTATTTCTCTGAGCAAATGCTCAAAGTTTGCATGGCTTTTAAGTGAGATCAGCAAAAAAGGCAAAGATTTTTTTTTTAAACCTTCTAGGTCAAATTGCTTGGCTTTAAAGGTGATTCCAGGGTACAGTTGTCACAGAAGCTAATTTTCTTTTGGATTTTATTTGCAGATCTACATGAGTCCAGAAGTGATTCTCTGCCGAGGCCACAATACAAAAGCTGACATCTACAGCCTAGGAGCAACCATCATCCATATGCAAACCGGCATTCCACCATGGGTCAGTCGATATCCTCGTGCAGCCTATCCCTCCTATCTCTACATAGTAAGTTTATTTAATTGATTGTCCAATAAATATTCAGCAGCCAGTTGGCATCCTCTTTCTATAGACTTTATAGTAGTGCAGACTGGGAGTTGAAGTCCACTCATTTTAAACTTAGCAAGGTTGAAAAACACTGGGTTAGATAATTGGGTAAAACCTTTTGGTTTTGTAAACGTGATGAGGTTTTTAAAAATGGAACTGTGTTGATTTGCTCTCAGTGTCATGCAGGGTGTGTTTAGCAGCAGAACTGGAAGAAGATTATAGTATGGTAGGATTTGTTGAAAATCTAGGGTATATTTGGGAAATCTACTTTCTTTTCCAGCATTAGAGTTTTGCATTCATTAACCCTAACCCCAAACAAAATACGAGGAAACATGAGTTGGCAACTACATTGCTTATTGTTTATTATAAGCTTATTACCTCTGAACAGGCTTAGACAATAATGTATGATAAATAACATACAATAATCATCATATTATCAATATTTTAAGTATACCAAATAGTAACTGCAGTTAATCTAAATCATGTGCCAATCATTGAAATACAGTGCCTTATAATACAAATCAACTGATAGGTTCATGCCAAGCTCTGGGGTACAGGTGATCCTCAATTTCTGACTGGCTGTTTAGCAACAGTTCAAGGTTAAAATGGACCTGCCAAGGGCTGCTCATCACATGATTGTTTTTCAGTGATCAGCCCGCATTTATAGACTGTTTGGTTCTATGACTATGATTAATTACCTTTTTTGCTAGAAACAAAAAACACTTAATTGGGATAATGGATTTGCCTAAAAATATCATGTTCATGTTACAACCACTGCAAGAAATTGGGCGCAGTCACATGGTGATCTGCTTAAAAACTAGAACAACTTACAAATATAATTCTGGATTCAATCGCAGTCATATGTCAAGGTCTACTTGTCTCTCTCATTCTAATCTCAGTTCACAAGGGCACATTGGAAAAGCCATGCTTTTGCTTCTGTGTACCACATATGCACCCAGTGCATCCTGGTGCTGCTGGTGCCGCTGCCATGAGGAGCGTCCTGTTGGTATTGCCACTGCCACGAGGTGCATGCCGCGACACACCTCATGGCTGCGGCAACAGCAGGACGTACCTCATAGCGGTGGCAGCAACAGCGGGACGCACCTCACAGCAGTGTGATGCATCTTGCAATGGTGGCAACAACAGCAGGACACGCCTCACAGCGGCAGCAACAGCAGCAGGACGCACCTTGCGGTGGCGGCAATGGCAGCGGAACACACCTTGTGGCAGCAGCAGCAGCCCTGTGGCATGGTAAGCGAGTGTAGGGTGCGTGGGGCAGTCCCCCCTCCCCCCACCAGCTCCCCACTTCCCCCCCACCTTGCCTCACCTCATGTCTTAGCAAATAAGTAGTGCTTATTTTGGGGGTAGGGCTTATATAAGGCCCACCCCAAAATATCAGGCTAGGGCTTATTATTGGGGTAGATCTTATTTTCAGGGAAACACGGTAAGTACCCATCCTGTTTCTTTAAACAAGGATTCTAATCCGTGCTTCTGCGTGCAGTATATTCATGCTTATCATCCTCTATTCCCATAGATATCTAAAGAATGCTTTTCTTGGCGGGATGTGTTTGTATGCATATGTATGTGTGCATTTGGGTGTGGTGGAAAGGATTGTTGCTTTGGGTTTCTTTAAATATGCAAGGAGTCAAACTTGGAGGCTTCCAAAATTCCTTCCAAATGTGTGATTACCCACTAGTCCAACCCTGGGGAAGAGACAACTTCAGTTGTCAAGTAGCACAGGAAAAAGGATTAAGCAGTTGCCTCTCAGTAGCACCACTACAATCTAAATTTCTGTGAAGAACCTTCCCCAACTGGCTGATTGGGAACTCCCATGTTTCCATTGTATTAGAGATAATCATAGCTATTCTGCTGTATTCAATCCAGACAACTGAGATGGTGGTCCCATAATTATGTACCAAGCAGCATAGAGGTAACACTCACATTCACAGAAAACTAAGGTCAGAGGGGAGGTTTTTGGTATTTGGGTTGGGAAAAAATAGAAGTATACTTAGTCCTATGAGGTTTGACTACTGGAATATAGTGAAAACAAAACATTGTGGATATGAATCTATGAAGGAAGCTAGGATGCTGCTGTGATACCTCTCAGGCCTTTTGCATTCCCATTGTGTAAAACTTCACAAACCTCCACAGGATTGTGGATATGGGAACAATTTGGAGAATGAAGATGTTTTGTTGATCTGCGTAGGAGGGAGATAAAAACTACAAGCGAAAGATGAATTTTAAAAAAGCAGCTCTGAGCAATTCAGCTTACTTGTCTCTCTACAGAATCTAAACTTGACCAGCCAGAGCTATAAAATTCATCAGTACTGTTTTGAATGTAATGAAAATTGGTCCAAAGCTTAGTTGATTAAAATTAGGCAGAATTATACGATCAGAAATAGAATATTAAAAATATATTCAATATTCCTATATAGACTCCTTTCACATATACAAGCCCCGCCTGACTTTGAAACCAATTTAAGTATTTCCAGATGCAAAGCTGGCAAATTATGCCTTGGGAGGTTGTGCTTTGTTCCTATTTGGGGGGCAGGTTTTAATGTGAAGCTAGCTCTGCTTCCAGAATTCCTCTGGCTTTTTGTCTCAGGAGTAGAATGGCAATTTTCCAATCTGTGAATCAGAGAAAGGAAATTCCTAGAGCAGTAACTTTACAGCACGCAACTCTAGGGAACTCTTTCCTGCCTCCTCTTAAGCACCAAGTTACAATCTTCCTTTTTTAAACATTCTTTTGATAGATCCATAAACAGGCTCCGCCACTTGAGGACATTGCTGAGGATTGCAGTGCTTCTATGAGACAATTATTGGAAGTTGCTCTTGAAAGGAACCCCAACCAGAGACTTTCTGCTACAGAATTGCTCAAACATGAAGCCTTGCACCCATCGCGGGAGGAACAGCCTCGGTGTCAGAGTTTGGACTCAGCTCTTTTTGCACGAAAGAAGTTGCTGGAGAAGAATGAGTCGGAACTCTCTGAGAATATTTCAGGTACGGTCTGCTCTTATCTCCAGTTGCTTCCAGACAACTTCGGTCCTTATAGCAAAGACCCACGCACTTCCCTAGTCTCTTAATAAAAGTCTGAGGGCCAGCAAGACCAATATTTATGTGCAACACAGAATCCTTCTTAATTGAAAAGGCTTTAGATGAAGTGTGTCATTCCGCAAAATCAGTTCACATTGGCAACTAGGAATCTCAAGTATTTTGGAGCTTTCAAAATTGTGTAATCTAAGTGGTCCTCAGGTTACTATCACTCATTCAGCAATCATTCAAACTTTCCACAGGACTGAATGACGGGAACTTATATTGGGTCCTCAGAATTCTGGTCATTGCAATGTTCCTGCAGTCATATGCTTACAATCCTAATACTTGGATTGCCATTATAACCCAAGGACTATCTATAATGTTCTGCAGAATATGGAATATTAGATTATTTTCTAAAAAAGGTTAATAGTAGTAACTGCTCAATAGTAGTAATTGTGAGAGGGACCTCGGTGTCCTAGTGGACAATCACCTAAATATGAACCAGCAGTGTGCTGCAGTTGCCAAAAAGGCCAACACAGTGCTAGGCTGCATTAACAGAGGGATAGAATCAAGATCATGTGAAGTGTTAATACCACTTTACAATGCCTTGGTAAGGCCACACTTGGGATACTGCATCCAGTTTTGGTCACCACGATGTAAAAAAGATGTTGAGACTCTAGAAAGAGTACAGAGAAGAGCAACAAAGATGATTAGGGGACTGGAGGCTAAAGCATATAAGGAAAGGCTGCTGGAACTGGGTATGTCTAGTTTAATGAAGAGAAGGACGAGGGGGGACATGATAGCAGTGTTCCAATATCTCAGGGGCTGCCACAAAGAAGAGGGAGTCAAGCTATTTTCCAAGGCGCCTGAAGGCAGGACAAGAAGTAACAGGTGGAAACTAAGCAAGGAGAGAAGCAACCTAGAGCTAAGGAGAAACTTCCTGACAGTTAGAACAATTAACCATGGAACAACCTGCCTCCAGAAGCGGTGAATGCTCCAACACTGGAAGTTTTTAAGAAGAGACTGGAGAGCCATTTGTCTGAAATGGTATAGGGTTTCCTGCCTGAGCAGGGGGTTGGACTAGATGACCTCCAAGGTCCCTTCCAACTTTACTACTACTACTACTACTACTATTATTATTATTATTATTATTATAAATCATAATAGAAGACAAACTTGAGTGCAGTTGGTTGCTGTATCTGTCTTCTTCATTTTCCTAGAACTTCATTATTTTTGTCAATAATGTCTTAACAGTGCAGTCAGAAGTAAATTTCATAGTTCATCAGGTTACTTTTCTCCTAGCCAATGTAAGGTCAATATGGTTTTTATTTAATAATTGTGGACTTCATTCCTGATTTTGTTGTATTCGTTTGTCAAATAATTCCTGTTCTAACAGAGCTAAGACAAATCTGTATCCGCTCATATAAAGCTCTATTTTATATTTGATATAAAACTTCATTAGAAACGTGCTCATCCCTAATTGGTTTACAAAATTAACTATTTCTCATGCTCATTATACATTTAGTGGATGCCAAGGAGGGATTTAATGAAGAACACTTTAAGGCTTGCTAAAGGAACAAACATCTATTTAGTTGATGATAATATTTAGCTAACAAGAGTAAAACTTTATCTTCCCTTTGAAGTTATCTTAATTGGGAGCCATCATTATGTATACAGTTCCTCTACTTATTTATATAGGAAAGAGGGGAATTCATAAACCATAGAATCACAGAACTGTGGAATTGGGAGGGACCACAAAATTAGTCCAATTCTTTGCAATGTGGAGGAAAACCAATTAATGCATCCTGAAACGGTAATTGACCAATCTCCAGAGATGGAGAACCCCCAGTCTACATAGTTAATTGTTCTGAAACTACTTTTCTAGTGTATAATATATTTTTTTCTTTAATTTTTCCTTGTTAGATTCTTCAAGTCTTCGAATTACTGAGGAATCGGATTTGCTCAGGAGACAACGTTCATTATATATAGACCTTGGAGCATTAGCTGGCTACTTTAATATTGTCCGGGGACCAACAGCATTAGATTATGACTAGATTTGAGGATCTCTCATGTGTAACTGAACAGGAATAGTATATATAGAGAGATAGGAGAGAGAGAAAAGCTTTAATTGGCTGTGCTTGGATTCTTTGAACACTTAACAATGTTTAATGAATGTACTGGATGAATTCCGTTGCTACTTCTAATCACTTCCACATCCCAGTGCTCTGGTAATTGATTTTTAATACAGTTACACTGATTGGTTTGCTTTGGTTATGACTGAAATAATCATCTCCTTTTTAAATAATATTTTGAGACTTTTTTTTGTCATACTTCCTAGTTTTCAGTGCTGTTGCAATGACCTCCTTTTTTCAGACTGAGGGTGTGGCAAATTTAAGAATTCTGTATATAAGCTAAGAACATTTCCAAGAGAACATGACTGAATTCAACGTCACTTAGTTTCCTAATTAATATGTATTGTTTAATTCATGTATATCTACTGGTTTTGAGGAAGAAAACCCCTATTGCTTCTTGCACCTCCTGTTTAAATTTTTATTTATCAAGCTGCTAGACAGAGAATTGTCAAAATGCCTGTTCCCGGTGCTGGCTGCAAATATTTTCCATCAAAATAGTTCTTTGGCATGAATGGGAACTATGCCAGTTCTTGAGATAAACTCTGTCATGTGAATGTAAATTACACAAAGACTTAGTAACTGTAATCATAGGCTATTTGAATGTTAATACATTGTATGATGACTCATGAGGGTGAGCTTAATTTAATCTAAGAACTATGTGTTAAAAATAGACATGTAGTTAGGTGTTATGATTGTTTTATTTCCTATGGGAAGAATACCTCCTTTTGTTTTTGAAGATTTGAGTGCATTTAAAACAGTGTTTTGAATGATAGTAAAACTAGTTCAAGAACAAAGCTTTGTACATCCTGTGGGATGAATACATCAACTTTTATAAAACAGTTTAGTAGTTTATTAAGCTATTTTTTTAAGAGGCATACTATGTATGTTATAAACAGAGTGGTTAACAACATCATAGTTTAGATTTTTTATTTAAATGTCTTTGTATGGAGGGATTTGTATCAATTTCTTGAAGTCCTAATTCCTGAATCAGTTATTGTAAAAAATAATAAATTTATGTTAAACATATTTACTGTTTTGGGATGAAAGTGATATGAAATTATTAGTTTGTTTTGTTCCATTTCTCTTTTGTTGTTAAGCATGTTTATTTCAAAGCTGTTGGGAGGGCAAATTTTCAGAGACTGCTACTTAACTTCTGGGTTTTCTGGAGAATCACGGAAGCTTCTTGTGACAAAAAGGGTGGTCAAGTTCTGTCTTCTACATCTGTCTGTCTGTCTATCATCTATCTATCTATCATCCACATAATCTACATCTCAATGCAATTATATGACTCTTGGCAGTTCACAATAATAAAGCAGAATAATCAAACCAAAATATCACAATATACATTAAAGCAATATATAAAGCAATACACAGAAGTCTTAAAAAGCTCTGTTTTTCAGGAAAGCTAATATGTTGGAGAAAAGTGGACCACTACAGAAAATCAATGCTTTTGGCTTTAGGCCACCTAATTCCCTCCAAATGAGAACATCCTCCTGTTTTCCCCACCACAGTATTAATCTAGTTGGCAGTCATGAGGATGGGAGCCATTTGAGTCCAATTCTCCCTTCACAAGTAAGATCACAAGCTGATATTGAGTAAAGGCCCCTTGTCTACAGCACAACTCACATGGCCAACTCACAGCGGCCAACAGGACAACTTGTTGCAGGACAAGAATTACACTAGCATCAAAGAAGTGGTGGAATAGAATCATTAAAGAAAGAATGCCAAAGGAGGGACAAAATGAAATCTGAATAACAAAAATTAAAATAATGTTTAATTATTTTAAATAAATTTAATTATTAAATTGTCCAGCAGCAAGTTGGCCATGGTGAGTTGGCCATAGTGAGTTGTCCCACTCCGTGCGCGTGCGCACACGCACCACACAGAGAGACATGTCTGAAGTTAAGAATGACAAAGATCCAAGATCAAAGACAATCTAGCAAGTCATAGCCACTTCTTTGGAAGTAACAGGTCAAAAGGAAGTCCAGATAAATTGGCAAGAGAATCACTCTATAAGACTCGACTCAAGTGAAGTTTAAATTAGGCATTACTTAATTGGTTCTAAATTAAATTTATAGACTGCCTATCTCATAGAAACTCTGGGTGGCATTTGTGAATAAATGTAATTGTAAATTATCTGAAAATATTTGTGTCATGAAATTCATATCTGAGTAGAGGTTTGTAATCATAGTACATATTAGATTTTTCATTCACATTTTTTAAAAACGTGCTTAAATCCGTCACTCATATTCTGAAAGAAACATGGCACTCAGGTCACAATTTAGAGTGGTGTGGTGTGGTTCTGGTGTGAATTCCTACAATGACCATATTCCTACTTCAAACTGGAATCCAGCATTTTTGTGGCAAAGGACAGCTGGAATAAGGTGGAGGACTAGTTACAGTATGTCCACTGTATAGATATACAATTTGGTTCTATACAAATAAACATTTAGGAACAATTACTATCATTTAAATAGAAATATAATACCTATCATCAAAGGGAAAGGGAGCGACAATGCCTTGCATGCATAGTTAAATTATATATTTTACTGCCATCAAACTTGATGTCACCAATTTAGTGGATTTAAAAAAGAACTAGAGACTTATCGGTAGCTACTAGTTTTGATAGCTGTATGGTACTGCCTGAATATAAAATCAAACTATTGAAGAGCATCAGTACAAGACGATTATCATTCTCATATTTGGCTTGTACAGTTTCTTAATATATTAAATTGTCTTTTATTTGATGCAAAGTGTCTTATTAGATGAGCCTTTGGCCTGATCCAGAAGACACACAGGGAAGACCTCTGGTTCTTCAAAGGTGCAAAATCAGAATAAAAAGTACTGGGTAGATAGATCAATCAATCATACCTGAGATAATGTTTTGCCCTTTCTTAATTGAATATGGATCAGGCCATGATAAAATCAAGGCTTTATGGATCAGAACATTATGAAACCAAGCAATTGATGAAAGCTTTACTGTAGAGTGCATTATTATGAACTCTTCTATGTTACCCTGTGGCGGTACATTTACCAGGAAGGCAATGTGCTGGAAATTAGCTGTGCTTTTATAATATTTGATTTGTTATACATAAATAGGGCAGAGGCAAGTGGTAGGTCTGAAGCCTCTTCTAGCAGGGGATACACTCCAAATGAGTCAAGATATATAACTCCTAATATTCTCAATTGGTCAAAATTCCTAGACTAGGAAAAGCTGTTTTATAATATTTAGCTAGCTCTCAACATCTCTATGCCAATTCTTCAACACTCATACCTTAGAATCCCTCTTAAATGGGATAATATAACAGTAAAGGCTGTGTCACCTTCTCCAACAGGTATTCCTCATCCAAAGGGCGTAGGTAGGTAGGTAGGTAGGTAGGTAGGTAGGTAGGTAGATAGATAGATAGATAGATAGATAGATAGATAGATAGATAGATAGATAGATAGATAGATAGATAGATAGATAGATAGATAGATAGATAGTCTACTCTCTTGCTATATATGTTTGGCTTACTCTATATGTGTAGGACATTCCAAGAGTGGCTTGCTAATTTCCTCCCACATACAGAGAGCCAAGAATCCTGTGGCACAATGAAGATTAACAAATGTTGTTGACTACATTATCAGATCCATGAACTATTCTGAGAAACAAGTATATATCTCTAATTGGATGACTGGATACCGATGAAATAAATTGCAGTCTATGAAAGCATGTGACAAATTACTTAGTTAACATTTAAAGTACAGAGTTTTTTTTTAACAACAATAGACCTTCCTGGATAATAAAACAAACTTGGGAGTCACATGTATATCTTTCAATGCAACTTTCAACAAGCAGTGCTCTAGTTTAGATGGTAGGATTTGTTGAAAATGTCATATTGAAGTGTGGAATGGAATAATTTCCATCAGTCAACTTGCCATGGCCAACTAGCCATGGTCACCTCGCCACAGCCAATTCGCTGTGGCCAACCCATCACAGCCAACTCAGGACAATTCAGCATGGCCAACTTGCCATGGGATAACTCTCTGTGACATAATTCAACAATTCAATTTAATCATTTAAAATCTTTTTAAAAATATTTTAATTTTCATCATTCACATTTCATTTTGTCCCTCCTTTGGCATTCTTTCTTTAATGATTCTATTTCACTATGTCTTCAATACCGGTATTAGTGTAACTCGTGTCCCATGGCAAGTTGTCCCGTGATGAGTTGACCACGGCAAATTGGCCACAATGAGGTGGCCATGGCAAGTTGGCCATGTAACTGACTTTAATCTCAATATAAAATCAACTGGGAAACTGTGAGCATCTTAGACCAAGCTAAGTCCCAAAACAGTACAGAATTCCTGGAAGCCTGTCACTCAGACAAATCAAACAGGCACATAGAGATAAGCAACATCTACATACAATTCAAAGACACAATAAAAAAGTTAAAAAGGAAACAAAAGACAGTTCAATCAAGGGTCTAACATCAACAAGTCACTAGTATATAAACAGAGAGCCAACCCCACTTTCTTCTAGTATTGATGATGTTACCTAGTTGGGTAATTAAGTGTCTGTTTATTTATTTACCTATTTTTTTAAAAAAAAAAATACAGGTAGTCCTGTAAAGTTAAAGTTTCTCAAAAGCTGGTTATGACTAAGTTCCGAAGTTACAATGTCTATGCCCCTTAGAGCTATTTGCAGCACTCTGCTGTCATGTGACTGGGATTTCTCTGGAAATCAGCATTTTCTTCTGGTTTCCAAAAAATCCCCACCCAATGGATTTGTTTAACAACTGCCACATTTGCTTTATGACCACCATATTTGCTTAACAACAATAAATAAGGTTATAAAATTGGGTTTGATCACATAATGACCAGCTTTATGACAGTCGCATTTTATGACCATAATGGACAGGCTCAATTGCAGTTGTAAGTCAAGGACTACCCTTATTCCCATAGATTTTTGCATGTTCAGACTTTGCATCAATCCTTCTTTACAAATTCCTTTGGCTAGCAGGAAGGATTTGCCTACCAAATTCGTAAAATGCAACAATATGAAATGCTTTTTCTTGTGATTATTCCAGAATATTGCTCTTGAGCTTGAGAAGATCCTGAGATAGGTTATTTTTATATCACCCAGTTGTGCAAACAGCCTTCAGCTTCAGAGCAGATGGCCAGCTGAGTATGTAAAGGAAGTGTGGCAATGTTGCTGAACACATGGCCAGTGAATCTTAAGTGGAATCTGCACATGGCGGTGTTGACCTGTAGTTACTTTAGTGCTTGCCTGGGCCCCAGTTTCTCTTCCATCTTTCTCATCTCAAAAGATGAGATGAGAATTTAGAAATAGTGGAGCAACCTCTGCCTCCATGGGACAAGACAAAGAAAACCATTATTATATACTAGACTAATTAAAGGTCTTTCTTAACCTGCTACTCCCTTGACTAACTGAGCGCCTCTGCCTTAACAAAGGAACCTGTATTCCTGTATAAGAGGTATTTTGATTTTTTGGTCCTTTCAAGGGAATATATCCTCTGGGATAGGGAGAGATTTCTTCTGCAGAGGACTGTTCTTTTATAAAATAATCACAATTCCTTATGATTTGAGGACACCGAGCCTAGCCAAGAATGATCCAGCATAACTTCACAGCCTGGTTTATTGGAAGCTGATTCAACAAGGAGCCTAACGAAGGATTTCAGGAACTCATAGCTCAGCCCCCAATTCCCTGGAGTGGCAAATTATGGGGACTATAGTAAACAGACCTAATACCATCATGTTTGCTACCATAATCATGTTCATAATATTGGCATGCACATTGCTTGTCCCAGCAGCCTCTTCTCCTTCTTTTAATGTGTTTAGCAAGAAGAGTGGAAGGAAACCCAAGAACATTCCCATATTTATGGGGTGACACCCCCCCCTCTTTATTTCCCCTGCATTTTGAACAGCCGTTTTGGTGCTTCTAAAAGGTGACTGTTCTGAATGTTTCTTGATGATAGTCATTCTTATGCTGTGTTGCTATTTGTTGTGATTCTTATGATGTGTTGCTAATTGTTGTTATTCATTATGCTATCTCTATTATACTGTTTTCTGTATTTGGTTTGTACATTTTCCCTATTTTAATAAAACCCTTTAATGGCTTTATACATGTCACAGAGGTGTTCATTTTGAGATAATCTAAAACTGCAAGAAAAGAAGAGGACAACTATCATCAAGGTGGATGGCTCAATTATAGCTACAATGAGTGCACAGTTAGAAGACCTGAAGAGTCAGGTTGGGACTGATTATCCCAGAGAAGTTTATCTATGTGGTCTCTAATATTCAACATTAACCCAAAGGCACATAACCAAATTGGAAAAAAAATTACACACACAACAGTGTTCTCCCAAACAAAGAATGCAGTTGTAGATTCATTAACGCTAAGATCTAAAATTAGATAACTTTCCTACAGAAACAATGGTCTGCATAGGTTGTTTATGTTCTTAGTTCACTTCTCGTCCAGTCAATTTTTATAATCTTTTGGTGATGCAATCAATTGTTTTTGTCCATCCAGGGGAAATTTTCCCCCAGCCTGATGCTTCTCATGAGATAAGATCTGGGTTATCCTAAAATTAGCTTTGCGCCTATCTTACTTGATGTTCATGTTTGAGACCTGACTCATAACTTGCTTTTGAAAATTGGTTCCTCATAACATTGGTCAGTTCACAGCACATGCAAGAGTAAATTAGCACAGTTTCTGTTAGTGACACAGCACAGCTGGTAGCAAATGTACATGAAAGACAGCTGCCTAACCAGCCTTTCTACTTCTTTACATCAGGAAAAACAGAAGCACTGCTGGTTTCCTATGTTAGGAGTTATCTAAAGGGTAAAGCTTTATGTTCTGATAACTCATGGTGGAAAAAGTATATCAATCTAAAATTACAAATTTGGAAATGTTCCAAGTACTTAGGAACAAGTATTGAAAATAAAACTAGGTATACAAGTGGAAGTGAAAGAAAAAGATACAAAATTCAATCCAAAAGTAGCTTTAGCATTTTAACACCCTTAGATATTATGTATCTGAAGTATTTCTAGCAAAAGATGCATTTTAAGCTTTAAAGTTACCTGCAAGTAACCAAGCAAGAAAACTTGCAACAGAGTAATGTCTGTAATCTATCATAATAAGCCAATTATTTAATTAGTTATTGTAAGGATCAGAAGGAGCTATTCACAGAACGATTTCAGGCAATCAAGCAGAAGATGAATCTAAATAAAATAAAGATGCTGATAGAATATTGGTGTAACCTAGTCAAACGCTGTACATCTTGAGTGCATGTTTTCAAGGATTAGATGAATTGTTTGGGGTGTTTTTGATTTCTCTTTGCTTCTAAATTCAGGGTTCAAGTATGGTCAAGCCAGTCTTATTACTCAGCAAATGAAGCAGTGAATGCTGGCCAGTAGCAGCCCTTTGACAATTCTTCTCATCATTATATGACCCACCATTAATCTATTTAGGAGGAAGATAAATTAATTCAGGGATGGGATTCAAATATGTGAACAACCAGTTCTTTGTGTGGATGCTGCTTCCAGAATCCATTCTGGGCCTGGGCAACAAAAAAATTAGCTACCGGTTCTGCCAAAGTGGTGTGAACTGGCTGAATCCCATGTCTGCATTAACTGCTGTCATCCACACTTAGGTTGTCAGGATCACAGGCCTGATGTCCCTATCCGAATACATTAATTATTTTCTAAGGATTATTTAGCTCTGATTCTGATGTTTTTGATGTCTTAAAAAGCATACATTAATCTCTTTTTCACAACCCTTTCTCAGGCTTCATCTTTGTATATTCCATAACTGTACTGCTCCAAAAAAAATGTCATCCTGGAAAATCTTCCAGGGCAATATTTTTCAGACTGAATTAATACAAAGCTAAATAATTAACCTAAGGTATCAAACCGTATAGCTTGACCAGATTTTTAAAAAAGCTAAAAAAATTATAGAATGGAAAATCTCCACAAGTCCAAAATCTTTCAGTCTGGTACTGAAAGGAAAACAAATTTTATGCCAGGGGCCACCACAAAGAAGAACCTGTATCTAATTGCCAGGCATCCTATCATCTGTAGTGAAAAACTTTTAGGAAACCATAGAATCCATATGCTTTTAAAATAACAGCTCAAATTATTTATTCTATTAGACATTTGAATATTTGAAAGAATCTAATTGCTATTATTTAAAACTTTTTCCCCAGTCTAGTTGTATTTCATAGTGAAACTATTGTTATGTTTTATACACTATCTCTGTACATTTCAGGTTTGATAACACCACTTTTTTGGAGTAGTACCATAAAATTATATATCAATGGAAATATAATTTAATCAAGAAGGTAATGCAACAAAGTTTGTTCAATTATATGTACTGTATTCTATGAAAGGTTATAGCCAAATAACCAGAAAAAGGAAGCACAACTTGCTTAGGTTGATATCAGGTAGCTTTCCTTCATCTGATTGTAGCCAATGAGCATAAGTGTTTAGAGAGCCAATCAGGTGTCATCTTGTTTTGGCAATGAGCCAATCAGATCACAGTAGGATTCAGTTATTGATGTCATGTATTGAAGCTGAGAAGAGGACATTTGTCAGTGTGTTATGTGATCGCTATCAAGTTGGTTGGGTTTTTTTGCATTCTTTCATTTAATGAGCTTGTAAAATGTAATAAAATTAAAGTAATGGTGCAAAGAGTTGACTGGTCACCCAGAAAGCAATGTAAAATAGTATTATTAAGTGAACAAAGCTACAGTTATAAAGAAATTAGAAGAAAAATGGATGGAAACTTAACCAAAGATAGTATTTCTAAGTTTTTGAAGAGGTATAAGGAGACTCAGTCACTACAAAACCACACTGGTACAGGCAGAAAAAGGTGCACAACAGCAAGTGATGATAGAAGAATTAAGAGACTGTGCCTATGTGACAGAAGAAAATCATCTCGGTGTATACAAGATGAAATGGCGCAATGCAATGTGAAGTTGAGTGCAAGGATTGTTCGGCGCAGACTGCAGCAATTGTCCTAAAATCTAGAATTCCACGAAAAAAGCCACTTTTATCTCTCAAAGAAAGGTTGAAAAGACTAAATTGGGCTAAAACCCATGTTACCTGGACAGAGGAACAGTGGGTCAGTGTTATTTGAAGTGAGGAGACCAAGATCTCCCTGTTTGGTAGTGATGGTATAAAATACGCAAGGAGAAGAATCGGAGAAGATTTGCATCCTGATTGCATTACATGTACCGTGAAACACCCAGTCAGTGTTATGATCTGGGGTTGTATGACATCGAAAGGTGGGGGTAGAATTTGTGTGATTAATGGGAATATAAATGGCCAAAAATACATTAATGAAATACTTGAGCCCAAACTGAAGCCTTCCGCACATGATCTTTTCCAAGACAATGAAGCATTTATATTTCAATAGGATTCAGCTTCATGTCATGTTGCTGCTGTGTGCAAAAGGTGGTTTCAAGATAATCATATTCCAGTGCTGGAATGGCCTGGGAATAGCCCAGACCTTAACCCAATTGAAAATCTATGGAGCCAACTAAAGAAACTTGTTAATCAGAAGCGACCCAGCAATAAAACCCAGTTAATAGAAGCAATCATTCAATCTTGGTTTCACATTATAACAGCTGCAGAACTAAAGGACTTGTTTCACTCCATGGAACAACGTTGTAAGGCCGTAATTCATGCTAAAGATTACCCAACTAAGTATTAACTGACAGGGTGATAATTTTTGTATATCTCATTTTTTCTATGTGTTTCACTTTTCTTCTTTATAACTGCTATTCTAATAGCAAATCCGTCATAAAGGTTATTGCATTACATTCTTGATTAAATTATTTTTCCATTGATATATAATTTTATGGTATTATTCCAAAAAAGTGGTGTTATTAGCCATCAAATCTTAAATGTACACTTTTCCCAAAAGGTTTCCACAATTTTGGCCACTAATGTATTTTCAGAACAGAGCATCATACAGGTCAGTCTTTCAATTAGAATTATCTATATCTTTTCGAATTATAATTATAGCAGACTCCAGATAATCGGAAGACACTAGATTTGGGAAGCATGATATGTAGTATGTTAATCTTGAATCCTATTGAATTCACAAGGGACCCAAAATAAAATGCTTTAAGATCCTACTTGATTCCTTATCTAGATTAATTTAAGAGTACTGGAGTAATACAAAAGAAGTAACATTTTGATTCTCCTGTGGCCTCATAATTCATGAATAGATAATGTACGAAGTTGTGTGCATGAAAATCCTGAAAAAGGTCCTTGTGAAATAAGTTGTACGCAGCTTGCAAAAATCTCTTTTACAGACTAATCTCTTTCAGTAGCTTTGTTTCAAGTTGTGGCTCACTCGGTGAGTATCCCTTAGTCAATTCACCCAAGTTCACGTGTCATCAACACACGATCCATAATGATGGGAACACTCAGCAGTGACCATCTTTTACTCCACCCAGCCACCAAATAGGAGGCTGTATGGATAGTTATTATTTCCCTCCCACTTCCTGCCTTTTTGTTTGTCCCTTTGAGAGAGATAGAATGTGGTTTTGGTGTGTGTGTGTGTGTGTGTGAGTGTGTGAGAGAGAGAGAGAGAGACAGACAGACAGACAGACAGACAGACAGACAGACGGACACACACACACACACACACACACAGAGAGAGAGAGAGAGAGAGAGAGAGAGAGAGAGAGAGAGAGAGAGAGAGAGAGAGAGAGAGAGAGAGAGAGAGAGAGAGAGAGAGAGAGAGAGAGAGAGAGAGAGAGAGAGAGAGAGAGAGAGAGAGAGAGGAATATGACTCAAGTATATGCTGCTTGAGGGCTATTGTGAATGTAAGCTTCTTCCCAATGACAGGCCCAGTCATTCATAGGGATTCTAACATCTCAATAAACATCCCTGTTCTTTAGGCCAGATGCAGAGCTCCCCACCTCTTTGTTGCAGCTAAAATGAGGCTGAATTGTTGGGCAGAGGCTGGACAACAAGTGGTAGGTACAATCTACCCAAAGAGGCCCTGATTGGAACATATATGGCCTCACCAGGAAATACAGTTACACTGAAGAGCAGAGTCAACATCTCTTTAAAGAGACTTTTATCTCTATAGAGAGGTCTAGCCAGAAACTTATATTTATTTTTTTACATTTCTTAGGTCTACTGTTTATTATTTCTCTGTCCAAACTTATCTATCATCTCTATCTCTCTATCGTTATCATCTATCATCTATCCTGTATCTGTCTTTCTGTCTGTCTAAAGGTGCCAGATTTGTAGGATGGGTAGAAACTGGGGGGGGGGGGGAATGTAGTCCAGTAAATATCCCAGTTCTAAACTATATAGAACTTTAAAGGTAATGATGTACACTCCAGATTTTTTTGTATATGTCTAGTTGCATATTACATTTTATTTATTTATTGCATTTTATAATATTAAACTCAAATGCACTGTTTAAAAATGAGAAATGAAACAGCCATTGAAACAAGAGGCTTACAGAGACCTCGGTTGGTTGTTTTTTTTGAGTCACACTAGGGCAGTGGTTCTCAACCTTTTTAATGCTGCGACCTCAACCGGTCGTAAGTCAAGGACTAAACCGGTCGTAAGTCAAGGACTAAACCGGTCATAAGTCGAGGACTAAACCGGTCGTAAGTCGAGGACTACCCAACCGGTCGTAAGTCGAGGACTTTCCCTGCCCGGAAGCGCCGCGCATGCGTGGTTCCGCCCCCTGAGCCGGCAGAGGCGTAGCTGGCAAGTGGCAGAGACAGAGCAGGCCGACCACCAGCTGGCCCAGCCCAAGGGAGGTAAGGCACCCGCCGGAAAAGGGGAAAAAAATGATGGACAAAAAAAATGGCGGACAAAAAAAATGGCAGACAGCCTTGCTTGGCGACCCCCGTGAAATGGTCGATCGACCCCAAATGGGGTCCCGACCCACAGGTTGAGAACCACTGCACTAGGGCATTATTTCAACTGTGGATGTTGAAAGAGATAGCTAATCATTCTGAAAGTAATTTGGACAACTTGGTATATAAGTACCCAATGGATGTGTGGGGGTATGTGTGGATGTGAATTAGTTTGTCTCCAAATAAACCCAGTTCTGTTTGGGGTTAAAAATGATCCTCTGAATATTTTGGAGAATAGCTGTAGCTCGAGGTTGGAATGTTGAGATTTTTGATGTTTTCCGGGCATTTCTTCTTGCAAATATTTCATTATAAAACTATGTAACAATTTATTTATTTATTTATTAATAAGAATTAAATACAGACTAAAAACCAAGGGGACAGATGGCAAAAAGTGGGGTCTTGTCAGCAGTTTGCCCCCTTCCAACTGCAACAAACCTGATCAAAACAATAGGACATGTTTGCCATGCAAACTGCACTCCTTTGTGCCAAAGTCCTGATGATGTTATCTAAATCGGGAATGAAATGTTTGCAAGAAGAAAAGCGGGCTCAAGCAAACATCATAATTCCATTCCTATTCACATTCTCTACAAAAAGTCTGCAAGGGAATCAAGGAGGGCCAAAGTGATGCAAGCAGCATTGCAGTGTCACAATCCTGCACCCTTCTTTGCATGTATCACAATGTCACCTGCACACCTGTAAGGGCAGAGCTTGTGGTATAATTTTGCAATGCTACTTTGGTCATTCTGATGAAAGCAACAAGTATGAGGAGACACAGCTGCCATTCTAGCTTAATTGACCAGGACAATCAACGCTGGAATTCCTAGGACAGGTTTCCAGGGCCATTGGAATAATATGATCAACCCATTTCTATCTTGCAGTTCTCTCATATGGCTTATTTTTTAAAGATGATCAATTTGTCAGTTTTTTTAAAATTGGTACATTTGATTGTAGTAACTTGAATTTATTGGTGCATTTGATGGCAGCAAACTTCATTCTGATTTTTTTTTAGCTGCTCACTTTTATTCAACAACAATGAGTCAGAAGAACTGAGAGTGTAGCTATGTGGAAAAGCAGGTTTAATTATGTTTATGGCATGTGACAAAAGCATCTGCCAGCCTTGGGAATTAACAGCCTGAAAATCAAGCAAATAACTTCCTCTGTGATGAATTTACTCTAAAATATGCCATAATAGGCATTCCTCCCACTGGTCAATGTTTCGGCCTGGCCCTCCATTTTTCATAAGGGGTGAAACCTATCTTTTGAAAGCAGGATTAATTGCATCCTCTTTTGCATATATTCCTGTAAAATCAGCATATGCAAATTAGTGTCATTGGAAATAGTCTATAGCTCAAGGCTTTATTTAGATCTGGGCTCTTGATGGTCTCTAGTAGATTCTTTTAAGTTGCAAAGTGCTTCAACAGGTGGCAATACCTTGGAATGTAATAGTGGTCAACCACTTTTGTCCTGCTATTGAAATCATTACACAAATGTATCCATACAATTGCTAAAAAATCTAGCTTGCATTTTCAATCTTTTTATAAATGATCAATTCTTTAAACTGCTTCCCATTCACGTGACTATCATAATAGCAACTTTTAGTGTAATTTCTTTGCTACAGAATGCTTAGAAAATCATGTGGGCAAGCAACAATCCCTATCTCCACTCCAAAAGGTGGGGGGAAGCAATGTCCTTTGTTAAAATAGCTAAACATTCTGGGATAAACCCACCTGAGGATTGTGCGCCATCTAGTGACTTGTGAATTTATGGCTATATCAAGGAGTATGTCTACTGTATGCAATGTTGCTTCAGCAGACCAAATTGATGTTCAGCATATCAACTGAATCTAGTAATTAACAGTGCTTTTGGCAACATTTGCTAAAACACAGTGTCATATCTCTATTTTCGCTTCTCTCCCTTGCCTTCCAAGGTCAAACTCGCAACATGTCCTTCAGTGGCTGAGATGGAGGGTTTCTCCTTCAAAGCTATATACAAGACTTGACAATGGGGCTACTACCTACATCTGCTCCACTGGAGTCTTGGCTAGCATCTAGGAGAGCTTATTAGTACAGTTTCTTATTAATACCTGAGGCATATTTTTCCTGTTCCTTCTGCTGATCCATGCTGAGCACAACAGCAGCTAAGCCAGCCATGCAAACCCACATGCCCTAGATATCGCTGAAAGAATGGGTCCACGATTTCCTAAAATGACCTAATGGGTTGTTGGATGTTCTGCCTCTGTCCTCTGTTAGATATTGTTTTCTAGTCTAGAAGTAGCTGCTTTTATTAATGATTATGCCATGAATAAGCAGCCCTTACAGAAATTATCCAGAGGGAGGAGATAGGGAGACAGAAAATAGCATAGTGTTTCCTTTGGTTCTTAGTGGGCTAAGACATAATTTGCTTGATAATAACATAAAATAAAATTGACTGGGATTATGCACTGCTCACAGCTATAAAACTTGGTTGTCCAATCAAATGGCTGGATTCATGCATATGCTAGATCTAAGGCAAGTAAACCATAGTATAATGTAATGATTAGGCAATAAGCACAAAGGAAAAATAAAAAAACACATTGTTTTACCATTCACACAACTCCAACTCCAACATGTACATATGTGTATGCATAAGTGATATTTCCTGGATACCAATAGAAGCAAATATACATAGTTCAGGGTTGAACTACAAACTCCATGCTGCTCCCAGAGATTGGTTGTATACTTGCAGACATTTCATTACCTAGCTGGGTATCGTAATATTTTCAGTGCTAGAAGGCTTTCTGTTTATATACCATAGCAGGCTGTGTCGGTCTTGATGGGGTGTAGTTTTAGTCCAGTGCCCCCAGAAAAATCAAAGACCTTAAAATAAACCCCAACTTTTTTTGTGATGAAGCAGAAACCATTTAGTGGGTTGATGAGAAATGATGTGTAAAAATGAGAGTAACTTTCTATGATTCCTGGCTGCCATACAACAGACCGTTCATTCAGTATCCTCTCAGATAGAGACAAAAGTCTTGAATGTATAGGATAGTCCTCAACCTATAGCCACAATTGAGACCATTCTGTTGCTAAAGAAGGCAGTTGTCAAGTGAGTCTTGCCTGATTCTACAATCTTTTTTGCCATAGTTGTAAAACAAATCACTGCAGTTGCTAAGTGATTAATGTGTTTGTTAAATAAATCCAGCCTCCCCCCATTGATTTAGCTTGTGAGAAGTGGGCTGAGAAGGCTGCAAATGGTGATCACGTGATCCCAGGATGCTGCGTCTGTCATAGCACTTAGCAATAGCACTTAGACTTATATACCGCTTCACAGTGCTTTACAGCCATCTCTAAGCAGTTTATAGAGTCAGCATATTGCCCCCAACAATCTGGGTCCTCATTTTACTGATCTCGGAAGGATGGAAAGCTGAGTCAACCTTGAGCTAGTGAGAATCGAACTGCCAAACTGTAGTCATCGGGCAGTCTGCAGAATTAGCCTGCAGTATTGCATTCTAACCACTGTGCCACCACGGCTCATAAATACATGTAAGTTGTTAAGTGCCTAAATTTTGATCACATGACCATTGAGATACTGCAAATGACATAAGTGTAAGACCTGGTTGTAAGTCACTTTTTCAGTGCCATTGTTGCTTCAAAAATTACGGCTGCAGTGGGCATTGGGAGTATTGAGTAGCTTATGGACAGTGGACATTAAATGGAAAGATACCAAAGACGCTGCCAGGATAAGGTTCATTGGGAGAAGCTTACTGTCCTATGCACTTCACACAAGAGGAACCAATGATGATGATGATGTCACTTCAAACAGTCACTAAACAGATGGGTGTAAATCAAAGACTACTTAGCCCATATTTGGAACATGCATGGTTTGGTCTTTAAGAATATATCTTCCATTTATTTATTTATTTATTTATTTATTTATTAAATTTATATACCGCCCTATCTCCCTTGCGGGACTCAGGGCGGTGAACAGGCGATACTAAAAACCACGAATAAATAAATAATTTCTGTTTTAAAATCGAATTGAATAATAGGCCTGTTCTAAAAACACACCCATACAAAACCCCCCACTGAAACACAATCCAAACT
>NW_015386400.1:2008339-2024861 GCF_001527695.2 Protobothrops mucrosquamatus | reverse complement strand
TGTTTAAATCATTACTGAGTCATTACATGGGATGTTTAAATCATTACTGAGTCTCACTCACATTCTTCCTATTAACAATTGTTATTGTAGAATCAAAAGTGGGAGGGGGGATATTTGCAACACAAATAGAGACCGCTTTTTGGATGCCTGCATTTTTTTAGCCTTGCCCTGGCTACAACTATTTTAATTTTTTTACTTTCCAGTAGATGGCAGTTGAATACATACTGTTCTGGCCTGAGAGAGTCAGAAATGCAAAGGAAGCAGAGACAGATAAAGCATATTTTGTTAAAAGTGGGTACTTTTTCCTTTGAAACTGCAGATAGTACAGTTTGGATAAAAATTGATAGATTTATTTCTTGTAACAATAGTGATTTAAGCAGGACTTATAGTTATGAACAAATGCAAGCATAAAATATCATGCATCTGTTTGACAGTGACGGCTATAGAAGATTCCCATGGAAATACTTCTAAGATCAATGATCTTAGCTAGTCAAGACTGTTAAATGCAAAAATCAACCTCCAAAAATTATGCAAAAGCACACCCTCTTCTCACGTGACTTCCAAAGAGCCTGGAGGCTGTGCGAGAGCACATCTCTT
The DNA here is from genome assembly GCF_001527695.2 of Protobothrops mucrosquamatus. NCBI lineage: Eukaryota > Metazoa > Chordata > Lepidosauria > Squamata > Viperidae > Protobothrops > Protobothrops mucrosquamatus. Next base: position 2,024,264 of record NW_015386400.1, on the reverse strand, counting down.
TCTTGTGTGGTCTCCAGAGCTTTCAAAAATCATGTGAGAACTGAGAATAGTTGTTGGGTATTGATGACTCCTGTGTGTCACCCAAAATGTTGTGGCATGTCACCTTTGACATGTGTGACACAGGTTTATCACCACCAGCTTAAGATGAATTCAAGGCTGTCTCCTTGGATCATAGGACAAGAAAGAAATTACCAGGACATGTTCGGTGCTTGGCTAGTAAGAGAGAATGTATTTGTCCATATATGCTTGTTTGATGATCTGTTAAACTTCATTGTTGATGTTATTGCTTTAGGTCAGGTCTCCCCAGTTGGGTTGGGACTTCATCTCCTAGAATTCCATGATGTTTACATGTACCAATAAAGGAGATTATTTGTAGCTCAGGGTTGAAATGAGGGGTCCTTGGTGCTCTCTGAGCTCAATTGTTTTCTTGCAGATTTTTCATTATGCAAAGTAGATACCATCATCAATGTTAGTCTATTTAAATTAGTTGGATAAGCATAGGAAAGGCTGGTCTAAAGCAAGGAGCACTTTATGTTGTTAGATGCAAGTCTTAAATTAGAGGGTGGCAATTTTCAGATGTTTTGGAAGTCAACTTCTTTAACCAGCTTGACCCAGAGGACAACTTTAATCCACATTTGTAGAGCATCAAATTGCTTATCCACAATAAATAGAAGTTTAAGAAAAACTGAAAGGAAACAACATTGATTTTTCATCTATGTAGTAGGTTATCGTATACCAATATGGTGGTACCGGTATTACATAATAAATAAAGTTTCCTTTGAATCAAGCATAGCTTTTGGTGACCTTAGGGATATTTCCCTTTAATGTCTAGACAAGAATATAGAAGTGTCTTGCTATGTTTTTTTCCAACATTTCCCCCCAACTCCAGTCTAGTCTATGGCTTTGGGATTTTTCTAATGGTTTTCCATCCAAGTAGTAATCAGCCAAGCTTAAAACAGCCAAGTTCAGCTGGGTGCTGCTGCTATTAGGGCCAGTACTATCATATTGTAATATGCCATGAAAATGATCTTATAGATAGTCTTGACTTATGACCAGAATGGAGCTTTAGGTTTCCATGACGGTCGTAAGTTGAGGCCCAACCTGACTAGTTTTTGTAGTGGTCATTAAGCAAAACCATTCATTCCTATGGACATTTTTTGCTGGAAACTGGCTGAAAAGGCTGGAAACTGGGGGAAAAAAGAGGTAAATCAATCACTTGACCACAAAGACTTGGCCATAAAGATGAGCCAAGCACCTAAAATGAGGTCATGTGACCACAGTGGTGTGTCACTGTCATAACTTCAGAACTGGGTCATAAGTAGCTTGGGGGGGAGGGGGGTCTATCATAACTTTGACCAGTTTTGGATTAGTGCAGTGTTTCTCACCCTTAGCAACTTTAAGATGGTGGACTTCAGCTCCTAGAATTCCCAGCGAGCCATCCTTATCTCATTCTAAGCAATCATCTTTTTATCTTTTGCTGTGTTTGCTACAGTCTTGTATTAACTGCTGCTTGCATCATCCCATGTCCTATTCTCTGTTTTGTTTTATATCTAGTTTTCCAGCCACCCTGGTACTTTTTTCCTCAAAAAAAGATGTTTATTTTTTCTATTACTGTTATCTCTGACCTCCCAGGCACAGAGCTTGGAATATTTAAAATTTAGAATAGAATAGAGCTGGAAGGGACTATGGAGGTCTTCTAGTCCAGCCCCCTGCTCAAGCAGGGGAACCTATACCATTTCAGACAATTGACTGTCTAGTCTCTTCTTAAAAATCTCCAGTGATGGAGTGCCCACGATTTCTGAAGGCAAGCTGTTCCACTGGTTAATTGTCCTCACCGTTAGGAAGTTTCTCCTTAATTCCAGGTTGCTTCTCTCTTTGATCAGTTTCCAACCATTGTTTCTTGTCCTGCCCTCTGGTGCTTTCGTGAATAATTTGACCCCATCTTCTTTGTGGCAGCCCCTCAAATATTGGAATATTGCTATTATGTCACCCCTATTTCTTCTTTTCTTTAGACTAGCTAAACCCAAGTCCTGTAGCCATTCTTCATATGTTTTAGTCTCCAGGCCTTTGATCATTTTAGTTGCTGTTCTCTGAACTTTTTCCAAAGTCTCACCATCTTTTCTGTAGTATGGTGACCAAAATTGGTTGCAATATTCCAGGTGTGATCTTATTAGGGTTTTATAAAGTGGTACTAATACTTCACATGATCTTGATTCTATGCCTCTGTTTATACAACCCAGGATTGTATTAGGTTTTTTGGCTGCTGCTGCACAATGCTGGCAGGCTTGCAGGTGCTGGCAAGTTCTTACAGGTGTCATGTATCTCACTGATGTCTCTATTTTTCTCATTCTATTTATTATTATTTATTTTAATTTATTGAATTTATTTATTCCCAATATAATCCAGAGGAAAAGGTAAGGTGGGTGGTATTGCTGTGTGCTATAAGAATCTAAACAATGAAAAATACCGACTTCCGAGTTAGATGTCGTGGCATGATGGGCACAGGAAAATGGGGTTCCATTTTCCACATCCAATTTCACTCTGCTTGGGGACCCTAAAAAGGGTCTAAAGTTACCCCAGAGAGGTGACGAAGAAGAAGGGGATCCTCATTGATCACGGAGGGATGGCACCCTTCTGTTTGATCTGAGGAAGCCCTTCAAATTGGCAGAAGAAAGACCAGCCACATTTATGTGGCCATCCAGAAGCCACCAACAACCCAAGAAAAGCACTAACTAGCAGCTTCTGAACAAGACTGATGGAACTGGGTGAGAACGATCCTCTCTTTGTAACTTTAAAACTTTTTCCTGGAAAAAAGAACTCCCAAAGCAAAGAATCCCCCAGATGATAGAGAGAAGGGGAAACTTTACCCCATTCTCTCAGGAAAAGAGAAGCGGCAAATAACTTTCTTCTTCTTTCTTAGAGAAAACTACAAGATTAAATTGGGACTTAATATAGAGACATAGCTTTGACAAACTTGGAGACTAGAAGCATTTTTAAGACTTTATATTCAAAAAGATATTTGGAAAGTTGGTGAAATAGGTTTGGATTTAAAATCTGGAAGATGGATGTTAACAACATCTAATGGTGAACCTTGGCATTACAATTTATTATGCTTAAAGAAAATTTGGCACGAAGCCCAGACATAGATAAGGCCCTTTGTTGTTCCTGGAAACTTTCACTTTTGCAGACTGCAGCTGGGAAAAAGGATAAAAAAAATCCTAGGGTTGTTTTATCTGTATGAAGGAGACAATAAACCATTCTAAATTGGCAGCTTGGATTACAAATATTGACTGACTTTTAGTTTCAAGAATTATTAAGAAATATTTAAAAATAGTGAGAAAGTTGCATCTGGACTATTTCTTTTTGGAAGAAACATGGATAATCAACAAGAAAATGTAAATAGACTTCAGAAAGAAATTATTTTCATGTTGAAATCAATTCAAGAGACAATTGTTTTAAATCATGAGGAGATTAAAAATAATTTAAATAACATAAATGAGCAACTTTCCAACTTAAACCTACAAGCAAAAACTGTTCAGACAATGACCATAAAGAATGAACTAACAACTCAGAAACCAGAAGAAAAAAATAGAGGAAACTGATATAAAGATAGAGTATTCGAAAGAAGAAACCAATAGGCACAGATAAATAAAAATTTGGAAGACCCAGATATAACATTGGAAATGGAAAGACATTTTAGTTTTCAAGACTGCAGAACATACTTGCAGACAAGGAAGAAGAATTGACAGAATGGATGACATTGTTAGGAGAAATGCTGAAAACTGGGGAACAAGAAACTAAAAGAGAAACTGAAGGAGAAAGAAAAAGGAGACTGTTTAATTTTAATATAATACAATATAAATGGATTAAGCTTTTCTACAAAAATACTTTAACTAAATTGTCTTTTTTATTCCAAATAATATATACAGAAACAGAGGAAGAAATACTTGGTGATCTAAATGCACTGACTTTCAAAGTCATTTGACAAAGGAAGAAAGCTAGGTAAGTCTGAAGAAAATAGAGGTCCTGACTAATTAGATGAGGTATTATACCATCTAATGGATATTTGAATATGATTAAAAGAAATAGACAACTGTTAGAAATAAAAGGATCATTATAAAATAGAAGGATGTGACTTATAACTAGGATAACATAATTTTTTATAAGATGGGAAATGTGAAAACCCTAAGGAGGTTGGTATAAGGGAAACTTTTAGTTACCCAAATGTAACTAATTAAGAGGAAAATGACAATTGTTAAAGTTATTTTGAATGTTGATGGGAAATTAAAATTGAAAAAAGAAAAAAAAACAGGATATGGATTGAATAAGGGAACTTTGACTGCAAATACATTTGAGATGTGTTTTGGCTATAGAAGACATTATAAACTGATATTATTGAGACTATGTATAACATTAGAAACATGTGATGAAGATGTTCATATTTAATTGTATAGGTATTAATAGCAGTAAGAACTATATTTGCATAATGTGGAAAAATAATTATTACTGTAAGAAGAGAGGTCCAGAGAAATACTGGATGGTGTAGTATGAAAGTTACCGGTAATATGTACCACTGAATGATGAAGGAACCCAGACACCGAGTTAGCTAATAATTGGTCCAAATATTTCTCTAGTTCTAAAGCGTATTGCATGATCTGGACTTGTGATGGATTTGCCATTCATGGCATGTGAAAACAAATCCAAAGATCTCTTACTGCCTACTGATGTTATAGCTTGATTTGATAAAAGCCATTTATGGCAGATAAGGAGAGCATCTCTTCTCAGCTACAAGCTTTCTTCTTTTTGCCTAACAGCCTTATATTTCTTATAAGATGAATGGCAAAAGAGATGGACCAGGAGCATCTATCAACAATTATTAGACTGGATGTTTAGATGGAACTTCAACAGCAGATCTATCTCTCAGAACAAAAATTTGGGGTGGTGAAGCAGAAATGAGTGATTTTATATTCATGGACATTAGGGAATGGTATGAGCAAAATATTTCTACTGGATAAAATGACAATCACAAATGTTGGGAGGAAAAAGATAAAAATGTAAAGATTTAATAGAATGACATATTACTTGAATGCATATAATTTTGTTGTAGACTAATCCTCATATTCTCATTAGCTTTCCTTACTCAACACAGGAAACCATATGGTAGATTAGAAAAAACCCCAGTCTCTCTCTACCTGCTGCTCCAGGTATAGCCAATTTCTATGTTAATCATTTTTATCCTACCTTTATTATTTTTATAAACGTATCAAATACTCTTTCCTCCTTCCATTTTCCCTACAACAACCCTGTGAGGTGAGCTGGGCTGAGAGATAAGTCACCCAACCAGTTTTTCATGCCCAAGGCAAATCTAGAACTCACAGTCTCCTGGCTTCTACCTTTGGTGTTTCTTAATTAGGGCAACTTTAAGATGGGTGGAGTTCAGCTCTCATGCTGGGTGGGAAATTCTGGGAATTGGAGTCAACACAACTTAAAGTTGTTAAGGCTGAGGAACACTGATCTAAACTGTGAAGCAGGTTTTACAAACCTTAGTGACTCTGTTCCCACAAATCTGTTAAAGGAAAAAGCAGAAAAGATGTTTATGGTTCAGGGTGAGATTGTCACTCTCTGTCATTTGTACCCTTCTCCACCCTCAAAGTTTTCCTTTTATTTTTCTTCCTTATATTTTCAAGAACTGTTGAGTTACCACAGTAAAAAGAACCTGGTGACAAAGATCATACCAAATGATGATGGAATCTGGCTGAGAAATGCCAAGATTGGGGAATTTCCTAGAGATGGAAAATTGATGCCTCATTGAAAATTTTGGGTCGAAGTGGAAAAGGTTCAGCTCTAGAATCAATCAAACGACATAAGAGGGGGGCATTTTATAACAGTCACTACAATGCCAAATCCACCCTGAAATATTAATGGGAGTAATTTAAACATATTTCCTGCAATTGGTAATATTTATTTTGATATATGTTCAGAATATTTATGCAGTTTTTTTCCCCCTGTTCAGCCTAGGAGCAGCTTCTGGCAAAGGGGTGCTACTTTCCCAGCCATACCAAAGGGCTGTTTTGATTGGCTGAGTTTTAATAAATGATTTGTCATTCCAAATTCTGGCCAAGTTAAATTCTAGGCAAGTGCGGGGATTCAAGAGGAATGCCAGGTGGACTGCAATGCCTAGGATTCCAGAATGGAAATATTGACTCCTTGTTGTAGATGTCTTGACCTGGTTTGACTTCCAAATGACCCCACACAAATGTTGAGATGTGGAACTCTGAATTATTATTTAACCTGAGGCATTTTCAACTTAAAGTTTAGCTGTGGAACTCTGAAGTACTTTTCAACCTAAGGCACGCTGATTGGGGATTCTGGGAGTCCATGTCAAAGTTGCCAAGGTTGAGAAATACGGACCTAAAGGGTCTTTGAAACCATGAAATTGTTCTGCTTTCAGGTCCAGATGTTATGTGCTAGGGCTGGGAATCTTGGGCCTTCAAGGGACCGTTGTGTCCCAATCTCTAATAGCCGAAGCTAGTAAAACCAATGATGAAGATGGTAGGCAATGTAATTTAGCTACTGTTTTGCCTTGCTTGGGGGCAATATCATTACAAGATGCTTTGTTTCAGTCTCACATCTTGTTTTTTTTCTTCCAGGGTTGGTTTTATAAGGTTGTTCTTTGTATAATTGGGATTACAACACACATAAAAAAGCAACAGAGCTCGATTGTGTTGAGACCCTGGAAAATGTGCAGAGAAGAGCAACAAAGATGAAGGCTAAATTGTATGACTAATGTTGAGGGAACTAGGTCTAGCCTTTTGAAGAGAAGGATTGGGGGGATATAAAAATAGTCTTTCAGTACTAGAAGGGCTGTCATATAAAAGGGGGATAAACATTTTCTAGGACACCAGAGGGTAGGACAAGAAGTAATGGGTGGAAGTTTGTCAAAGAGAGATACAATCTAGAAAGAAGGAGAAATTTTTTGATAGTTAGAACAATTAATCAATGGAATAACTTGCAGTTGTGAGTGCTAGAGGTTTTTAAAAAAAGACTGGATAACCAATTGTCTGGGGTAGTGCGAGACTCCTACCTTGAGCAGGAAGTTGGACTAGAAGACCTCCAAGGTGCCTTTCAGTCCCATGAGTCTATGTTTATGTGCGCTTGCAGTTTCCATTAGAATTTTTGATCTCCTGCTATGGATGTCTTTCATACAATCATTTCTTAATTGTATAATAACACTATCCCTATACAAATGTGAATAATAAAGATGGACTATGTAAAAAAAATTCTTAGATGTCAGTGTAAGATTCAAAGCATCATCTCCTTTGAAGAAATCACAAACCTTGGTAGTTATTTTCACACAATAAAGTTGTATTTTGGGCAGATAATGTCAATTTGAAGTTACCTATCCTGCATCTTTGAGACAAAATTTAAGTATTGGAAAATAAATGGAAAATATTTATTGTGCAATTAAATACAAAACATATACCCTACTGTACTGAATAGGATGTTTAGCAATTACTAGTCTCAACAGCTATGATATATCTCCAGAATCAAAGCCAATCTACCTTAACAACAGATGACTAGAGAAGCAATGGAAACGACTTATCATCTGTTCATGTTTGTGAAGTTTCCAGACATGTCTGGCTATCATTTGTGTGATCCCAAGTGCTGGGTGACATAGGCCTTGGATTCATCAAGGTCCACCCTTCTTGTATTGTTTTGGGAATTTTCACCTGGGTATGGAAAAAGCATTGTGGTGTTAGAAATAAGCAACTTTTGTCACCTAGGGTTAGCCTGTGATAATCATTTTACCCATTGAATTGATTCTAATATAATATCTATCTTATAGATATTTCCCCTTCCAATTGTTATCCAACTGTGATAGACTAAGTATCCATAATTCTTACTCACAAAGGGCATCGGCTGTGCTTGATAGCCCAACATTTCCAGAAATGTCTTTACAGAAGATTTGTATACATGGAATTTATGAACTCAGTGCTTATACTTCTTGGGAAATTTCATTGACATCTGTGTGACTTTAAGTGCCAAGGAAAACTATTCATAAGAATTAGGGTAAATTTCATATTATTCTTAACATGCATTTGGAAAAACAGATTTGCTTGACAGAAAGATGTTTAGTCGCTTCATTTACAGACTTAAGAAAATTTTCTAGATTAGATTCTTTGGGGGGGAAAATCCTAGCAAAATAATAACAACAATAACATTAATAATAATATAATCTGAAAGCAGTTTGATTACAGGTACATATGTCTGGAATATGTAAACAATGGCAGAAGGCCATAAATACCACAGCAATGGCAGTCATATGAATTTTAATGCCAGTGTAAATATTGCACAATTCATCCTCTTCAGACTGAGTGTATTTTTTAGGAATATCCCCAAAAAGCTTTTAATAACAGCAATCATCCCTTATCCAGGCACTGTGAGCTTTCTTTAACAGATTGCAGTCAGAGCCAGACTTCTGGGGGAGATATGGCAAATTGAAGGTAGCTGCCAAAGCAGAGCTGACTCTCTTCTGTTTACTCTGCTACTGAGGAGATTGTCGAGAGAATGTCTCAAAAACAAAGTGGAATCAAAGAAAAAATAATGTCTGTGCTCATTTTTGCATTTGACAAATAAGCAAACACTGAAAAATATGACCAGCAGTGGAGAATAAATGCTGATTTATGTACTTCTGAGCTGAAAACCACTCCAGAAGTTGTAAGTGCTCCAGTTGTAAGTTTTTAAAAAGAGGTTGAATAACCATTTGTCTGAAATGGTATAGGGTTTCTTGCTTGAGCAAGGGGTTGGACTATGAGATCTCCAAAGCCCCTTCCAACTCTGTTATTATTGCACACTTCACAGATGAATGTAACAGGTGAATCTGTTGGAGACTGAAGTATTCTGGGTGAGTGAGAGTGTTCCTGTGGGTGGAAATCTGACCTGGGCAATGATTAGTGAAGTAGGCTTTATAACTAACTGAAATGAGATTTATGTTTTCAGGAAATGCATTATAGCAGGCATGTCAAACTTGCAACATTACGTGATGTCGCGTGACGTATCGGAACTTTTCTCCCATTGCCAGCAGTGGTGTGGGTGCGGTTTCGGCATGATGCATCCGGCCTGTGGGCCGGCAGTTTGATATGCTTGCATTATAGTGATAGGCAAAGCACCTAACTAACTCAATTTACAACACAATTCAGCCCAAACTTTTGTTGCTAAGCAAGATATTTGTTAAGCGAATTTTGCCCCATTTTACGACTGTTCTTGCCACAGTTGTTAAGTGAATCACTGTAGTTATTATGTTAGTAACTTGGATGTTAAGTGAATCTTGTTTCCCCATTGACTTTGCTTGTCTGAAGGTCACAAAAGGTGACTGCGGGACACTGCAACCATTATAAACATATGCCCAGTTGTCGAGCATCCAAATTGTGATTATATGACCATGGGGAGGTTGCAATGGTTATATGAAAAATAGTCATGACACTTTTTTCAGTACAGTTGTAACTTCAAACGGTCACTAAATGAATGGCTGTAAGTTGAGGATTACTTGTATACTGAATTAACGGAAGAGTCAAAGATCATGCTTCCAGAAAAAATCCATTAACACTTTACCTATACTGTATTGCCACCTTGTGGTCAGTAAATCATGATCTGTTGAGGACTCCATCCCCATCTATTTGGACCTTCAACAGAATCTTGGTTATTTTTAACCTTGGTTAGTCTTTCTTGCTTGGGGTGTGATGAGAATCCACCCATAAATTAATCAAATTTATGGGCAAGAATGTGTTCACTCAATAACCAATTATTTTTATCTCATGATACAAGAATTCAGTCTGAGTAGAATATATGTGTAAAGCTGGAGGCCAAGTTTGGGTCCAATATCTCAGCCATAGCACTTCTACATGTTCATCCAAAGACTGAAATCATAATTGTTCATGTATAGCTTGTATACTCTTACATCATAGTAAATATAGTTTAAAGAGCCTATAAAATACAAGGCACTTCCTTGTGCAGAAGGAGTCAACATACGTCCACATTGCAAACATATAAACTTATCTGGCTTTTAGGAGAACTAAGGAGACTAATGTAGGAGACTAAGTAGAAGTTAGTCAATAATGTGATCCCTGATATTTCCTGCATTTTTTCTTCATAAATTTATAGTAACGTCTTACCCCCAAAATTTTGACATCATGTCATATACCAGTGAACCTTTTAGAGACTGAGTGCCCAAAAACTGCCCCTGCCCCCATTCCACCTCCCTGCTCTGCCCCCGCTCTGGCCCCCCATCCCCCACCCCACCTGCCCACAGGACTACTCACTGCCTCCAGGGCCCGCTGTAGATCACCCAGGCAGCCCAGCAGCGCTATGACAGCCACACCCTCTGCCCGCGTCCTGCAGCATCAACTGCATGATGGGATGTGAGGGCAGAGTCTTGTCTATGCTGCCTGGCTGCCATGTCCTTGGCTGCGCTGCTCCGTGTGGGCCACGCTCGAGGGCGACTCTCCTTCAGGGGGGCTGCTGGAGAGGAGGGGGTCGTGGGGGGAGGCAAGGCTGGGGCAATGGCACGTGTGCCCACAGAGAAGGCTTGAGTGCCGCCTCTGGAACCCATGCCATAGGTTCACCACCACTGTCATGGACTGCACATTTTCCTTATGTAATGGCTACAAATGGCAAATTCTTAATTTGGGATTTTAGTTTTGAGGAAGTGGAATGTTAAAAAAAATTAAGATAGTGGCTTTGACTGTGTAATCCAAGCCCTACCCTATACAGAGAGCCTCCGACTTAACAACCACAATTGGGACAAAAATTTCCGTTACTAAGCAAGGTGGTTGCTAAATGACGTGCTCCTAATTTTACAAATTTTTTGCCAATGTTGTTAAGTAAATCATTGTAAGTGTTAAGTGAATTGCGTGGAGGTTAAACTAATCTGGTTTTCCCCATGTTGTTTTCTTCTCAGACAATAACTGGGAAGGTCATAAATGGTGATCACATGATCTTGGAATACTGCAACCATTATAAATAAATGCCAGTTTCCAAGGAGGAGAGAGAAAAGGAAGAGGAGAAGGAGAAATAATAATGGGTCAAAATAAAATCTGCAGCCTACAGTTGACCCTTAAAATAATGTGAATGATCAGGTATTCTCAACTTCTGTACTGTGGGATTAAATTTTGTATTGCTCTAATACTTCCTTTTCTCCTTCCCACTTCAATTAACTATATATCTTCTGCCAATTCAGTTGGATATCTCATTCCTCACCCTCTCTTCTGATGTTAATCCTTCTATTCAAATGTTTCTTCATACATACCGTTTTTAATTTCCACAAGTCTTGGCTTAGTGTTTGTACTCTGGACCAGATCCATCATTGCAGAACAAGGGTTATGCAACCTGTAACATTGAGAGGATCTCAAAGCTCCAGCTTTGTTGGCTGATTCCACCCCCTGGTATTGGAATAAGCTCTGCTTAGATCAGGAATACCACAGTTATTAGCACTTCTACATGTTCATCCAAAGACTGAAATTCTAATTGTTCATGTATAGCTTGTGTGTTCTTACAGCATAGTAAATATAGTTTAAAGAGCCTATAAAATACAAGGCTCTTCCTTGTGCAGAAGGAGTCAACATATGTCCATATTGCAAACATGTAAACTTATCTGGCCTTTACGAGAACTGAGGAGACTAATTTGGGAGACTAAGTAGCCAACAATGTTCTCTCTCTCTCTCTCTCTCTCTCTCAGAGAGAGAGAGAGAGAGAGAGAGAGAGAGAGAGAGAGTATCTCTATCTATCTATCTATCTATCTATCTATCTGTCTGTCTATCATTGAAGATAATGTATCTGCTAATGGATTATTTTTGCATCATCTTTGTTTCTTATAACTCACTAAGCTAAAGTTGTTTCTGCAATGCAAAATAGAGTGGTCAGTTTCAGTTTCTTTTCTAAATTCAGTTTTGTGGAAGTCACTTCGTAAAATGTATTGTACTTAACCTACTTTTTAAAATAAAAATAATTATACTACAATTTCTTGTATTTCTGTTTGTATTTATGAAACATGAGAGGTATGTAAATTAACAAAGAAACCAACAAACATGGTAATTTCAACTTTCAATAAAGTACATAATTTTCTTTGATAGCATGCCTTTTTATACATAATTTTCATGGATATATCATATTTAAGCAAAATGTTCCCTAAAATGTTTTAAGCACTAAATTGCATTGCAGAATCTAGAAAAGGGAAGATTTTGAAGTTTCAAAAATGCAAAGCTTGGGAGTTCACATTCAAAAATGATTTAAACAAATGTCCTTTCCATGTCTAAATTTAGAGAAATGGCAACCTCTATCTGAGATCTCAGTTCTGTTGCTTATGTCTTGCATGGCCACGTAGAAATACAGTTTGTGTTAAAACTGTTCAGGCACTGAACCAACAAGGGGCAGAAGTGAGGGGGAACAGGCTGCGGCTCACAGCAACATTTTTAGAAACATTTTAGAACATTTAGAATTTAGAATATTTTAGAATTATTAATCCATTATTCTGCCTGCCTTTTGTAAACCATCACCTCTCAACTGGCTTCAGAAGTGATGGGTTTGGAAGTGTAGCAAGAATAACAGAATAACAGAACAGAATGACAGAGTTGGAAGGGACCTTGGAGGTCTTCTAGTCCAACCCCCCTACTCAAACAGGAAACCCTAAAGCATTTTGGACAAATGGCTGTCCAATCTCTTGTTAAAAACCTCCAATGTTTTCGAATGGTTTTGTTATGTGCTCTTCCAAGGACTGGACACAATGCAAACTTTCAGACACCAGAAAAACATGCTAACAGCCCAGAGCTAATAAAATATTAGAATTAAAATGATTAGAAAGCCTTTGGAGAATGCAGGAGTAAAAGTATGTGTGTGTGTGTGTGTGTGTGTGTGTGTGTGTGTGTGTGTGTATGTGTTTATGTAAGCTCAGTGTTGCCAGATACAAAATGAATCTCATTTAAGGTACTGATTTTGTAGGAAACATAATGCCAACTAATTTCTGAAGCAACTCATTTTCTGCAGAGCTGCCAATTCTGCCTTTGCTTAGGGCTACTGGAAATAAAACAGTACATGGTAATGGAAGGGAATCTTATCTAGCACCATCAAGTATGGATTAAGAGGCTCAATGTTCTAGTGATTTGTTCCTGGGGTTGCAAACTTTCTATGATCCGTAAATCATGTTGTTTATTTTATTCTTCAAGAGCAGAGCCTTGCTTCTGCAAGGTTGAAATCTCTCAAAGTTTCTGCTTCTTAAGCTGCTGAGAAACTTGTAGTTGAAATATAATCAGAAGTGGACTGTGGATCACAGCCCCAGCATAAATTGTCCTTGGGATGCCCACAGAACAGCCCAGGCAGATAAAAGCTCTTCCATTCTGCTCTTGATTATTCATATACTTGTCTCTAAGCAAGGGTATCTGTAAGGCGTGGTTAAGAAAAGGTCAAGATGGCAGTGATAACTATGGTTTTTATGTCCATGCACATAAAAAAAGCAAAACAGCTCCTACATTCCTATAACTTAGGGCAGGATAGATAATGTGATGCCTTCTATAAGGGGGGAACTACACTTGACGCACTATCTTGCTATTAGTCATGAGGTGGGGCCAATGACCCTTAATCTAGAGTGTCTACTTCTGAAGCATAGTGTTGCTTTTAAATTCATCTTCTCTCTTCAAAGGGCCGTCCTTCTAATTCCTGCAGTCAAAAGAATTAGCAAGTTATTGGAGGGGGAGGGGAAAGTCCTAAATACTTTGGAAAGCTATTTCATGAGCACAACTTTGGTAGCAGGGATGAACATTCCAACTCTCAGTAAAACTTGCCTGAATGACTAAAATTGAGAGGCATTAAGGGCCGATTAATAGCCTTATATTAGAGGAAACTTCTACCTGAAAAAAATAGAACAAAATTCACTGCGCTATCCTTGTTCATTGAAACCAGCATGGAATTCACTACATATCAATGGTGGGATTCAGCCAGTTTGCACCAGTTCGGTAGAACTGGTAGCTAATTTTTTGTTGACCAGGCCCAGAATGGACTTCCGGAAGCGGCATCCACACAAAGAACCAGTTGTTCACATATTTGAATCCCACCACTGCTACATATGTCACCAAAGTGTCCTTTCTGAACTGAGAGAGCAATTCTGCAGATGAGTTAACTCAAATGGGGCCTATAGATAAATGAAGTGTGCCTGAGCAAGCCAATTTCTAGAGAAACTTGCAGACAAACAGTCCAGATTCTCCAACTATGATACCCTCTAGAATTATAAACTTCAATTCTGGGAGTTTTCAGCAGTGCCAATGCTTGCTAGGAATCCTTGGTGTTGAAATCTACTCTGGATGATATGCAGTGCAGATTGGAAAAGCTGCACTATTGAACTAGATTTACCTATATTTTTGCCACTGTAGAACCTCTCAATGCACACCCATTTCCAAAGAGTATGCCTCATTCTTCTTGGGCAGTAAGCATCTACATCACGGATATCAAACTCGCCGCATCATGTGATGTGTCGCAACATATCGCTACTTTTTTTTGCATTGCCAGAGCTGAGGTGGGCACAGCCTCCGTATGATGCAACTGGCTTGCAGGCCACCAGTTTGACACCCCTGATCTACATCAAGTCCAAATGTATTGCAGCCACAAAGGTAGCTGCTACTGTAGATTTTCTTTTTTTTTCTGATTCTCTTTCTGATTCTCTTTCTCTTCCTTCCTTCCTTCCTTCCTTCCTTCCTTCCTTCCTTCCTTCCTTCCCTCTTTCTTTCTTTCTTTCTTTCTTCCTCTTTCCTTCCTTCCTTCCTTCCTTCCTTCCTTCCTTCCTTCCTTCCTTCCTTCCTTCCTTCCTTCCTTCCTTCCTTCTTTCTTTCTTTCTTTCTTTCTTTCTTTCTTTCTTTCTTTCTTTCTTTTTGTCAGTATAATTTATCTCTACGATCCTTCGGAGAACATGAGAATTTCAGATTTTAATGCTTGAGCACAGTTAACTTTTGACCTATGTCAGCCTTCAGGTTAGAATGAGTTTGGTCACATCAGTCTGAATCAAAATTAAATCCAAGCTCAGGAAGGTGAAAGGGCAAATCCTTAAAGGGATCACCTTAATTGACTGGGCCTCTTAATCCCCTCCTGTTCATGTACATTAACCCAAATACCTCTAAGTTTCCTCTAACCTGTTTTCATAGGAGAAAAAAAGACCTATTTCACATAACAAAGGCAAGTGGTTGCAGGGACAGGGCCTGAGCTGTATCCTAGAGATGCTTTTTCATTCCTTCTTCCACTCTTCATCTTCTACTCTTCCTGGTGGCTTGAAGACAGAGAAATTATCAGCTTGGTCCCTCTTAATTTGAAACATGTCAGAGATATTGTACAGTGCCAGATATTCCAGCTGCCCTTTGAACTGTGGCTTCATGGATCAAGCATGACCAAATATGGTTTAAGGTGCTATTTTTCAAATCTGGCAATTTTCAGATGCATGATTTCAACTCCCAGAATTCTCCAGCTAGAATACAGGCTGGGAAATTCTGTGAGTTGTAGTACATACATCTTAAAAATTGCCAAATTTGAAAAACAGTGGCTTAGGGCACACTGCACAGCTTCATTATGTAACTCTGCTAAACCTAGGAGCTGGGGGGGGGAGAGGTTTAAAAGAGGCAGCACATTGGGGGTGGATAGGAACAACAGTTAATTTTGGGATATCATTAGAACATTGGGCAGGGATCTATATACTAATAGTAGTAGTAGTAGTAGTAGTAGTAGTAGTAGTAATAATAATAATAATAATAATAATAATAATAATAATAATAATAATAATAATAATAATAATAATAAAGTTGGAAGGGACCTTGGAGGTCATCTAGTCCAACCCCCTGCTCAGGCAGGAAACCCTATACCATTTCGGACAAATGGCTGTCCAGTCTCTTCTTAA
>NW_015386400.1:1946483-2007989 GCF_001527695.2 Protobothrops mucrosquamatus | reverse complement strand
CACCCTAGGTCAGTCCCGCTTGCTGAAAGAGCCATGTCTTGAGGGCGCGGCGGAAGGTTAGGAGATCCGGGATTATCCGGATCTCGGGGGGTAGCTCGTTCCAGAGGGTGGGGGCACCCACAGAGAAGGCCCTCCCCCTGGGGGTCGCCAGCCGACATTGCTTGGCCGACGGCACCCTGAGGAGGCCCGCTCTGTGGGACAGCTTATAATGAACTAAAAATATAAATGTAAACATGCAGGAAGCTCATCTTTAATCAAGGTAGATCATCTCCATCTTGATATTCCTCAAGATGAAGTCACTTCAGGAGAAAGCATCTCTCTGAGGCAAATCCCAGCCAGTCCAGTCAGGCTTCCAGTGTGAAAGAAATGGACAAAACCATTGAAGAATGTCAAAACTAGCCTTTTATAACAGTAAAATATTTCAAAACTTTCTCAGAAGAAAAAATCTCTTCTAAAACTAAAAGTAGATATATTGGAGGTTTTTTTAGAATTGTTCTCTCTAATTGAGGCAGTGCGTGAATACATACCTTTAAGTAAGCCCATTAAAACAAATAAATTGTTTAGAAGGCATTTATTGTTGGCAAGCAACATTTAATTTTTTCTCTCCTCTTTCGAGTGCCATGCAGTACATAAAGTAGCACATGACTCCCCTTTCGTTGGAAAAAAACACCCCTATTCTTACTAATAGAATGAATCACACTGGGGGAGAAACAAAACAGGGTATCAACTTACGAGGAAAATAGGTTCATGAACTTGAACTCCTTTTGATGAACTTGGCAGATGAAAATAGAAGGATTTGAAGGATTTTCAAAAACCACAAGATTCCACAAGACCTGCCCAGTTTGGAGGATTGTTTGTCAGGCCATTAGCCCAGATTCCACATCAAGTTGAGTCCTGCTAGTACAATGAGAAGAAGAAGGACTGTGTCTTCTTCAGATAGTTAGAGAAACTCAGTCTGCTGTGCTCTCCCCATTGCTAGAAGAGAAGTCCCTCTGGGAGCAGATGTGGTGGCAGGGAGAGGCCGTGCCTTTGAAGTAGAGAACAAAAGATGTCCGTTGGTAATTGGATGTTTGGGAGGACTGTCAAAAAAGTCTCCCAACACTTGACTTGCCCTTGATGGTATCTTGCTATAGATAAAATAGCAACGGCAGGGGTTTTTGAAAAGAGGTTAAATGTCTCTCTCTCTCTCTCTCTCTCTCTCTCTCTCTCTCTCTCTCTCTCTCTCTCTCTCTCTCTCTCTCTCTCCTACATCTGGAGCATTCAGAGAGAGAGAAGATCAAAACTGGAAAAGGGGGAGCAGAGCTTTTTTAATTATTATGTTAGCAAAACAAAATTCTGTCTCAACAGAATAAAAAAAAAAAAGAACAGCAGTCCAAAGCTGAACCGTGATTTATTTTAATTTCTGAGAAGCTTCTGAAGGAGCCTAAGGAAGAATTTAATTACCTCCTTCTTCCTTTGTGCTTTCCACATGTGTTGGAAGCAGTTACCATTTGGGGTAGAGATAATAGGATTAGGAGGCCAACACAGGTTGGGGAAGGTTGTTCTCAACTCCTGCTATGGCCCTGTTCTGCTCCCTCTCTATCTTTCTCTCTCGGCTGCTTTGCTGCAACCTTCCAAAAGTGATTTAAATGATGAAAAAATGACTAAGGAGGAAAATTGGTATGCTTAAAAACAGGGCTTTTTTTGTCATAAAACGCCCAGAACGGAGTTCCGGCACCTTTTTTGGATGGAACCTTATAGGGTAGGCAAGGCGGGTTGTATGATGTGTGTGTTCCGGCACCTTTTTTTTTTCTTTTTTTTTTTTTACAAAAAAAGCACTGCTTAAAAAAGAACATAATGGAGATTTGCAAGTAGGCAAATAAAGGAAAGGAAACTTATCACATTTATTCATTGACATTTAGAAAAATTATTATAGTTGCTATTGGAGAATAGAGAGAATCTGCATTTCATCCATCTTGTCATTGAGGTTCATTGTATTTATGTTCTTCCTACACTGGCAATCGAAGAAAGGGATTGCACAGGACACCCTGTGTCTGTTTTATCAGAGACAAGGAACTATAGGTAGTTCTCAACTTATCATCACAACTGAGCCCAAAATTTTCCTTGCTAAGCAAGACAGTGGTTAAGTACGTTTTGTCCCATTTTATGAACTTTCTTGTCACAGCTAAGTATTCACTGGCATTGTTAAGTTAGTAACATGGTTGTTAAGTGAATCCGGCTTCCCTACTGACTTTGCTTATCAGAAGGTCACAAAAAAGTGATCACATGACCCCGGGACACTGCATCTGTCATAAATATGAGCAAGTTACCTAGCCTCTGAATTTGATCACGTGACCAAATGACTGTGATGCCGCCACAGTCACACATGTGAAAAATAGTCATAAGTCTCTTTTTTCAGGGTTGTTCTAACTTTGAGTGATCACTAAATGAATGGTCATAAGTTGAGGACTACCCGTAGCTTTAAAGAACTAAGTGAGAGATATAAACCTCAGAGTCATCTTACCCTGATCTATGACAATTAGTGTCATAGATGGTGGTCAATGGTACAACTATGAGTATCTTGGTGCATGATTGTACAGATAACCCTGGACCACAACAGAGAGTAGAAAGTTCATCATTAAGTGGTGTGGTTGCTAAGTGAGGCATCATGTGACTGCAGCAGATTTTACAACCTTTTTTGCTGCAGTCACAACATTATATGATTGTGCCCTGACACCTTCCTTGATTGCTTCTCATTGCCATTGCTTGTTGGAGGCCAGCTGGGAAATAGCAATAGCACTTAGATGTATATACTGCTTCATAGTGCTTTAAGCACTCTCTGAGTGGTTTACCAATGTCTGCATATTGCCCTCAACCATCTGGGTCCTCATTTTACTGACCCCGGAAGGATGGAAGGTTGAGTCAACCTTGAGCCAATCAGGATCAAACTCCTGGCTGTGGAATTCTGCACTTTAACCACTGTGCCACCACGGCTCCTATAATGATGATTAAAATAATGATCATAAGCATAGTGATCATAATTAAATGATGATCATGTGACCACATTGTGCTGAAGTAAATGCACAATGGTTGCCAAATGGCCAAATCATGATCATGTGACCAGGGGGTTGCAGCAATGATTGTAAGTGCAAGGGCCAGTCGTAAATCACTTTTTTCACTACTGTTGTAACTTCAAATGGTTGCTAAACAAATGGTCATCTGTTGAGGACTACCTACAAAATCTTCTTTTTCAGTCAAGTTTGACTCTTAAGAATTTCAAGGATTTCCTGATTTTCTTGGCAATAGCATGACAAATTGTTTCTCAATTTCTGAATAGAGCCTGAAGTCCTTGAGGTCTCCCATGCAAGTATGAACCAGCTCTGACCCTACTTAGCTTCCAGATTCAAGGCTATCCAAGAACTGCCGCTTGCTTATTTAGTCTGTAGGTCAGCGGTTCTCAACCTATGGGTCGCGACCTCATTTGGGGTCGATTGACCATTTCACGGGGGTCGCCAAGCAAGGTTGTCCGCCATTTTTTTTGTCCGCCATTTTTTTTGTCCGCCATTTTTTTCCCCTTTTCTGGCAGGTGCCTTACCTCCCTTGGGCTGGGCCAGCTGGTGGTCGGCCTGCTCCGTCTCTGCTGCTTGCCAGCTACACCTCGGCCGGCGCAGGAGGTGGAACCACACATGCGCGGCGCTCCCGGGCAGGGAAAGTCCTCGACTTACGACCGGTTGGGTAATCCTTGACTTACGACCGGTTTAGTCCTCGACTTATGACTGGTTTAGTCCTCGACTTACGACCAGTTGGGGGTCGCGGCATTAAAAAGGTTGAGAACAACTGCTGTAGGTGGTGCTAAACTCAATCCCTAATTTCCTGCTGCTGCTAGAGAAAGATGGCACAATTATTATTGAGCTTTGGCTGCCAAACCCTTTGAACTTTCCATGGTGGCCGTTAATTCTTAAGAAGTTCATATTAACTGCTTTCTTTTAATGACAAGCCATCTCCCCCCTCCCCGTGTATCCTAATTCCTTGGGTGACTGTAAAGTATGGTCAACAAAATCAAGATGGTGGCTGTGACTTGCCCCATTTTTTGGGTGTAACATGTAAAAAAGGGAGAAGGACTTCAACTGCATGGCTGCAGCTGCAATCTTGTGACACATGTAAAGCCGCCATCTTAACTTCTTTTGACCTGGCCTGAAGCTATTTCTCTCTGCTTATGCCTTTGTGTATGTTTATCTATTAGCCTTGAATATCACAGGGCACAAACTCCAGAAATAATCATAATAAAAAATAATGTAGTATAGTAATATACTAACTATCAGAGGACACATAGCTACCCCACCCCAAGATTAAAGCAGTAATAGCAAAAAAAAGATTACCGGTATTAATTAGAGTAACCGAAATGTTCCAATGATCTGCTTTAAATAACATTGAAATTTAAGCTGCCAGGGGCAAGCATGAATCACAGAAAATGGTGACATCACTTAATATCCAGGATTTTGAAATATATTTGGAACAAGAGAGCTCTAGAAGGAGGAGGCAAGGAGAACTGTGGTCTTGTGTTCTTTTGCACAGGAATTGTATGTTTACACAGCATACACTATATAAATCTAGTCAGGGACTTCCTACAAGCCCCACAAAATCCATCAAAAGCAAAAGGTTTGGGGATGATTTAGTATTTAAGTTAGTTGAGAGCAGGGAAGTAAGTATGGATTAATAAAATTATGACAGTTTTAGTTAGTAAAACGCTTCCCCAATTTTTTAAAAAGGATTTCCTAATAAAACATAGAAAATGTGAACATTTGCATTGCATATAGAGACAGAGTTGTTCATGTAAATTTGTCTATAAAGTTTTAAAAAAATATAAATTACCTTGCCTTCATGTAAATTTCCACTGTGCAGGCTTGTAAAATACAGGCTTCCTTGAGATATGATACTATTGATGTGCAATATTCCTTATTCAAAATATTATTATTTGATCTGATGGATTTTTTTTTACCTAAGAAATTCATGTGATGTTCCATTTTACTTTCTTTTTTAAAATAATTTTTATTAAAGAAGTATTTAACAGAATAAAAATATAATTTTTGAATTGAAGAAAAAATAAGGAAAAGTAATACAGAAGTAAAAGGAAATAAAGCAAAAGAAACAGAAATGTAATTACAGTAATTCTCAGCTTGTTGTTAGTTGTGAAGTCGTGTCCGACCCATCATGACCCCATGGACAACGTTCCTCCAGGCCTTCCTGTCCTCTACCATCTTCTGGAGTCCATTTAAGTTCACGCCTCCTGCTTCAGTGACTCCATCCAGCCACCTCATTCTCTGTCATCCCCTTCTTCTATTGCCCTCAATCTTTCCCAGCATTAGGCTTTCCTCCAGTGAGTCCTTCCTTCTCATTAGGTGGCCAAAGTACTTGAGTTTCAACTTCAGGATCTGGCCTTCTAAAGAAGAGTCGGGGTTGATCTCCTCTAGGGCTGACTGGTTTGATTGTCTTGCAGTCCAGGGGACTTGCAGGAGTCTTCTCCAGCATCGTAGTTCAAAGGCCTCAATTCTTTTGCGCTCAGTCTTTCTTATGGTCCAACTTTCATAGCCATACATTGCAACTGGGAAAACCATGGCCTTGATTCTACAATTCTCAGCTTACAAGCATTCATTTAGACACCATTTGAAGTTACAGCACTACTGAAAAACGTAATGCAACAGTCATTAACATCCTCATGGTCACAGAATCAAAATCTGGTTGCTTGGAAGCAGGTATGTATTTACAATGGTTGCAGCATCCTGGGGTCACATGATTCACCATTTGTGATCTTACCAGATTTCTGAGAAGCAAAATCAATGGGGGAAAAGTGGATTTGCTTAAATGACTGCATGATTTGTTTAGCAACCTCAGTGATTCATTTAACAACCGTGGCAAAAAGGTTGTAAAATCAGGTATGACTCACTTTACAATCACCTTGTTTAGCAATGGAAATTCTGATCATAAGTTGAGGACAACCTGTAATAAAGAAATGTTTTCCAATCTTCTGAACAGCAATTATAAATACGTTAATATTTTACCCCTCCTCTCTCTTTAAGGTTGCATCATAATTTCCTTCTTTCCATAATCTACCCATTTTATTCATCAGTTCCATAAATCACCAGTTCATTTTTTTCCTTCTTCAGCAAAAAGTCCATAAGGAGTTTCCAGTTATTAAAAATATAATTGATCTTTCTCTAGGCAAACAAATTAATTTTGCCATTTTTGCTATTTCTGTCATCTCCATCATCTATTCCTCCATTAGGGGTATTTCAAGCCTTTCATTTTTACAAATATAGTAGCCTCGCAGCAGTAATTATATATATATATATAATTAATCTTTCATGGCTGTCTCTTAGTCCCAGCCCTCCCCAAACCAATCAAACTTCTGGTTTCAGTTGAATATTACTCTTTAAAATTCTTTGTATCACTGTATGTATTTGAGTTCTTTTTTACTTTAGTTTTTTACAAGTTCACCAAACAGGTCATTTTTATTTCCAATAGTCTTTGTGACACTCTACTGCATCCATTGTTGCATCCCAATTAATTGGGTATTTGGGTGAAAAGGAACAAATTACACTCAGGTTATATATCAGTTTTGGATGGAGTTTGGCACATTTATTCCAGTACATCTATTGTGCTTTGTTTACATCTCTTGTTCCTTTCATGACTAAAAACTAAGCCATTACCTCTCATCTTAAAATACCTTTAAAAAAAGTTGGCAGATAGTTCTTGTTTTATTGCTTGTATGGCATTCCTCAAAGAAGGGCACTTTGACCTTCTAAAATTCCTGGTGGAGATTAAATACCAAAGACAGCAGTGGAAAAGAGAGTTAATACACAGTTTCACCATGCACAGCAGGACCTGTCAAAGAGGTCAAGTTATTAACACTGGGAAACATAGCTTGTATTTTCAAAAGTGGATTTAATGTGCACTCTAGCTTGATTCCTGACAGCAGCCCTGAGAAAAATCACATTTCAGCAACAAGGTCACAACTGTTGGTCGATTTCAAAAGCTGCTTGTTTTGGTCAGTAAACAAATCCTGATTCTTTTAAATGTGGTTCTGTGGTACAATGGGAGATAAACTGATCCCTGTAACAAAAGAATAGTTTATTCCTAAATAAAAGCCTTGGACCTTAGACTAGGAGCTAACTATTGGCAGCTAAGGGACTGCCACAAAGAGGTCAGTACACCTGAAGGTAGAACAGGAAGCAATGGATGGAGACTAATCAAGGAGAGAAGCAACCTAGAACTAAGAATGTCTATGGAGATTCTCAGTCATCCAGGTCATAGTTATCCCAAAGGTGCTTTTTCACAAGGCAACTGGGCTTTCTTGTTTTTCTTTGAAGATGTTTCACTTCTCATCCAAAAGGCTTCTTCTGCTCTGACTGGATGATGGGGAATGGAACGATTTATACTCCTTGCAGACAGCTGGTCATTTACATTCTTTTAGAGAGTTGTTGAAGTCACCTGGAGAGTTATCTGTGTCGGCAGGATTACCTGATCAATGCAAATGGGTGTGGAACTGTTGAAAGGACTATGTTGTAGACTGGAGATAGATGATGTCGCACCCTTCCCCCTCTGTTGCGCGAGGGCTGTTCAGTTTTGACATAGATGGCCTCTTTGAGCCATCTTTCAAACCAGTGATCCTCTTCATCCAAAATGTGGACTTTGCTGTCTTGGAAAGAGTGGCCTTTGTCTTTTAAATGCAGATGGACTGCTGAATCTTGTCCTGATGGGTTCATTCTTCTATGTTATACCATGCATTTATGAAGTGGTTGTTTTGTTTATCTGTTATCCTGTAACTGGTACAATCTTCTCTAAGTGTCCTCCAGATGCCCAGATTTCAACTCCCACAATTCTCAGCCTGGCCACATGGACTGGGGAAATTTCTTCATGCCTCTAGGGCAGTGATGGCAAACCTTTTAGAGACCAAGTGCCCAAACTGCAACCCAAAACCCACTTATGTATTTTTGGGTGCCAGGTGGGTGTGGCCAATTGGGTGGGCATGGCCTGTTGGGTGGGCGTGGCTGCGGTGGTAACAGCAGACTGGGTGGGACTAAAAAGTTCAATCAATCAATTCCAACTTTGCGAGATCTTTTTTTTTCTTAAGAGAAGTTGAAATTGATTGATTGATTGAATTTTTTTTTTTTGCACACGGCAGCGGAGGCCTAAAGCGAAAAGGTTTTATAAAACCCAGCTGAAGGCCTAGGACTGGGGTGACGGCACGCATGCCCACAGAGAGGGCTCTGTGTGCCACCTGCAGCACGTGTGCCATAGGTTCGCCATCACGGATCTAGGGGCTACATACTTTGAGGTGGACTGAATTAATAGATGGGGAATATTCATTCACATTTGTATACAGAAACAAATCTTCTACTTTGGGCAGCAAAAGAAAATACTGATCTGATTTTTACAAGTTTGTTAGCAATGTATATAATCACCTATGTGTGCAGAGAGTAAATCTGTACTTTTCCTGGCCCCCCACTACTGCTCTTTGTTCAAGTAAAATCCATTATGACGCAGTATGATTTCGCCTAATCTAGCAAGTAGCTTTCAAGACCAGCAATACTAAGTTCAGAGTGAGGGAGACAACCCAGGTGGTTGATTTGGGAACTTATAGAAGGTCAAAATTGTCAGTTGATGATTGCACATTTGTAGTTATGCAAATTCATAGCTTCATTCAATTCATTAATCACCCGATGAAATGGTGCAAGTAGAACAATCTGTTCCAAGTGGCCAAATAATGTTATTTGGGTAATGTGCAATTAAACCTGGGCTGAAGGGAGAGTGAGACCCTTGCGCTTGCTAGCTTTATTTTTTAGTCATTTTATTGTAATTTCTTTAATTGTAAACTGTCCAGAAAAGTTTAGTAAACTATTACTATGATTGATCACATAGTCAGCCAGGTGTTTAGATTGGATTTGACATTTTTGTCCACCTATTGAGTCCTTTCTAAGAATAGGCAAATGTTGTTTGTTTGTCTGAATCATATAACTTTAATTCAGACCATTTTCACAATCAATAACTATATAAATAGGATTAAGACCAACAGTAAGGTAGAACAGAGTTAATACATTGATGAAAGTCTTAGGTTAAAGAAATAGAGTTCCTAAGATTTCTGTTGAAACTTATTAATGAGTTAATCTGCATCCTGATCTGCGTCTTTCAAAATTATCATAATTCCATCTTTTTGAATAGCACTTCTAGTGAGGTTCAGTGTGTTCCTAAGTTTGTGTTTTTTTTTCTTTAGCTAGCATCATATGAATCATCTGAAAGCAAAGCAAGCATTGAAGACCTTTAAATACAAATGTTTTTCTCTAGACTGCACTTTTCAGAATTGGTATAAATATGGAATATAATATTCCAGTTTATCACACAAATGCAGGTGGTTTCATGTGGAAATAATTATGTAAGAATCTAGATATTCTTACAACACATTGTATGGATAGAAAACAGGCAGCAATCTCAACTTCTGTGGAAGAAATGGCAAAAGAAGACAGCTCCACTAAAAGTAGAGCTGATGACCGCAGTTGATAGAAGAGCTGGCAGGAAAACTGACTCTTCATAATTCCTCTCCAGACAAGGACAAGACTTGAGATTGCCTACAAGTATTCTAAGCAGTTGCTCCTTGCAAAGAGACTACAAGAAAGCAATCTCCGGTGGGATTAGATAAGACAAGACAAGACAACCTTTATTGTCATTTTTTTTACTGTGGGCACAACGGCACACATCAAAAATGAAATTTAGTTGCCCGCTCTCAAAGTAAAACACATACATGACACACACCTAAACATACTATGAACAACATATGTATAGACCCACATCTCTACATATACGTAGCAAATAAATATTAAATACTGTCCATCTTGAATATATAACGGAAAGAGGAAGCTTGAGAGTTTGCAAGGTTAATGCTGTATGGAATGAAACTCTGGCTGAATCTGGATGTTCTGCTTCGGATACCACGAAGCCCCCTCCTCCTAGAAGGTAACAAGGAAAACAGGTTGTGAAGAGGATGTGTAGTGTCTCATCTCTGGGAGATGAGGAAATAGCTATCTTGCTCAAACCATGGTCACCATGTCTAAAAGGATACTGGGTTCACATGCCTTTTTTAAAAAATCAGTTTCAGAAAATGCTTGTCAACTGCTTTTCAACTATTGGAACCTTTGAATTGCCACGTTTTATAGCACCAGGGAAGTTTCCTTCAATCCTTAGCGAAAAAAGCTTTAAATACAAGTTTAAGGACATTTTGTTCCCCTGTGTTCAACAGCAAAAGGTTGATTACAACTTTGACTTTAAAATGTTACAATCGGACTAAGTGTCCAGTTAAATTTGAACTAAGATTTTGGAATTAATTATAAAGAATCCTTCCTATGGTAAAATTCTTTTGTTTTGAATTCTTTAAAAACCATAAGATAGAGCCTTGAAAACTGGACATTAGAGGTAATTAAAAGAAACTAAAGACTACAATTAAAAAAAAAGAACATTCAAAGTCAACCTACTAATACAGAATGAAGTAAAATATTTTAACATTGAACACATTGAAAGATATTTTAAAACTTGAGTACATTCCTGAGCTTGGGGCATTGAATGTGCCAAGGGCATTTTTGTTTTAAATGATAAATTACCACTGAAATTTAAGATTAACAAAATTCACATTCTGACTTTATTTATGCCTCTCTAATATGAAATGTTGGGCAGGGGGTTTACTTCATGCTTAATGTAGCATCCTCCAAAAATGCTTGATGGCATCTCTTATAATTCCTAGCAGAGGAAGGCAATTTCAATTAATCTGGAGGGCACCTGGTTGGGGAAGGCTACTCTGTAGCTTATTAGAACAACTGGATCACTTACAAGAGAGGAGTTTAATGGGAGCTGTTTTGTTTTCTCCTCCACTCCTAGAAGGCTGTAATTGGAGCTGGATTCAAAGTGTCTCCTCAGGATATTGTTACTATATACTCAAACTTTCTTCATCTCTGTGGTAAAGCCATTAGTCTCTCAAAGTCCACATCAAAATCCTAATTCTTAAATGATTCTCATCCCATCAGTATCTCTCCCCTCCCCCTCACCACCATAATGTTTCTATTGTGTGGAAAATGGTGTATTTCTAGGAACAAGAGAGATTTGAAGAGAGAGCCAAGAGCTTTGATATTCTGTCAGCAGAAGGCAAGGATTGTAATTTTCATCCGTTTTCTAAAATCTCTCCATTACAGTGTTTCTCAACCTTGACAATTTTAAGGCATGTGGATTTCAACTCCCAGAATTCCACAGCCAGCATTGCTGGCTGTGGAATTCTGGGAGTTGAAGTCCACATGCCTTAAAATTGTCAAGGTTGAGAAACACTGCGAGTCCAACCAATGCTTCCATCCACCCATCCACCCCACTCCGGCTCTCCTGCAAGTCTTTTACAGCATCCTTTCAGGGAAGGAAAAGTAGAAATAGAGTTATTGTGAAAGCAGCCAATTCTCCAATCTCTTTTCTGCTCTTAGGCTGTCACAACTTCAATGTTAGAATTATGCTATTCCTAATTGCCTGTGTGTCTGACTTAACAGCCCAGTTCAAAAGTGCCACCTTATGAGGCTGGCAGCAACAGGCCTCTATCAGTCTAAATCTGACTGTGCTGATCCCTTAACAACAAAAATAGTAGATAATGGGATCCGTTGAGTGTAACTCTCACATTCAGCAAGACAATGGGGATGGCACTGTGGTTGATGCTCTGCCCTAAGCACTTGCATCCAATGAAAAAGAAGAGGTCTTAATTGCAATGCCCTGTCTACCATCCTCAAGATTTTGACCTGTGTAGAGCTGTGCAAATCCTTGCATTTGGATTCAGTCATGTTTTGAGCAAACCGCTTTCTTGAAACCACAATGCAATTTCACATGGGTCTCCTTGTTTGTAAAAGATAAGACAAGCCTGTGCATGTGTGCTGAAGAGTCTTCCAGCTTTTGTAAATGAGAGTGTTCTTTTTTTTAAGGTTTGTGAAATGTTTCTCCAGAAACATAGCATTCAGAGCAGCTTGTAAGTGTTTAAAACAACTTGCAGCTGTAAAAGAGCTTGTGGTCCTCAGATTAATTTTGTGTGCCCTTGGTCTGATTTGAACCCTTCTCCTGCTAAAAATCAGATCACACCTCCAGGGGGAATTCAATTACTCTGTGTTGAAGCCTACTGCTTGTTTTGGGAGAAGACAAAATTGGGTGTCTGAAAGAGAAAAGGAAAGCTAGATGGGGAAAGAGCCAGTTATTTTTGGCTGCATCTCCATCCACAGCTTGCTTCAATCCTGCTCGCTTTACAACCTTGAACAACGGCTCCCAAGGGAATGCGGCCCTTCATGCTAAAAGCTGTTTACTCCTGTTTTGAAACAAATTAAGGCATAAAAGCTCTACAGATAACAGAGGAACAAAGAGTAGCAACAAATTACTTGTTGTAGTAGCCACACTAGAGCTGCAGATAGCATGGTCACAAGCAGTTCAAAACTTAACAGGCTAAGCAAAAAAATCTAAGTCAATGTTTCTCAACCTCAGTCAATTTAAGGCATAGACTTCAACTACGAATTTGTCAGACAACATGAGACTCTGCAAATTCTGCAAGCTGAAGTCCACATTTCTTAAACTGGCTGAGGTTGAGAAATATTGCCTTACATCTATAACAATCTACCCACCTGTGATAGTGCATCAACCATTATTTGCCTCCCATGAGCCTCCAGTGGTCAAAAAGTACAAACAAAGGATAGTGTGGCATTTAAATGGCCAAAAATTGATCATGTCGACATCAAGCTACAATTTGTGTAAGCATGATTTGTGGAATAATATAAATAATAGGTAATAGGATTATAAACCAGTGTTTTTCAATCTTGGCCATTTGAAGAGATGTAGAATTCAATGCCCATGCTGGCTAGGAAACTCTTGGAGTTGAACTCCACACCTCTTCAAATGGCCAAGTTGAGAAACATTGATTTAAACATTGATTTTATAATCTTGGGAAACTGGTGGAATCATATGGTCAATCCTTTAGGATTCAAGACTAACTTCTGCAGAACTGATGCAGGTAACCATTGTTATCCATGGTTCCATTACCCAGATTTGTATATCGACATCTGCTTAAAAGAGACCATACCTTGGTATAGACCAGTGATAGCGAACCTTTTAGAGACTGAGTGCCCAAACTGCAACCCAAAACCCACTTATGCATCATCGAGTGCTGGGTGGGTGTGGCCCATTGGCTGGGTGTGGCCAATTGGGTGGGCGTGGCTGCAGTGGTAACGGCAGACTGGATGGAACTAAAAAGTTCAATCAATGAATTCCAACTTTGCAAGATCTTTTTTTTTCCTGCAAGAAGTTGAAATTGACTCATTGATTGAACCTTTTTTTTTTTTTTGCACACAGCGGCTGGAACAAAACAGCAGATAGGTTTTAATGAATGGGTAAAGTATTTTCTAAAGTTTCCACGTTTCATGGTTTCTTTATCCATGGTCTTGAGATGGGAATGGAACACTGTTGATAATGAGTGCCATTTACATGGTTTTCTACTGACTTAAGGGGCAGATAATTATTAAGTATGAAAATTTGGACAACTCTTACCATTCCAATTTGCTAAGGGGTGAATACAATGTTTGCAGTGGCTGGAACTCATCCACTGTCTATCTGGGGGCAAAGAAAACGTTCACTAGGCATTGGGCCATACTTTTCAATGGATTCTTGGAAGAGATATTACAAAGATAAACGTTTGCCAGACTGCATTTTAGGATTTTGACAGTCTGATGCTTCCTAGGCTGCCTTTCCCAAGGCCCATCTTTATATATCATCTTTAAAGGTAAAAGTACAAGAAAAGGAAAGCTGGTTTGCTTTTTATCATTTTGCTAAGAAGCAGCTCTTTGAATATGAATGTTTTTAATGAGTTTTCAGATCTCAATGAATAAAAATTGTAGCTGTGCTTTCTTTTTGGTCTGTATGATGGCATCAATGGGGGTATAAAATGTTAGGTGTTTTTTTTCCAGATAGTGTATGGTTGTCTAGATGGAGCAGATTTCAGTGGATTTTACAGATTGTCCTTGACTTATAATCACAACTGAGAGCTGAACCTGTCACTAAGCAATGCAGTCATTAAGTGAGTTGCATATACTTTTACGACTTTTGCGTATTATAAGCATCCTTGGAAGGTTGGAAATGGCAATCATATAAACCCAGGATGCTGCAACCATTGTAAATACATGCTGGTTGCCAAGCAACCAATTTTTGATCACACGACTATGGGGACACTGTGATAATCATAAGCATGAGAACCAATTATAAATCATTTTTTTCAGTGTTGTCATAACTTCAAACTGTCATTAAATAGTTGTAAGTCAAGGATTGCCTGTATATATACTTCAATTGATTGCAGATTAAAATTGTCATGTTGCATTTTAGACAAATTGTGCTAATTCTGAAAAAAAAAATAGGATTTGAGCTCCCATTATATTAACCAGCATATCATATTGAAGGTTGTTGTATCTACACTTCCTGGATCTTGTGTTGGGAAGATCTGCAGGAGCCATGGTGGCACGGTAGCTAAAATGCAGTATTGCAGGCAAACTCTGCCCATAGCCAGTTCGATTTTCACCAACTCAAGGTTAACTCAGCCTTCCATCCTTCCGAGGTCAGTAAAATGAAGACCCAGATTGTTGGGAGCAATATGTTGACATTTATAAACTGCTTACAAAGCACTGTGGAGCAATGTATAAGTGCTATTGTTATTTTGTGAACTTTTAAGGAATTTAAATCCAGAATCTGAAATTATCTATCTGCATCACCCTTTAAAGTCAGAAATGAAACTTATCTTTGAAAACAAAATTACTATATATTATTCATATAGAAAGTAAAAGGGGAAGTGGCTATGTGGAGATGATTCTTCTAAGCATATTACATGGGAACCCAAGGATGGTTTTTTTTTGGCAAGATTAAGATTAAAAGGACGTCCTTCTTCACATTCTGAAAAGAGCACTGAGCATTTTAATCTGGTTAGAACTGTGGATCTTGGCCAATATATAGTGGCAGCTCATTAAAAAGAGGAGTTATTTTTGCATTCTTAAATACTGCTTTTTTATGTTCTATTAAATAGTAACATGATCTTTTTTTACATTAATGGAAAAGTGAATCCATTATTTAGCTGAATAAGACTTTTTTAAAAAAAAAATCCCAAAGAACTGGTAAATATCCAAATTTTAATTTTTTTTTAAAAAAGTCTTATGCATTTTCTCACTATGCATAGAAAAAAAATATCCAAGAGCATATCCCTTCCTTTTGCCTTCAGGCTTGAGCGTATTTGCCAAGGGTATATTTGTGTCCAAGTTATAAACTATGAAAGATGAGAGTGTATAATGGAAAAAGATTTGAGTGCCATGAAGTAACATGCTGAATGAGCACAAACACTGGCAAGCCATCTGCAAGGTTCTCCTTTGACATCAATGGGAACAGGATGAAGCCATGTATGTAATCGGTTCATATCTTAGCAGGAGACTTTGCGTGCTCTGAAATATGGGTAGCAATGATCTCATCACCTCCACTGGCCATCTGCGCTGCCAGGAATTTTTAGCCAAAATTATCCTAAGCTCAAACATCTGCTTCTGCCAAGCTACCTGGAATACTTGAGTCATTGCACAAGTATGAACCTGGACCCTTTCACATTGGACTTGAGTTAGAGGAGAATAGGTAAATTTGTGGGGTCATTTCTTGAGTTTAATAGTATTAGCAGGAGAATCAGTTTATTTTCATGCATTAAAGCATAATTGCCTATTTATTGCCAGTCAAGTTGTTAAAAAGCCCAGGAGGAGGTTGTGCTCAAAATTATATGTATTATGGAGTAGTCTTGGTCCATATGGCCTCAAAAGTCCTCCAAAATTTACTTTTACTAAATTTACATTTTTTCTTTCTTTCTTTCTTTCTTTCTTTCTTTCTTTCTTTCTTTCTTTCTTTCTTTCTTTCTTTCTTTCTTTCTTTCCCTTCCTTCCTTCCTTCCTTCCTTCCTTTCCTCTTCCTTCCTTCCTTCCTTCCTTCCTTCCTTCCTTCCTTCCTTCCTTCCTTCTCTCGGCTTGCCCTTGCTGTAAATACTTGTACACCTGACATAGACGATATGGATGGAGAAGATAATTTTCTTGTCTCCTATGATTGAGAGTCACACTGTAATATTATATGATGAAAGATTTTATTTATTAGGCAATTTTAACAATCCTCCCTGGGATCAGATATGATAACTTAATCATGTTTAGTACCAGATCATCACTAATTCAAATCCCATTGTTGGATACACATTAAATCTGATGTTCCTCTCAAAGCATCTCCTCTCAAAATCCAATTCGGCAACACGTTACATCAGTCTGTTTGCCGGGGTTAAATTCAGCAGGCAAACAGTCCCTTCTGAACCTAGGCTAATGTTTAGGCTAAGCCTGAGTGCAATCCTTCTTACCCATCACTTTCTTTTCAGCTTATAATTTAGTGGACCAACTCAGCACTGATTCTGAGCAGCATGCAACTAAAAACCCATTAGTACCGAAAGGATACTCAAGGGGACGTGATGCCTCAGCAGTTAAAGATGCTGAGCCTCCTCAGCTGGAAAGCTGACCGCCTGGGTTCAACACTCAAGTGCCACACAATGGGGTGAGCTCCCATTCCTGTCTCAGTTCCTGCCCACCTAGACTTCAAAAACATGCAAATGCGAGTTGATAAATAGGTGCCATTCAGGGGGAAGGAAACAGTGTTCTGTGCACCATACGTTTTCAATTATTATTTCAAAGCTTGCAGAGTTGGGTTGCTCTCTACCTTCAGAAGATTATTCTAAAGGGCAGGTGCAGTGACAGGTGTGCTTTCCAGGCACTGTCAGATGACTTTGCATGAAGAAAGGGCACAAAGTATTCTCCTCTTGTCTTATGGAACAAGGTGGGATATTTTTATCAGGAAAGCTAAGACTATTATTTATTTGAATAGTGGTGAATATCTGTAGCTTGGGTGTAGGATGAGAGTGAAGGTTCGTTCTCTGAGCTTCTGGGTTGGTTTCTGAACATTTCATTACCAGGCTAGGTAACATCTTTGATGGAGTTTAGGGGATGTCACTGTCAATGTTCTTCTGTTAAAAGGGCTTTGTGTGGTCAGTAGGTATGGGTGTGTCAAGTGAGGATCTTGTGATGCATCATGTGAAGGGTCAAGTATGGCTGTGTCAAGTGAGGGTCTTGTAATGGGTTTTGTGATGGGTCAGGTGTGAGTCATCAGTGAAAGTCTTGTGATGGGTCTTGAGATGCGGAGATTACATCAGGTGAGGGTCACTGGGAGATGTGCTGGGGGGGCTTGTGTGGGTTGGTTGAGGGGCTCTGGTTGGCTATGCAGTTGATTTAGATTCTGAGGAGTCCGTAGGCTGGTTGTAGGTCAATGTGTCTGTTGATGGAATTGCTTGGGGAGTGCCAAGCTTTGATGAACTCACGAGCTTGATAGGTGGTAGCATGGCTGATGATTTTTGTGTTGTTCCAATTAAATCTGTGCTGTTTGGTGTCAGTGTATGTAGAGATTAAGGATTTGAGATTGTGATGTTTGACTGCCAGCTGGTGTTCATGGATCCTGGTTTTTAACTGACAAATGTTTGTCCCATGTAAAATTGGCTGCAATCGTTACAATTGATTTTATAGATTGCATTGTTTCTCTCATCC
The DNA here is from genome assembly GCF_001527695.2 of Protobothrops mucrosquamatus. Taxonomy (NCBI): domain Eukaryota; kingdom Metazoa; phylum Chordata; class Lepidosauria; order Squamata; family Viperidae; genus Protobothrops; species Protobothrops mucrosquamatus. The sequence goes on along the minus strand of NW_015386400.1, from coordinate 1,990,317 downwards.
TTCTGTATCTTGTCTTTGGTTCTGGATGGAGTGTGGCTGTGGATTTGTGGGCTACTGCTATTCCTAGAGATTGGAGAATTCTTGCTGTCATTTCCGACACCCTTTTTGTGTATGGTAGGGTTAGTTTTTGCATGGTGGTTGGCTGTGTGTTGTGTTGTGGCTGTGTGTCTGAATATGAAGTTTTTTGGATAGCCATTACAGAGAAAGATGTCAAACAGCTGTTTCTCTTCCACTTTTCTTAGTGTTGTGGTGCTGCAGTATGTCCTGGGCCTTCTGAAGAGAGTCTGGACACAGCTTCTTTTGTGTGTGGTGGGGTGGTTGCTTGACACACCCATACCTGACCTGTCACAAGATTCATCACAAGACCCTCATTTGACACACCCACACCTGAATCATCACAAGAGCTACTGACCACACAAAGCCATTATAAACAGATGAACACTGACATCCCCTAAACGCCGCTGAAGATGTTACCTAGCCTGGTAACGAAACATTTGGAAACCAACCCACAAGCTCAGAGAACGAACCTTCACCCTCACACTATTATCTATTCACCAACTATTCTCTTGAAAATTCCATTTAAATGAACAACATTATAAACTAAAAAAGCTAGGTGTGAATTAGCCAAATAAGAGCTTTTAAGTCTTGACAATTTGGATCTGACATTCATATTGAGAGTAAGTGCCACTCAATGTAGTCTTTAAAAAAAAAAACACCACAATTTAAAAAACATGGACACAATGAACAAAATCAGATTTAAGAAGAACTGGCAATATCTCAAAGAAAATCTATTAAGTTACAATAACAAAACAAACATCAGAAAAATAAACAAACAGAAAACCCTAAAGAATTAATATTAAATTGAAATGAATCAGTGTTTTTCAAAGTGTTTTTCAAAGTTGGAATTCAGAATTCTTAAAGATGCAAGACTGAAAAACACTGATCTCAATTATTTAAATATATCACATTTACATTATATTGAATAGCAATAGGTCCAAATAATAAAAAAATTCTTATGAAATAAGACATACAGCAACTTTGATTGAAAGTGATAGTTTTGTTCACATTGACTCCTCTTTTTCCCTTTTATTCCAGAACTTGTGGCCACCCACAAGTGTTGGACTATAGTTGTGGTAGTCCAGAACTATTGGCTAATGGGAATTGTAGTCCAACATGAAGTGGATTTGTAGCTTCTTCCCTTTTGGGAAAACCATTTATGTTAAACGGCTTTAATGATGAAATATCCAATTTTAACTATTGTTAAAACCTACTCCAAGAGATAATTGCATTTTCTCCACTGCCTTTGCTAATATTTCCCATTTTGCTTAGCATCCAGGTATGTCATATTTAAAATATCTATGGAAAAAAAGTCTTTATGACAGTTTCTTGGATTACGATAAGGATGAAGGCTATCATTAATAGCATTGTACCAATATAAATTACCCCAAGCAATCTCCACCTTCCATTACAGCTCTGTGAAATAGATTAGGCTAAGAGAGATGTCTGGCTTGAGGCAAAGGCCTGCCAAAAACTGCCTTGTAATTTCTCATAAGTTTTTTTTCTCCCTAAAAAAAGAGTCTTTTGTTTTTCTTCCATGTTGGCAGGATACTGGAAGCTTTCTTGCAAATGCCTCTCGATAGTGGGGTTTTTTTTTTTTTTAATTACTGGAGGTGATGGATGGTAGGTGTTATTATTATATACACAAGAATGTGAAATTACAGCTGCCAGTTCTTTAACTGGCTTCATAGGCATCAAATTCTTTCCAAGAACCCAGGATGTCGTAATGTATCGGTGTAGTTTATATGCAGATGCCAGTAGTGTAGCCTTTTGCTATTGACAGATGGACATTTTGTCAATGTCCAGATATTCTAAGTGCCTTCCAAGATTTTTTGGTATGACACCCAGTGTGCCAATAACCACTGGGATCACTATGGCCGTTTTAGGCCATAAACGTTCTGTTTTGATTTTCAGATCTTGATACTTTGTGATCTTTTTAAATTCTTTGTCTTCTATTCTATTATCCTGTGGTATTGCCACACCAATTATCCACCCTTTTTTCTTTTCCACCACATTTACATCTTGTGTGCTATGAGCCAAAACTTTATCAGACTGTATTTGGACATCCCACAATATTTAAATCTAATTTCTGACTATATTCCCACCGATTTTTCATTACTATTCATGATAGTTTTTACAGATGTTCCAATGAATCATTTTGGCAATGTTGTTGTTAGAGATGAATATGTGATCTACTGTTTCTGTTGGTTTTTTTGCACAATCTGCACTTTGAAGGATCCTCTCTGAGCTTGGTTATTTTCTTGCAGACGTTTCATTACCCTTACTTGGTAACATCATCAGGACTAGCACTATTTTGGATAATAAAATGTGTTCAAGAAAACAACCAAGCTCAGAGAGCACCAAGGACCCCCTCATTTCAACTGTGAGCTGCAAATATTCTCCTTTATTAGCATCTGCACTTTCAATCAGATGATAATGATAATGATGATGATGATGATGATGATGATGATGATAATAATAATAATAATAATAATAATAATAATAATAATAATAATAATAATAATAATAATAATAATAATCCCCCAGTGAGGCACTACCTTGACGTGGTTGTGGAGCTTGTGTACTCTGAGGAAGATGAGAGCTATGCCAGAGGTTCAACTATACAGACAGGTCGCATCAGAGGAATCAGACAAAGAGTGTCTCTCCCATAAAAAATATGGTGAGATATACATTTCAGAAAGCCATACTGGCTCAAATGTCCCCCGGGTTAACAAGGTCTGCGCTAGATGTTGGAGTTCTTGGATATCTGATGAAAAATGGGCTGCAGGACTCAGGACTGTTGGCTGAGTAACCAGGGCCAACAGCTGCAGAACTGCTGAAGGAAAGGTGTTTACCCATTACAAATATACAGTGATTGAAAACAAATCTGTTATTACAGATCAAGTCCAACAAGAAGAGGATAAATTGCTCTGGGACTTTAGCGTTTAAACAGACAAGCATCTGCCACATAACACCCCAGACTTAACAATTGTCGATAAGAAAGACAAAAAAGTCTGGATAGTGGACGTGGCAGTGCCTGGAGATAGCAGAATAGATGAGAAAGAACTGGAGAAGATAACAAAATACAAAGACCTACAAATAGAAATAGAAAGACTGTGGCAAAGGCAAGCAAAGGTAGTATCAATAGTAATAGACGCCTTGAGTGCAATCCCAAAACAATTGGAGCACCATTTGGACAAATTCACCATTAGTCAATTGCAAAAGGCGGCCTTACTAGGAACTGCTTCTATCTTGCAACGATATCCGTAATACCAACAAACATCCACATCTGCCTATCCCAGGTCCTTGGTAAGGACTCGATAGGTAGACAAAAATCCAAATCCAGTCTGAACATCTGGCTGAATGTATGATGATCAACAACAACAACAACAACAACAACAACAACAACAACAACAATAATAATAATAATAATAATAATAATAATAATAATAATAATAATTGATTGATATCGCTGTACCAGGAAATACCAGAGTTGAAGAAAAAGAACTGGAAAAAATTATGAAATATCGCGACCTGGCCATCGAAACTGCACAATTATGGATGAAATGTGTAACAGTGATAGCCATTGTCATCAGGGCACTAGGAACTATGTCCAAAAACTTTGCAAAATATTTCAAGAAACTGCAGTTTCCTGCAATAACTCCAGCAATGCTACAAAAACTGTGCTACTCAGAACATCTTACATTTTAAGGAGGTACCTGGTTGATAGTTGGGATGATGGCAGCAATCCATGTCAACCATCAGCGCCAGTCAATTTGAATGTTCAGTTGACTGAGGTTCATGTCTAATGAATAATAATAATAATAATAATAATAATAATAATAATAATAATAATAATAATAATAATAATAATAATAATAATAAGAAGAAGAAGAAGAAGAAGAAGAAGAAGAAGAAGAAGAAGAAGAAGAAGAAGAAGAAGAAGAAGAAGAAGAAGAAGAAGAAGAAGAAGAAGAAGAAGAAGAAGAAGAAGAAGAAGTTGGAAGGGATCTTGGAGGTCATCTAGTCCAACCCCCTGCTCAGGCAGGAAACCCTGTACCAGTGATGACGAACCTTTTAGAGACCGGGTGCCCAAACTGCAATCCCAAACCCACTTATGCCGGCTGGGTGTGGCCAATTGGGGGTGTGTGGCCCATTGGGTGGGCGTGGCTGTGGTGGTAGCGGCAGACTGGGTGGGACTAAAAAGTTCAATCAATCAATTCCAACTTTGCAAGATCTTTTTTTTCCCGGGAGAAGTTGAAATTGATTGATTGATTGAACCTTTTTTTTTTGCACATGGCAGCGGAGGCCTAAAGCAAAAAGGTTTTATAAAACCCAGCTGAAGGCGTAGGACTGGGGCGATGACGCGCATGCCCACAGAGAGGGCTCTGAGTGCCGCCTCTGGCACCCGTGCCATAGGTTCGCCATCACTGCCCTATACCATTTCAGACAAATGGTTGTCCAGTCTCTTGTTAAAAACTTCCAATGTTGGAGCATTCACAACTTTTGGAGGCAGGTTGTTCCACTGATTAATTGTTCTAAGTGTCAGGAAATTTCTCCTTAGTTCTAGGTTGCTTCTCTCCTTGATTAGTTTCCATCCATTGCTTCTTGTCCTGCCTTCAGGCGCTTTGGAGAATAGCTTGCCTCCTTGAGATATTGGAACACTGCTATCATGTCCCCCCTCGTCCTTCTCTTCATTAAACTAGACATACCCAATTCCAGCAACCGTTCCTTATATGTTTTAGCCTCCAGTCCCCTAATCATCTTTGTTGCTGCTGCTGCTACTGGGCATGATGATGATGATGATGATGATGATGATATTACATATTTTCTGTCACTGAAGCTTCTCTGACTGCTCAACCATGACAGTCTAAAAATGCCAAATGAAAGGGACTGCCTCCCAATCATTTTTCTTGGGATATAAATGAAACATGGAAAACCAGAGAGATTATGGAAACAAGAGTCTGTAGGCCATATTTTAACTTTAAAAAGTACAGGAAGGCATTCCACCCATGAAAATGTTCTCTTTTTGGGCAAATAAATTTTGATAGAAGAAATTCTTTCATTGAATGGAAGGAAAATTAGTAGGAAAAAATATGTCAGGGAAATTTTTCTGCCTAGCACTATATAATACAGAGAGTTTGACAAAAAAACTATTAGGTCTTCTGAAGACTTTGGAATTTAAAAACAGGCAACTTGATGCTCCCTAGAACTTAGGGTTCCTAGTAGCTCTAACCAGTGTAATGAATGGCAAGGCACTGTGGGCATTATAATTCTAGTTATTTTATAGTGTTCATAAATCCTCTTTCTTCTGATCGTTTACCCTGGTTGTATCTCACTGGTTTCAACCCTGATTTTCAACCAGAAAAATTGAAAGAGGATATAAGAGGAAAATGTATAGGTCTTTGACCTGGAATCTGGGTCTCTAATGACAGACAAGATTTCAGGAAAAAGATGTCAGTCTACTGAGTTGGGCAGAATTGTCTCCTTTGTTTAGGAGAAGAGGAACAACCAGCTCAATTTTCCCAGCCTTTACATAGACCTGGCCCTGAATTTCATGCATAGCCACTGGTTCCTCCTCCCCCAGTCTCATGAACGAACCCTTTCTTGTGTTAAATTACACAACTTTGCTATATATCTTCAAAGTTTTTATCCCATTGATAAGATACATGTTTTTCCTCTGGGATCACAAAGAAATAAATCTAATTATCACCAGGCAAGACTCTGGCCATGCTGGAAGTCACCTTGTCGAGTTTTTACTTTCAGCAAGGACAGTTTCTGCTTGAAATTTATGGCTTAATTCCCTACATGAAAACAAAGAAACCGCTATAGCTGTATGTCAGGCACTGAGCTGAAACATTGCAGATTGTATTGCTACTTCAGTTGGTGAAGAGGTCCTTGGGTTTGTGGGGAGGGGCATCTATTTTTTTCTTTTTATTATAACTAGCAGGGTATCATGGGGAAAATGGTGTATTTATTAGTCCAGAGGACTCTAAATAGCAAAATCAGCTCAGGAGCTTTGTTAGAAGAGTAACTGTTTCCTTTCCCTCATAAAATGCTTATCTTCATTCATCTATGTTTATTTTCCTTCTGCTTTTCTTTTTTTAAAGTAAAATGCTTAATGGACCTCAGCTGAGTCTTAACAGCAGGAGGAAAGTAAACCATTAAATCTCTTGAGGCTTAATAGTCAGAGTTAAATGCTTCATTGGATTATTTTGTCCAAGTTTCATCTTTTGTTGTTTGAGAAGTACTAGGGTTGAACCTCTTAAACTCTCAAATCGTGCTTTAGGAGCTTGGGAATGAACTGCAAAGATTGTTCAAGATTAGTTTAATGAAGAGAAGGACGAGGGGGGACATGATAGCAGTGTTCCAATATCTCAGGGGCTGCCACAAAGAAGAGGGAGTCAAGCTATTTTCCAAAGTGCCTGAAGGCAGGACAAGAAGCAACGGATGGAAACTAATCAAGGAGAGAAGCAACCTAGAACTAAGGAGAAACTTCCTGACAGTTAGAACAGTTAACCAGTGGAACAATCTGCCTCCAGAAGCAGTGAATGCTCCAACACTGGAAGTTTTTAAGAAGAGACTGGACAGCCATTTGTCCGAAATGGTATAGCAGGGGGTTGGACTAGATGACCTCCAAGGTCCCTTCCAACTTTACTATTATTATTATTATTATTATTATTATTATTATTATTATTATTATTATTATTATTATTGTTGTTGTTGTTGTTATTGTTGTTGTTGTTGTTGTTGTTGTTATTATTATTATTATTATTATTATTATTATTATTATTATTATCTCCTCCCTCCATAGAAACAATGCAAATGTGGTTGAAATTAGATAGCAAATTGATTTTGTTCATTCCTCCCTCTTTCAACTAAGATGTACAATGAAAAGGAACATGGGGAATCTAATCAAGCTTTCAATTCCTCATCTGCAGGGATTCAGCCATATCTACTTTTAGCGAGAATATTAGAACAGGATGTCTCAAAGTGGACTATGCTTTTTCCCTAGAGGAACAAGAAAAGGTTTCACTGCTCATCCAAGAAGCTTCATCAGTTCTAATTGGATGGGGAGGGGATGGAAGTATTATATTTTTTTTTTGCAGTCATCTGGTCATTTGCACTCTGTCTGAGACACTTTTTGGGTTTACCTGTGACCTCAGGGTCACCTGAATCAGAGTGTGGGTGTGGAATCTTCTTGGAACTACAGAAAGGACTATGTTGTAGTTGGAGATCAGTGGTATTGTATTCCTCCCCATCTATTGTGGGAGAGTTGTTCAATTCTAACATTCAATCCAATGGTCCCTCTTCTATCCAGAATGTGGACTTTGCTGTCTTCAAAAGAATGATCTTTATCTTTAAAATACAGATTGACCATTGAATCTTGCCCTGATGCATTTGTTCTCCTATGTTGTGCCATGTGTTTGGTAAATAGTTGTTTTGCTTCTCCAATGTACAGATATGCACATGTCTCACTGCATTGTATTGCATATATATGTTGCTCAGTTTTTGTCGGGGTGTTTTATCTTGGGGTGGACAAGCTTCTGCCTTAGTGTATTCTTGAGAGGCAGAAGCTTGTCCACCCAAGATAAAACACCCAGACAAAAATTGAACAACTTGATATATGCAATACAATGTAGTGTGACATGTGGAATGAGACATGTGCAGATCTGTGCATTGGAGAAACAAAAGAACTACTTCATCATAATCAATCAATCAATCAATCAATCAATTATCTTCTCTACCAGTTAATTCTCAAGGAAAATCTTGGTTTTTTTTCTTGTTTGAAGCAGAAGAGAAACTGTACTGCATTGTTTGCAAACTCTTTTGCTAATCATGAATGTCCAGGTACATATTTTTTTTTGCTAAAGTAACTTGATTTCAGGACATGAGAAGTGCCCAAACTAACATGCAAGATAATTGGAGGCATTAATGAGAACCATATTGGCTTATACTGTGAAAACCATTCTCCCTTAGCCTTAGTTTATTCTGTAAACCAAGAATAGTAATGACCTGCCCAATAAAGTAATTGTGATGACTACTGAGAAGACTGTAATGTTCTTTAGAGGCACAATGCACTGTGGGCGCCTTTGATCTGCCATTGAGTGAATTTTGAGGGATAGCCAATGTTGGATTAGAATCTAAATGTTATCTTTGTTTAGAGTCCAATACATGAATTTGGCACCACATATGCAGCAATTATATTCTTCTATACAGAATTACATCTGGAGCGTGTGGAGGTAGTAGCAGATTTAGTTAGTTTAGCCTGAAATTGCCTTGCATAATTAGAATCCCACTACCTATTTTTTATTGTGAACAAAGAATCATTGTACTCTTCATTTCAGTAATATGCTTTCTAATTTTATTTATTCTGTATAATTCCCAGATAATTTGCTGAACTTTCATTATTTTAAGCTTTGCTTGTATTAATAAGACCTCTCATCTGTAATGGTGCCTTATCATAATATATTGCTGGCAATACTTGAAATAATAATCCAGTAATCTTTTCCTGGTTAACTCTTTTTCTGGTTAAACTCATTAGATGGCAGCCTTTTGATGTCTGTAATAAAAGGAAAGAAAGAAGGATGGCTGTAAAGTCATGTTCTTTCTCCATTCATCCTCAAGATATGGGATTCTCTTTGCTCCTAATCTCAGCAGAATCTTTATAGTCTGTGATCCTAAAACATCCTGTACTAGAATACTCTAAATTGTTTCCTGGGAATTTTTGATAGCTTCCTTCCTCCTTGACATTCTTTCTGACATATTCCCAGGCTGAAATGTGCACTTTTTAGTTGAAATATTAAATGCAAAGATCAGATTCGTAATACAACTGCCAATTGAGATGTTGGAACAAACATTAACAGAAGGCTGCACAGACAGATTGCATCAATTGAGATATTTTTTCGGCTTTTTCACAGTGGTCGATAACTTAGAGAGAACTGATGTTTCAAGACTGCTTCTCCACATAAGAAGCAACACACACGGTTTTCTGTTGCATTTAAGTTAGAAATGGGACTTGATCCTATTGTATATCCAGTAAGTCAATTCAGCGCAATAAATTGCTTTCGTTTTTGTTGACCCTTGCTAGGCTTCTTATTGCATAACACTGTAAAATTAAACAATTTCTGTTGTTGACTTGTTATATTTAATATAAAGCATGGGAAATTCCCTTGGCTAAAAAAATAAAACAACAATGAAGTACAATATGATGAATGGTTCATTTAGTCAAAGTTGACCATTATTTGAGATACATATCTCTCTCTCTCTCTCTCTCTCTCTCTCTCTCTCTCTCTCTCTCTCTCTCTCTCTTATAATATACATATAATATATATAATATATATCACACACATTATATATATATACACACATATATATATATATATATATATATGTATATTTCTTTCTCCCATATTTGGGCCGACAGGATACATCAGAAAACACTCAAGGTAATACATACAACACACATACATATTCAATGTGTGTCTATTTACATTCTCAAGTAATTACATTTTTTCTTTTTTTTAATAAGTTCTTTAAGTTCGTTAGTTTGTTTTTGAATTCTGAGTATAATGATTTATACTTTTTCTTTTAATTATTTTGTATCACAAAATATTTAAAAAATTAAATTAAACAAAGGCATTGTAAGCATTTTGTTTTCTTTGTGGATTTTAGTTTTGTTATTAACTTATGCGATCTACAAATTTTCTAGAGGGGGATAAATGTGCTTTAAAAGAACACACACAAAATTAACTACAAATGCAAACTGTATAGTCAAGATTTCAGATACAAGAACTGATTGCATAGTTGTAACCCTCACCTACTCTCCATTATCCTATGAGGAACAAGCCAGCTAAGAATATAATTTATTTTGATTGACAGCACAAGCAATTACAATTTTTACATCATTCCAAAAGCAGCATCTCATTTGCTCATTGTCATTTGTGTTCTGCAGCTCAAAACAAATTATTCCCTAGTTTGTTGAGAATATCCTTGAGAGAAAGGAGGAGGATGAGTAGCCACAGATGTAAGAGTCAGCATAGCCTACAAAAAATGGGGGCATGGCAAATGTCTCAGAAGACACCCTCCCTAGTTTTTTTTATTGTAAAGGTGAGTGGGAGGGAGATGTACTTTCAGACTTGAAAGATTCTGTTACTATATTGTAGTATTGTATTTTTCTTACACTAAAGTTACTGTTGCTTCTTGCCTGGACAATCTCCAAGGGCATATGGAATTGTACGAAAGTGATTTCTATATACAGATAGAACCTTGTTTAACTATTATTCAAAATTACAAGAAGGGACAAGAGAAGACTTATGATTGGTTCACAAAGTTGTGGTTGGCATAGCATTGGTTACATTATTATGATCTGGTTGCTAACTGTGGCATGTGATCATCCTTTGCAACCTTCCTACCAGCTTCCCATGAGCAAATCAATGGGGTAGCCAGCAGGGAAGGTTGCAAGTTACTCCCATAAACCACTCCACTGTGTTTTCTCCTGAAGGGCCTCACTATGACATACGAGATTCCAGAAATCTTGTACTCCATAAAACCCTATCCCCACTTGCCTGTACTCCATGGTGCTTTGGCCCTTGCCAGCCTTGCCCAGATGGCCAAAGATCTCCAGAGGTCAACTGTTGTCCCTAGTACTTGCTTGCAGCAGCAGCGCACCCTCCACATTCCTTGATTGGGACTCCTGCTGTTTCTCATTTAATAACTTTTTGTATTTTGTATTTTGAGTTTACAATGACAACTGGTAATGCTAAGTACTGCAGCCATGTAGTGTCATGCTTTACAACTGCATCATAGAATAGAATAGAGCTGGAAGGGACCCTGGAGGTCTTCTAGTCCAGCCCCCTGCTCAAGCAGGAGAACCTACACCATCTCAGACAGGTGATTGTCTAGACTCTTCTTAAAAATCTCCAGTGATGGAGCGCCCACAATTTCTGGTTGATTGTCCTCACTGTCAGGAAGTTTCTCCTTAATTCCAGGTTGCTTCTCTCCTTGATCAGTTTCCAACCATTGTTTCTTGTCCTTCCCTCTGGTGCTTTGGTGAACAACCTGGCCCCCTCTGCATTGTGGCAGCCCCTCAAATACTGGAACACTGCTATCATGTCTTCCCTATTTCTTCTTTTCTTTAGATTAGCCAAACCCAAGTCCCAAGAGATGGAAATTCCAACCCAACTGCCATTGTAATTTGAGGACTACCAGTAGAAGCATCAACAATCTACAGCAAAGCTTTTCCCACTGGCAGAAACTCTCAGCCCATCCATGGATACATGGGGATAGGAGTTGGGGACCAAGATAGCTTTTCATTTCTTCCTGTAGAGATTCAGCCCATGTTTCACAGATCTCTTAAATGCAGCAGAAAGATGATGCCCTAGTTATTTGTTAGGGATTACCAACAAAATAAAGTCGACATGAATTAAAAATACGAAAGACATCCTTTGAGTATCCTATGGTCAGTTTGGATAAGCAATCAATGGTTTGAGGCAGGAATCAACCATCAACAGACAGCTTCAAACATCTTTTGAGGGATTGAGAAGTAGAAACATTAGCATTGTAAAAATGCCCTTATTTAGATCATTTTAGGGGGACAGAATCTAAGCATCTTTTCTTTATTACTGAGCGAAAATTCCCAGAATTGACTTTCAGTAGTAGTGGTTTCTTTCAAAGACACACAATGAATAGTCCTTTTGTTCTCTTTCATCATTCTCATACACATAAACCTTGACTTACAACCGTAATTAAGCCCAGAATTATAATTATAAATCATGATGGTGTTAAGCAGGTCACCATGTGACCACATCTGATTTTTCACTTTTGTCTGCAGTGTTTGTTAAACTAATGCTACAGTTATTAAACAAATGCTGCACTCTTTAAACAAACCTATTTTCTCTAATGAGTCTTTTTTGCCAGAAACTAGGAGCAAATGCCAGAAAATGGCAAAAACACAAAAAATCATGGTCACGTGACTGCAGGATACTGCATATGGCTGAAAAATGAAAGCTGGTTGCCAAGAGCCCAAATGCAATCACATGACTGTGGGGAGGAATGGGAGGCAGCAGAACTGAATCGTAAGTCACTCTGGAAAATCTGTCATAACTTGGAATGGTCGCTAAGTGATCAGTCATTAAGGGAGGACTATCTGTAGATATACCAGATTATAATATTTGCTATATGCAAACAGAGAATATGCTTTATTGTAAATTGGGTACTGTACCTACACATAGCAAAGGTATGCCATAAATGTTGGAAGAGTAGGAAGAGTGTAACTTCATGTTTTAAGGATTCGAAATATTTGCTACCTGACTTTTGCAAAAGTGTTTTGTTTTTTTAATAGAGACACCAGATCAGATATTGTCAGCACATCCTAGAAGTGTTTTTTCCTTGTTGTGACCTAGCTACTGATCTTTGGTGCTTGGCAGCTACCAGATCTCTGGAGAGACAGAACAGATTTATTTATAAAACAATCAACCTAAAACCTGTTAGGGATTTGCAATTGGATTGAATGCATGATTGACTCTCATTCAGCTTTCCTGCAGTTCAGCTGGGAAAATAGGATAAAGTGACTGTGGAGGGAGGAGGCAAAAAAAGGGGCTCACTTTCCCCCTCAGAATATATTTCACTTTGAAGTGAATCAGTCAGGGAGGTCAGGGAATGAAACAGTCTCTTCCTCTTCGCCTTGTGTTTCAGAACAAGTGTCAGCTGAATTTCTTACACAGCTGGAGCCAGGTGAGACAATGGGTCAACAAGGTGAGAAATGCAGAATTTAGAAAAACACAATTTCTGCCCATGGAGACTGATTCTGAAGCTTGGCTGCTTGAGAAATTATTAGTACTGTAGGGTAAAAGCATCTGACCTCCTCTAGGGAAGGCTTGGAAGAGATATTCTCTGGATCTGGGCATAAAATCCCCTGCAATGGATGAAGGCCAGCTAGAGATGGAGACCAAAACTATATCTTTTCAAGGACCAGAGGTTGCAGCCTTCAACCTCATTTAAACCTCTCAGACAATTGCCAAAGCCATCTGCAAGCAAACAATTCATCCCCCTGTCAAAGTGATTAGGGCCCTCCCTTTCCCAGAAGCTGCTCAGCAAGGGGGAAGAGAAAAGTAGCAGAAAAGAAAGAGGCAGAAGATAAGAGTTGTCACAGAAAGGAAGAATGATTGGCTCCCCCCAAAATGGACTGTTCTGGAAGATACCACTTTTGACGGAAAAGGATTCTCCCCATATCACTGCCCAAACCATATTGGCATCCTTTCACTATCACATGGTTTAAAGTTAAATGAATTGTCCTGTTTTTCTTTTGCTTCCTGCATTGGCCTAGTGCAGGGGTAGGCAACCTCGGCTCTTTTATGACTCATGGACTTCAACTCCCAGAATTCCTGAGTCAGCATAGCTGACTCAGGAATTCTGGGAGTTGAAGTCCATGAGTCATAAAAGAGCCGAGGTTGCCTACCCCTGGCCTAGTGATACCTGAGGCTGCCATGGCTTCATCTGTCATCTGTTCTTTGGCCCAGCTAGTGGGAATGTCCTGACTTCCTTTAGCTTGCTGAGAGATGAACATAAATTTAGCAAAATTATCTTGTCGAAGAGGTGAGAGAGGCCCTGCTTTCCTTCCTTGGAGATTATTTCAATAAGCTAATAGAGGAGCCAAAGTGACCTGCAAAACTGTTTGCTGATGATCTCAAAGGCTTAACCGAGTAGAACAAACAAGGCTAACTTTATATTTCACAGTACAGAAGAGTGAAATTTGCCTTTGGGTTTTCACTTCTGGTTGGCTCCTGTTGTTTTCCTTGGCAGCTGAACTATAGCTAGCACTTTTTATTTTCCCTTCAAGGATTAGTCAGATGGATAATGCAATTAAACCAAGGTTCACCCAGCGATGAAGCAGACAGGACAATTAAAAATTAAAACTGAGAGCAAGTGAGAGGGAGAACAATTTAATTTAATAAGATAATATTGTTGCAAGGAGGATTGAGAAATATTCAAAAAGTCAGCAGAGAGGTGTTCCAAATGACCCAAAGTGTAGAGTCATTTTTCAAGCTTGTTATAGAACATTGAGGCATGCTAATCCTTTTCCCTCTTGCTCTGCATTTTTATTCCAATACTAGTTAAAACTGAACTTGATCTGAGATTACTATGTATTTAGTTCCCTGTAAAGACTTCAGGCCTCATTGTTCAGTGTGTTGTCATATTGGACTTTGTGAAAACAAGCACCTGAAAGTCTGAGGGAATAGTTGCTGAATGAAAATGCCTGTATCTTCTAATCTAGTCTTTCTCAACCTTAGCCATTTTAAGATTGCCATATTAAGATTTAAGAAAAATGGACTTCAACTCCCAGAATTTCCCAATCCGCAGGCATATATCTTAGAGTTGCCAGGGTTGACAACCACCTCTCCAATCATTCCACTATATTGCTTAATTCTTTAGTACCAAATTTAGAAGCTACATATCTCAACAAAGATTTATGACAGTAAAATATAAGATCTTTCAAGCCTTTTTCCAGGAATTTTAAAGATGACTTGCTGATGTTTTATATGTAAAGGGCCTCTATCATATAAATTCTGTTCCAGCTTTCTCTTAGAAATGGGCTGGTTCTCAGGAGCTGCCTCCTAAATTGAGAACATCCAATACTGACAGGAAGTCTCAGTGTAAATTTATGATGCTACTCTACTTATGGTTTCTAGTAGCAAATTAATGAGTCTTGGGAGGAATTTAAAATCCTTTCCCAAAATTAAAGACCAAGAGGTCTCCAACACTCTCTTTTAATCTTCTGCCAACTCAATAAAGTCTTTTCAAAATGGGGATTTTAAAATATAAATCTGATATTCAGTGGGCGGCATAAATTTAAATGATTAATAAAACAAAATGTATGCTCTCTCACATACACTCATTCAGATGTAGGTATATGTACTTCATACTTTTCTTCTTATTTTATCCCCTGGCAATATTGTCATGATTTTGCAGAAGAGAAACTAGTTTCCAGAACACAAAAAGATCATTTTTCCAAAATGTTAATTAAAAAAAGCAAATGAGATTGTTGGATATGACCTGTGGATAAAATTATAAATGAGCAAAATTCTCATTCTTGCTAAAAATGCTTTATTGCAGCAATCCGATTAATAATGTATATTTAACAATCATTAAAATCAGCAGGGCTAAATACTTTTTACTTAGGTTTGGTCCCATCCTCTTAATTTTTGGGGAAAAGTTGTTCTGTGTAAAAACAATTAGAATAACACATCAGCAGGAAGGTATATTTGTGATCAGAATCTAGTTTAAAGATGTGTTAGATTTTATTGAATAGTGGGGAAGGGATCCATAAGTAAAATGCACTGGTTGGGTAAGATGAAAAAGCTTTAATAAAGGATTGGTCCCAAAAAAATATGAGATTCAGAGTTGATATAAACAAAATGTAAACATTGCAGTAAAGTAATGAATTGATAATGAATTATATTGCTGTGTTATTCTGGACACCCATATGGGCAAACTGGATCACCGGTCTTCTTCCATTTGATTTCATATAGGATGCAGAGAAGTAGAATGAAGCTAGGTCATCTTAACTGAGCCTGATACAAAAAGCTTTATTATGAGACTCAGGATACTCCCAAAATACATTTGCAAGATTTCTGTTTAAGATGGAGAGCACTAAACTTCATACTAATTTTTCTTTAGTCTGCCTTTATCTCAGGTTTTCATATACAAAGAATAGGAATACTCTCAGAAAGTTTCTGGAAGCACAATTATTTTTAACCAGTGCTTTTTTTGTCATTGAACACACCAAAACAGAGTTCCGGCACCTTTTTTTGACAGATTTTCCAAGTTTTAAAAGTAACTTTTGAAAATTTGATGTTTGGTCCATGTGGACTTGAATTACCTGTCGAGTGTAGCAGGTCAGCGGCAAAATCATTAAAATGGTGCATGTGGGCTGTTTGTGTGTCGAATCCGATGCATGCGTACTTTATCCGTGCTGGTTGTGATGGCGCTGCTTGGCTTGTGGCACTGCTCAGCTTGTGATTGGTAGTATGGTCACGCACTGAGTACTTACTGTGGATGGTGACCATTATATTTCATTACACAACTGACATGTGTGGATGTGTGTACAGTGATTGACTACGTGCGAAAGATAAATAATTTCTTTATTTTAAAAAATCATTGGTGAATTTAATTTTTTTTTAATTTTTAGTGTAAAAATGTGACCCCAACTTTAAAAATGAAAAAAATTACTAATTACTTCTCAACCACCAGTCCTGCTAAGAACTGAATATGTAATTTTTTAAATAAAAGATTAACAAGATGTGAGTTCTTTTTTTTCTTACAAAAAAGCACTGTTTTTAACATTTAAATATATTGGCTGCCCTTCAAAACAAAAATTTCAAAACCAATTTTCAACATCCTACAATCACCTTTTAATTTTTAAATTAATAATTTCAGCTAGAAAAATAAACTGGAGGAAGAGGAACAGAAATGCCATGGCATTTGTTTCCTTCCTTCCTTCCTTCCTTCCTTCCTTCCTTCCTTCCTTCCTTCCTTCCTTCCTTCCTTCCTTCCTTCCTTCCTGCTTTAGGGTTTCCTGTGGTCTCCCATACATGTACAATTCAAGCCTGAACCTGCAAACTTCTATTCTGTTTGGTTCTGTTGTTCTGTTGTTCTGTTCCTATTCCTATGCCATGCTATGCTATGCTATCCTTTTTTATTTTATTTATTTCCTCCCTTTATTGTTTTTGTAAATAACTTAAGGTGGCAAACATACCCCATAGTCCTTCCTCTTCCTATTTTCTCCACAACAGCCACCCTGTGGGGTGAGGTGAGCTGGGAGAGAGATCTGACTGGTCCAAAGTTATCCAGCTGCCTTTCATGCCTAAGGTGGGACTAAAGCTCAGAGTCTCCTGCTTTCTAGGCCAGAATCTTCATTAGTAGACCAAAGCAGAGGAAAACTGGATGTGCTAAAGTAAAACCTCAGAAAAAAATAATACACCCTAAACTGCTCATGGCTTAAGTACTAGCGTCTTAAAAAGTCTGCAGCCAAAAGGCAAAAGGGATTCCAAAACTGGCTGTCCGCACAGCTAAGAAGCTTTGATTCTGCAGTTGAAAAGCACATAGTGCAGACACTCAGGATAATGTGAGGCTCCAGGAAAGGTGGCCCTTCAGACATGGTAGTCCTAACCTGTGAATGTCTTGGTAGTTTGACCAGGACTCAACTGGATCCATGTTTGGAAATATTTTCCTAGCACAATATAATACTGTAATAGTTTTATTAACTGAAACTTTTCCATGGGTTTTATGAGCTACCCTGTGTAAAATGCATGGCAGAAATCCAGGGAGATAATTAATTTATTGCAGTAATTCAAACTGCAGTCAAAGAACTGGGATGCAGGAATGGTTCCTAAGCAGGAAGGAGGGTTGGTTTTTATTATGATTGGTCACCCAATGAGTCAGATATTTAGACTGGACTTCGGATTTTTACCTACTTAAAGTACTGAGTCCTTCTCCAAAGACCTGAGATAGGTGGATGTTTAATGACGTTAAAAGCAGTACCTCAGGATGTAAGCTGTTCCAAGTAAAGCTGCCTTTTGTAATTGACTGTTGGGGATTTTGCAATGGTGCTGTTGTTCAAGTAGTGCTCCAGATGTTTTGAGATTGTGCCCAAGGCAGCTACTACTACTGGTATTATTTTTGCTTTCTTTGCAAAGAAAGGGTGACTGGCCCAAGATCACCCAATTAACTTTGTACTTTTGGCAGGACTAGAACTCAAGACTTCCAGTTTCTAGCTGATGCCTTAACCACTACATCATATCAACTCTTTGTGCCTTTTCTGACTGCTTGATAAACCAGAACGTTTACACAGGACAGAATAAAATACAGATATAGATATAGATATCTATATATTAATATATATCTATATCTATATCAATCTACAGTAAATGATTTGCAGCCTATGTGTGATGCAAGATTTATTTTAATTTTTTTTAAAATTATTAGAAGTGTTGCTTTCAGCAATTCTAAAATAAAAAGGAATTAAATACAAAGGTTCAGCCCATCTTATTATGCTAACAGTCAGCCAATTATGTGGTATTTGTAGATAATTAACATTTTTTATCTCTTCTACATGTAGAGTATAGTAGGTGCTGTTCTATTCAGGCTCCCAGTCTTGTGTGCTTTTTTGTATATGTGCCTTTGAGTCACTGTTGATTACTGGTGACTGCCTGGACAAGTCTTTGCAGTTTTCTTGACAAGATTTGAAAATTGGTTTGCCCTTGTCTCTTACATAGAGTTCAGAGAGAGGGACTGGGCTAAGGTTACACAGTTTTTGGGTCTAGAACAGGACTAAAAGTCAGATTCTCCTGATTTCTAGCCCAGTGCCTCAATCACTATATCAAACTGGTTCTAAGTTCATAAGATAGAATATTGTCTAAAGAGTTATAATTATTCTGCACACTGGCCAGAAATAGACTTGAACCATCTACACTGACAGTGGCTCAATCTGACCCACTGCAAGAAGCAGTGATCCAGATATGGGCATGCCTACCTATATGGGAGAGTTTCCTGGCCTGATCAGCTTCTTGGTGTCTTGAGGTTCTGGAACACACTAGAATTGTGTGTCCCTTTTCCCTCATAGCCCAAGAGCCATTTTCCTCAGCAGTTACGATTTGTCCTGCTTGCTTGGACCAGTAGATGGCAGTGCTGCTTGAGATTTCTGGTTTCCAGACAATCATATTGCCTTGTGTTCAGCTCTCTTTCTAGCTGGGTTCTGCATCTCTTCTCTCACACAATCTTGCCTGGTAGTGAAAGCTGTAGAGCAGAATTTGGAAAAATTATCCCTTTCATTATCAGGAGTATGATTGCTCCAATGTATAGGAGAGTTGGCAGGAGTTTGCAACTGTCCCTCTCATTGAGAAGGCTTACCAAATGCTAAATATACAAAGGTTCTTTTCCCCCCCTTGGTATTGAAACATAGAGATCAGTTTCTATCAATTGCCGCCATAGATCCATCTCTCCAGAACCTCACCAAATTGCCAAAGGTTTCCTAATTCTTCAAAGAGAGTAGAGACTTGTTCATTTCTATTAGTAAATTCTCTCCTTAGTTGATCAGAAATATTTAATTGTTTATTTAAAGCATTTTCCCTAGTAATGCGTACCAAAGGTTATTCTGCATTTTTCCTACAATTGCTTTTGATTTCTTTGTCCCTGTGAGAACATTCTGGTGAAATTATTATAGGAGAAGTAGGCCACTCCTTACTTTAGTTAGTAGTGGTTACAGCTGAGAGGATCCTCCCTTTCTTTCTACATTGATCTCTGAAGTCTTCCCCCCTCCTGTTTATCCAGCCCGCTAGATCCTGCAGGGCACTATGGGTCTTTTCTACTAAGTATCTTATGGAAACACCCCTCCCACAAGATTCATTTCACCCTGACCCTGCTAGTATTTCATAAATCTCTGGAAACCTGGATTGTCCCTCAGACATGGCCCCTAATTGTTAGGTGATCCTATTGTGGTGGGTTTTTTTTTTTTACTTGATTGTGGTTATGTGGTTGACCCCTGTGCAACGCTTTATTATTATTCTGTTGTTATTATTTATTGTTATTACTTTTGTTTTGTTGGTTTTTATTTCATCCGGAAGAAGATAATAAGATATCTGAAAGAAATTCAAAAGCATCAGTATGAAAATAGAAGATTTGTGAGGTCCTTGGTGCTCTCTGAATTTGATTGGTTTCTTGCAGGTGTTTTGTGAACCAACTAGGTAATATCTTCAATGGAGGACTTAGAATCTATAAAACATTGCCAAGGCAATTTTTGAATATAAGTTAAAGTGCGGCAGTTTTTCCTTTGAGCTTGAGGCATCTGAAGGAGGATCAAAAAAGTCAAGATGGTGGCCACAACCATGTGGTAGAAGCACTGCCACCTATATATGTCACTATGCATGTAAGAAATCTTAGAGTTTCAGCCACCAACCGAAGTTATTTTTAGATAGATCCCATAGATGCCCCTACACAACACAAAGAAAGAGAGAGAGAATCACAGCTGTCTCACCTTCTTTCTTTTACAGATTTCTTCAGATAAAAGTCTACTTCCATTTCTTCAAAATGTTTCCTACTTGAGAATCCCAAGAATCCTGCAAGGTGGGGTAGCATTAGCTTCTCTATATTGAAAAGGGCAGCAGTGCATCTGCAGAGACTGGTAAAAAAAACCCAAGATGATGATTACAACTGTACAATCAAAGTCATATTCTGCACATAAAAAGGGGGCAGGAATTTGATTGTGTAGTAATGGCCACCATTTTCATGTTTTTGACCCTCCTCTGCAGAGGCTCTGATGGAAAGTGAGGCTACAGGAATGTGATTTGCTCAATAAGCACACAGGGAAAATGAAGATATTTTTATTCTTAGATATTTATTTTATGTCTTTCAGTTCATAGCCTGTCTGTCTATACACTGAATGCACAAGGCAGTCAACAATATTAAAAAAACAGAGAAATATATGAAAAAAGACAAATAAAACTGCAACATGACTCCCAAGTTTATTATAAATAATAGAGTAATGATTTTTATATCAAACCCAGCTACTAATATTGCAAATGCAATTAGTCTAGCCATGAAAGCTATTGTTTTGAATCCAGTGGCTAGAGTTTCAGAAGAATGCACACATCTCCTTAAGCGTATGCTTTTCAAATGAAGTATATTTTCCCATCTTGGTTTTCCTCACAGCTCAAAATGCATGCAAATATGATTTAAGTATGGCTCCAGTTATGCACTTTTAGCTAATGACATGACAAGCATGTCTGTACCATTTGTCATTGTTGGTGGTCATTCGAGGAGCATTGTCAGCTGAAGAAAGCCCTTTTTGCAATTGATGAGCTAAAGATGGCCAACGTTTGGAAAACAGAAACCGCTTTGAAGCTGGAAAGTAATGAAAGCTGGACCTCATGAGCATGTTTCAGTGATCTTCTGCATGGGTGTACTATAAATATTCAACAGGAACGAGGGCAAAATGCACCAGGAAGTCTACAAAGATTTCCTGTCTAAAAATGAGGATGGCAGCTCTAGAATAACCTCAGATGGCTTTGCTGGATAAAAACCTTAACTTTAAAGAAATACTGTAAATGGTTAGGATTCTTATAATGCATGTACAGAGTGTTAAAAAGTACACAGGAACAAGGCTACTGTATGATTGAAACAGCTAACTAGTAGTTCATAGAAAATGTAGCTTAGGATTTCCTAAACAAGGATTTCCCAAACCTAACTTTTACTTCCTTCAAATAGTGTCCTATGACTTTTACCTTAACAGTCAAAAGCTGGTCCTTGCCTTAAGACATTAGCTTGGGGCTTTGAAGGAAGAGGATCCCCAGCATTCTTGCAGCAATGTTATTAGAATAATAATTTCCTTTTTTTAAAAAAATGTGTCCTCCTTTCTCCCATAGTATGTTGTTTTTAATCACCACTGACTCCTCCAGACAAAAGATGTTGCCTTGCCAAGCCGCAAAGCTAAGCCAGCATAATTTGCTGTTATTTATTTACTGGATACACTGTCTACTGAACCCTTCTTAATGGAAATCTTGCTTTGGGAACTTATTTCTGATGCTGGGAATCCGAGTTGTACTAGACAATTGTAGAACAGGAAATGATGTCAACTCAGAAGAGTTACAGTCATGCCTGTAAAACCCAACTACAGAGTAGAAAATCTTCAAAGCCCCCATCAACATCCTTCTCTTCAGAGTGGGAAGGGGGAGTAATTATAATATTATCAAAAACAGCACTCTCTTTCTCCCGAGGGAAAATCTCCAACTAGGGAGCTGTCTTTATCTCATAAATTCTCATAATCACTGGGAGATTCCTTTACAGTCCCAGAACAGTGTTTATCGGATCACGTCATTGCTCAGATTTGAACTGTTTTAGGGTTTTTTGTTTTTTGTTTTTTTTTAAAAATAACCACTTATAGTGGAATGTATGAAATAGCTTTTAATGACCAGTTTAATCCTTGCTTCCAAGAGAACACTGATAAAATAGTTTTCCACCAAGTTAATATTTACAGCTTTGTATTACATGGTATTGTGTTCCAACTCTTCATGGCTCCTTGCCTGCTTAAGCCCTAGGATTTAGTGGCAAGGGAATCTCTTGTGGCTAGATTTATCTGTGGTAAATTTGTTGGAATATGAAGTAAATCAGTGGTTGGTCATATGGCACTTTGAGTAAATCAGTAATCCTCATATTTTTCTTGGTTACATGCCTTTCACCTTGTTAATGACAACTGGGTTGGAAGATATTGGTGGCATAACCTGAGTTGGTTTTAGAAATTCAGAAAACATGAATGAAGACAACTTCATACTGTTGTTTACTGAATTAGATCCAGACAAGACTTGGTGAGTAGAAGGGGTAGAAGAACTATAACTATCATAGATAGGACTTTGCCTGGCTCTTCTTATGTGCTAAGGTTGCTGCGTTTGTTTTCAAAGCATATTTAAACATTGATTCCTTGTCAAGGAATCAGTTAAATTTTTTTGAGGATATTGGGAGAGAACAGCATTCTAGTTCATTGTTAAAATAATATTTTACAGCAACCTGTAAAGCAAGGAAAGAAATACATGATTCTGAAGAAGTGGATAACCTACACTAGTCTGATTACATGGACAATGGCAGGAGAAACCAGGAGCTATTGTTCTATAACATTCAAAGGGCCATTGATTTGTCCTTTCTGCTTTAGAAATAGCCTCTAGCAAAACATTTGAAGAATTTAGAGGAAAGTAAAGTAATTTTAATAGCAATATTTTCAGGAGGAGGAGTTGGTGTCTAGACTGCTGAAGACTGTGCCCAAGAGACTTCATGGATGCCATTGTAATTACTTAACACAAATGAAATACTGTTCTTGTGGTTTTGCACAATACTAAAAAAGTTATACTGTAAGCAATTTGCTTCAATTCATTAGAGCAGTGCTGAAACATTTTTGACAGTTTTGGATTGTTCTCATTCAATGAAAAAGAATGATAAATTCTGGATAAATTATGAATTTCTTATGGAATGGGTACAAATTTCTTAATGTACCTCAGTTGTATATTTGCTTGACAATGTCCTGTTTTTCACTGTACAATCATTTCTCTAGCTATTTGCAGTCTCCTTGGCTTCTCATGCTTCATTCAATCCTCAGTGGGAGACATTATGGCTGGGAAACTCTTCCCATGCAGTTGTTTTAGCTAAAGAACAGAAGGAGTCAAAAAGGCTCCAGAACAATGTGCAATAGATCTTTCCATCAGAGATAGCTATAGGCTATCTCTATCAACTTGCAACAGTAAATTACGCTCACATAAGCCACCTGTAAAGAACGATAGAGAAGACTTTGGAGAAACAATGTAGTGACAGTGACCAAGACATATTTTAAGTTCAGAAAATGAAGA
The DNA here is from genome assembly GCF_001527695.2 of Protobothrops mucrosquamatus. Taxonomy (NCBI): domain Eukaryota; kingdom Metazoa; phylum Chordata; class Lepidosauria; order Squamata; family Viperidae; genus Protobothrops; species Protobothrops mucrosquamatus. The sequence goes on along the minus strand of NW_015386400.1, from coordinate 1,966,873 downwards.
AAGCATGAAAAAGAAACATAAATACTGCTGTCCTCTTTATTTTCTCCTTTTTGTTCTAATTTTGTACTTTACTTTCTATTTTTGAAATTTAATAAAGTTATAAATATATATAAAAAACTTCCAAATGACTCAGTCTTAACTCCATAAGAGCAGGAAGAGAAAACCCAATTAGGTTCTCTCAAAAATTTGTTACTTTAACTTAGAACAATGAAGTAAAATTCCAGTATTTTTGCAGATTCTGTTTTCTGGCTGGGTCTGCCTTGAAAGTCTGACATCACCCAATGAAACACCTTGATTTAGATATTAAAGTAGAAGGTAGGTTTGAGGAACCAATTCAGCTTGTATAGCTGTTCACTTGCAGAGCAGATAATGGGATTAACAATCTCACAGTATAAAAGGGCAAAGCAAAAAATAAAGCATGCACCAGGTAGGGACCAAACAGAATGTACCAATGTACCAGTGTGCACATATATCATCCTGGTCCTGTCCTGGAAAAGAACCAGGTCTTCAAAATCTTCCTAAAGACCAACAGAATCTCGGCCAGCCAAATATTGGAGAGGACAGGTACTTTGATAGAGAAGATATACCTTCTGGCTTTCATCAAGTGACACTCTTTAATATCAGAAAACAGTTTGGCACAGACTAAGTTTTTACACATCAGATTGGAGCAACAGAGACAGGGCTATCTGGGAAGTCAAAAAGGTTTATGCTACAACCATGGAAAGTCTACCGCTTTTTATGTGCTTTTACACACCCCACACAAGAGATGGGATTTCAGTTGTGTGACTCTGGATGTCTCCTGCCTTTTTTACAACAGTGATGTCCCTGAGAAGACACCAAAGAATATCCTTGGGACACTACGGTGTTCTTTTTTTTGGGGAATCACTAAGTCATCTTGGCAACATTACAGTGTTTTGGTAAAAAAAAAAAAAAAAGGGCCTATGGGAGAGATCTGAAGATAGCATGAGTAGGAAGGAGATATATTCTTGCTTCTAAAAAATTTATAAAACCTATATATCCTAATATGAATTTCTTCTTGCCAAATACTTTAAGTCTTTTACAAGTGGATTGTTTAATTAAAAAGCCAAACTCAGTTGCCAATCTCTAGCATCCCACGTACAGCTTGTTTGGGGTGTGTTGACCTGGCACTGTTATGGTACCAAGCCAAGAGCAACTCTACATGCATGTTATTTCTTAAACTCTAGAGATAGAAGCCAGTTATTTAGGCCAGCAAATTAAATTTCCAAAGAGAATTAGTGGGAGAAGGGAGAATTCAAGCCAGGCCTTTTCATATGACTGAACACTTAGAGCTAATATGTAAAATGATACAGCTGGAGTTAATTGCCTGAACTGTGTTAATTGCCAAATATATTTAGTGATGGTCTGGATTAGAAACAGAAAAATACATCTGAGGGCCAAGATTGCTAAACTTTAAATCATGTTTTTCAAACTTGGCAAGTTTAAGATGAATGGACCCCAGTTCCCAGAATTCCCCAGCCACCATCCTAGCTGGAGAATTCTGGGAGCTAAATTCCCCCCTTCTAAAAGTTGCCATTATTCTAAGCTGGGTAAATTAAATAGTGGCATTGTGGTTTCATGGAAAAGGAGCAAAAATACCCCAGGCAAAGTAGATACCCAGATATCACTGGTGATTTTGGAACCTCACCCTGGCAAATCATCTTTATTATTCCACAATGCATAGCCATAATGTATAAATCTGTATAAATGCAAGTGGGTATTTCAAACTGGTAATTTATTGTGCAATGCATGCAAGGACTTGCTAAGTTAGGTAACTTGAGTTGTATTTTGTCTCCAACTGTCACTTTTCATCTTGGTCTCTTTATGGAGGATGGGTCTTTTTGTTAGTAGTAATTCTTCTGCACTATGTTTATAGCAATTATAATTCAAACTATTGCATGAGGGAAGGCTATTCAGTATCTCCAAATCTTGTGGGAATTCAAGCTGTGGTTGGGTGGTGCTATTTGTTAATGAGCCAAGCAGAAAAAGAAATTGTAGAACTTGGTTAGAGGTTACAGCTAGTGATTGGGGGACTGCATGTAGTTAAGCTGGCATATCATAATCGATGAAACCAAATGTTATCAAAGCTAACTACTCTATAATATTTTGTTGGTGTATGACTCTTTATCATTGAGAAGTATAGTCATGTCCACAAAGGAAATAGTTCTTAGCTGCTTCATTCCTGTAGCTTTTGTCTTGAAATATTTACCATTTTAGCAAAGTGGAATTTTAGAATCTTAGCTGAGGCTTTTCTTGGTTTTTCGTTCTCTATTCCCACCATCTATCATCAGGGAAAGTTGTTTTAAAAAAAAAAAAAAAAAAAAAGCTTGCCTTTTTAAAGATTTAAATCAATCATGTCTTTTTAAAATATCTAAAAGTTTCACTCTTTGATATATATTCAATTAGCAAATTTGCATTGCATTTACAAGTTTATTTGAGGAATAGAAGGTTGTAGCTTAATGGAAGAGAATATATACTGCGTGTAAAGCAAAAGGAACTAATTTTAGATGTTTTGATTAATTTTGTTGGAAAACATCTCTGCCTGAGATATAAAAAAAAATAATGCCACTCATAGCAGAATAAACCAGAGTTCTATTGTTTATTTCTAGGGCAACTTCATGATTCACAATTAAATTGGTCTTCAGAAGATTTTGCAAACCTTAATAGATCCAGATATCAAACTAATAGAACATCCAAATAGTAGACATTCTAAAACAGCAGTCTCCAACCTTTCTGGCACCAGAGACTGGTTTTGTGGAAAACCACTTTTCCACGAATCAGAATGGGGGATGGTTTTGCACACGAACCTAGGTTTTGAGCAAATGAAGTTTCACTCATTGTCCTGCAGCTTGTGCTGCCTGGATCCAGTCCAGGGGTTGGGAACCCTGTTGTAGAAGACCAGGCTGAGTATAGTTTCCTGAATCAAACAAATCAATTACATTCCTGTAGGAGCAGGGTTCAGCATACTAAACTCATCCAGCCTTGATCCTGACTGAACATTTCTGTGGCCTCATCTGATTCTGATGATCATCCCAAATCCTCTCAGTGGTTTCTGATGAATGTTAAATAGCAAATGAGAAAAGCCTTACAGGAAACATAATATAGCAATGCCATGGAGCAGAGAAATGTTTCTTTTGCCATCACGTAGTCCCATAATAGGAATTTTTCAATTAGGTTTTAGGAAATTTCCTTGAAAGTTTATTTCTTAAAGGTCTTGCCAACAGAAGAGAATATTTATAACTCAGGGTTGAACCGTGCAATCCTTGGTGATCTCTGAGCTTGGCTGTTTGCTCAGTACTTAACTAGTAACATCATCAGTGCTAACTGAGATTACCTAGTTATGTAATGAATCATCCAAGTTCAGAGAGCACCAAGGACTCTACAAATAGTCATGAACAGAACAGAACAGAATAATAACTTTATTGTCACTTTGAATGTACACTAATTGACATACATTAAAAAGAAATTTCATTGCATACAACTCTCAAAGGATCACCACCTCCGATATACACTACATAAATATGACAAAAACAAACAAACAAACAAACAAACAAACAGAATTATTCATATACCGACATATATTATATGACACAGAGAAACATCAGTCTAGTTCGGGTTATGTACACATGAGCATGGCGAAAAAAACAAATCTTGCGAGTTTACCAGAGGGATGGCATAGGGAACAAAGCTATTACAGAATCGGGTAGTCCTGCTAGAAATACTCCGAAACCTCCTCCCAGAGGGGAGCAACAGAAACAGACGGTAAAGTGGGTGTGTGGGGTCTCTAACAATGCTTTGAGCTCTAAGCACACAGCGCTTATAAGCAGCATCCTGAATACCAGGGAGCGAGTTTCCTATGATCTTCTCTGCTGCCCTTACCAATCTCTGTATGGAGCTTCTATCTGAAGCTCTGCTGCCCCCAAACCAGACAGTGATGCAGTTTGTCAAAATCATGCCTCTGTAAAAAGTGGCCAGGGCAAAAGGAGAAAGATGTGCTTTCCTCATCCGACACAGGAAATGCAAATGCTGGTTTGCACACTTCACTAAGGATGACATGTGGAGAAACTAATTTAGATTGTTAGTTATCTGCACCCCCAGATACTTAACACTGTTGACCACCTCTACAGCAGCATCCTTGATACTGAGTGGAGTATGACTATGCCGGCTCTTTCTAAAATCTACAATGATCTCCTTTGTTTTATCAACACTTAGAACCAGGTTACTTATTGCACCAGTCCACCAGAGCCTTCATCTCTTCCCTATAAGCATCTTCATGCCATCCCGGATAAGACCCACCACCACTATGTTGTCTGCATACTTCACAATATGAAGTATGATTCGTAGCAGATTTGGCACAACAGTCATGGGTCATCAAGGTGAGCATTAGTGGGCTCAGGACACAGCCCCTCTGGAGAACCTCTACTCAAGGAGATGGAATTGGAAAATGTCTTTCCAACTCGCACAACCTGGGGCCTATCAATAAGGAAATCAAGTAGCCAATTACATAAAGGATTATTAAACCTTATAAGCCCAGTTTGTTCATCAGATGCTGAGAGATGATTGTGTTGAATGACGAACTAAAATCAACAAACAGCATTCGCACATAAGTATTCTTCCCCTCCAGGTGCGCCAAGCTAAGATGACGCACACAGGAAAGTGCATCTTCTACAGAGTAGTTCTTCCGATAGGCAAACTGTAATGAGTCAAATGTAGGGGGAAGACATGAAACCATGTAGTCCTTCACCAATATCTCAAAACACTTCATCATAATGGAAGTGAGTGCAATTGGACAGTAATCATTAAGGCATGTGATTTTAGTTTTTTGGGGCACTAATGACTGCAGTCTTAAAACATGATGGAACCACAGCCTGATGCAACGAGAGATTGAAGATATCTGTAAGAACAGTGGCCAGCTGGTCAGCACAATCCTTAAGTACTCGCCCAGGGATATTATCAGGACCTGCAGCTTTCCAAGTGTTGACTTTCCGCAGGACCTTCCGAACAGCAGTTGTATCAAACTTGAGCATCTGCTCATCAGGAAGGGGAACAGCCTTCCTTGCTGGAACATTGTTTGTGGCCTCAAACCGTCAAAAAAGCATATTTAGCTTGTTTAAAAGAGTCTGTGTCACCCTTACATGTCAAGGAATCTGCCTTATAATCAGTAATTACCTGATTACCTTGCCACATACGTCTCGGATCTATAGGATCTTGAAAGAAATTCTGCACTTTCTGACTATAGGCCCGCTTTGCTGATTTTATAGCATGCCTCAACTCAGCTCTTGCTATTCTAGGTGCTGCCACATCACCTGATTTGAAAGCTGTTTTTCATCTTCAACATTGTGCGGACCTTCTGTGACAAACCTTCCAAGGTTTCTCATTTGCTCACATGATAATAGACTTAAGAACACCGACATCTCCATACACTTTTGGATATAAGCAGACACAGTAGAAGCATACTCGTTCACATCAGTATGTTGTCCATTCGTTGCAGCCTCTTTAAATATGTTCCAATTTGTGCACCCAAAACAGTCTTGTAGAGCTTCCGTAGCTATTGCAGGCCACACTCTCATTTGTTTTCTAATTGGTCTCTCTCTAATTAACAAAGGGTTATATGCTGGCATAACCATCACAGAGAGATGATCTGAGGAGCCAAAATGAGGGTGAGGGGTAGCCTTAAATGCTTTCTTGACGTTAGAAAATGCATTTCATTTTCTGAAACAATCCATTGTTATTAAAATAGATCAGAATTATTTTAACCTATTAAATGTGTTCTAATTATTTCAAAATGTATTTGATGAATATATACTGAAAATCCTACATTACAGATGTGGCAACTCATAGAGGATTATAACTCCAGAATCCCCACTGAAAACAGGTTCCAGCATGCTTTTTAATCTGTTCATTGTCAACCTTAGGTGTTGTCAATTTACACTGGGAAAATGGTAACAAAAGAAGGCACATTGGAAAATAGGAAATAAAGCAGAACTGAAAGGAGTAATTATGGCATTAACACCGGGTCAGAAGGCAAAGTACTGCTATTAATAAACTGTGAAGATACCATTGTATGCTCCTCCTTAGTGAACATTGTTGAGTGTTACCAATCAAGATAAATATACTGCTCCAAGACATTTTGCTGCCTGAGATGAATAGCAAATAACATATCCCTTTGCCATCCATCCAAATCAATGTGCACAGTCTGCAAAATAAGACAAATTATTTTGGCAGCTGAAATATAAAATCCCTAAGTACCTATCCCAATCTCTGGCTATAAATTCAAAAAGACTGAAACACTATAATCACTTAAATTCAATGATATACGGGATTGTGCTAAAATAATGATCAGTTTAATGTCCTTTCTTCACAACTACATGACATTATAAAATGGCAATTTTATTCTATTCTGTGCTAGAACCAAAATATTTCTCAATATTTCAACATTCAATATTTTTATGTTAGCATGCTACACAGAGGTCAAACACAGAACAGGGAGGGACGCTGGGCTGAACATGGACATAGATCCAAAAATGTTTAAAAATGAGCTGTTATCTCATAATTTTATCTTTGGCCATTAAAAGAAGACCAATCTACATTAAAAAACCACAAATGGATAATATTTCATATATCTCTGAGTTATGATGGTTAAATAAGTCATGGTAGGCATGGAGATTTGGACTTGCATTCGTCTGAAGAGGATTTAATCCTGACTTTAAATAAAACTGGTGTTTGTTTTGCCATCATGTAGTCCCATAATAGGAATTTTTCAATTAGGTTTTAGGAAATTTCCTTGAAAGTTTATTTTTTTTTAAAAACTAAAGAGTAGAATTTTTTAAATAACAAAAAATGACATATATCTTTAGAAGGCCAGATCCTGAAGTTGAAACTCAAATACCTTGGCCACCTAATGAGAAGGAAGGACTCACTGGAGAAGGGCCTAATGCTGGGAAAGATTGAGGGCAATAGAAGAAAGGGACGACAGAGAATGAGGTGGCTGGATGGAGTCACTGAAGCAGTAGGCGTGAGCTTAAATGGACACCAGAAGATGGTAGAGGACAGGACGACCTGGAGGAACATTGTCCATGGGGTCGCGATAGGTCAGACACGACTTCGCAATTAACAACAACAAAGCACAATTTGGCCCTTAAGTTTATACTTCTCAAAAATAAAATAAAAATTGCGAGGTGTAAAAAGGCCTTTAGTCTCTTTGCTCTACTGTCATTATCTCATCAAAACAGGTTTTGCCAGTTTTTGAAGCACAAATAAAAACAGTGAGATGACAATGAGATGAACAGCCTTGGATAAACATGCTGAGGCACCCAGAGCTATGATTTGCCTAGTTGGCAAATCATGCCTATCATGCCTCTCCTTAGTACAATCATCAGTGCCCTCTTCCATCCATCTGGACGAAGGTGAGCACCAAAATAGTGGCAAGAAGTTCCCTGGCAGATAAGAGGACAATAACTAAGAGAAAAAAAATAAAAGAAGAAAAAAGGCATTCTTTCCAGACTTCAGATTTCTCTAAATACCAGGAAAAAACAACTCTTGAATAATGAGTCCACTTTAGGAATAAATAAATGTGACAAAACCCCACCTTTTCCTTGAACTGAGGAGATACCACATAGCGAGGACAATGATGGCTTTTCAAAACTTTAGAAAGCAATCACTGGACAGTTAAGCCTGTTGGTCATGGTGTGCCTTCTTTCTGCATCAGTGCACTTGGGATTGTTTTGAAAGGCAACAAAAGGTATACTTCTTAAAATCGATTTCAGAAGGGGATGAACCCAGACTGCTAAAGATATTCTCAGATGTGAAGATGTTCTACAGCAGTGGAGAAGTGAAGACATCTGAAAATGCTCTGCAGCAGTTCTTCTCTAGCGTGGCAACTTTAACACCTCTAAACTTCAATTCCCATGAAGGCTAGGGAGTTCCAAGAGCTGAAATCCATATGTCTTAAAATTGCCAAATTTGAGAAACATTTCTCTACATCTAGAAATCAAAACACTACCAAATAAGGAGGACCAGTCTTGAAGTAGGAGAATGGATTGTTTTGCCTGAAAGTGAGGGGGGCAGCAGAAAGCATTTTAAAATATTTTCCAATGTAAATCATCCCAAATAATTCAAATTAAGCAGGCTAAAATGTCATGTTTTCCTTTTTCAGCCAGTGGAAGAAGCACTCTAGAAAGCATTAAAAACATCAATGATTTTGCTACACTCTAATCTAATTTACCATCTCATGATCACCTTGTGTTGCTGCTTTAATTCTTTTTAAAAATCTATATGTATCACATTGTATTGCAGTTACAGAGAGAGCAAAGCACAGGGCAATTGGAAGTCCTTCTTTGTACCGGTATGTATTTTTTTTTTAAACTTTTTTATTTATTAAATAAATTGCCATCCATATCCCCACAAGGTGACTCCTTTTTTTGTTAGTTTCTTTTTCTTTATACCTTTTTTCACTTCTATCCCTATTCTCTTTTTACTCTTCATCTTTTCTCTTGATTGGGGGTTTCTATTATTTTTGTGTGTGTACACCTTGCAAAATTTAATAAAGCTATTAGAAATGAAGCAATCACAGCAGATTGTGCAAGATTCCCAATTATATACATTATATCTCTGTATAATACCTTATATGCATTCCATTTAGCCCTTCTGTAGGGATCATAAGTCTCCAGACAGCTAACAGCTCAAGGAAAAAACAATCCAGTTGCCTCTTGAAACAACACATTTGAGTCAACTATGACCTGGATGACTGAGGATCCCCACAATCACCCCTTACCAATTACCTATTTTCCATCTCAGCATCTTTCTAGATAAGGAATTTTCTTCCTTCCCTCCTTCCCACAGCCTCTAGCTTTTCTAGGAATACATTTATCTAAAGAAACTTCTTTTCTCATTTCTTTGAGTAAAGTTATCTTCAAGGCCTCTGAAAAATGAAGAGTAAGAAGGCCAACAAAACCTTAAAGTGAAACATGGTTTCAGAATTTTAATAAAAGTATAAATGCTCTAACACTCTATTATAATGTTCTAATATTATATTCTATAAAATATTATAACAGAGCAATCTTAAAATAAATTAAAAGCAATTCTGATTACAAATACATGTATTTAATGTATAACTGTGAAATATAATTATCCGTTTTAGGAACTCCTCCACTGTAGCATTCAGACTACTGATTGTAAAATTGATTGTAACTGTATAGGTATCCCTGGATTTGAATCTCTGGACTTTTCAATTCCTAATTCTTCCTCTATAGAAAATCCTGGGTTTTGACAACTGTTTGGAGAATTATGACCTTTCCTTCCTTCCTTCCTTCCTTCCTTCCTTCCTTCCTTCCTTCCTTCCTTCCTTCCTTCCTTCCTTCCTTCCTTCCTTCCTCCCTCCCTCACTCACTCACTCACTCACTCACTCACTCCTCCCTCCCTCCCTCCCTCCCTCCCCATGAATTAGATCCTTCTTTTTACAAATAACTCAAGGTGGCAAACATATCCAACACATCTTCCTTTTCCTATTTTCCCTACAACAACAGTCCTGTGAGGTGAGTTGGGCTGAGAGAGAATGATTGGCCCAATGTCACCCACCTGATTTTCATGACTAAGGTGGGATTAGACCTCACAGTCTCCAGCTTTCTAGCCTTCACCACTAGATCAAACTGGCTCTCCCCCCCTCTGTCCCTCCCTCCCTTCCTTCCATAAGTAATTTAATTAGAATTTAATCTAAGAAATGAGTTATGCTTTATTACCTTTGTTTGTTTGTTTAGTTATTTATTTATTTAAAGCTGCCAAACAGAAACCTGGTGTATAAATGATTTAATTAAATAGTTAAAGAGGATTTAATCTAAGAAAATGCTCTAGTCTCTATTTTGCCTGAAGACTTGAACTAGTTACTACAGCTCCCTAAGGGCCCAACCATGCAGCTGCTCGGACACGTTTTCTGACATGCTGGAGAAAATCTTGTTGGCCTAAATCAGGTCTGCACAGCAAGCTGGGGAGGGGGACCACAGTGATAAATTCAAACTCCTTGTGGCCCACAAATAAATATTGTACCTGGAGTGCCAATCAGCTGTTCTGCAACCAGAAATAGGGGCAGATGGGGACTGAAATGAGGCTTTGAGGCTGGTCAGAACCAGGTCTTTCGATGGCAGGACTGTATATTTATTATTTTTTTAAACTTTGGGATGCATGAGGTTGCTTGGCAGGCCACATTTATCTCATGGACCATGTGTGGTTCAAGCCTGGCATAAATGATGCTTCCCTTAAGATGTATTAAATATAGAGCCATGTTGTACATATAGCTGCTGTTCAAGATTGGGTCAGGGTAGAGAACATGTCCTAGTGCAGGGGTAGGCAACCTTGGCTCTTTTACGACTCGTGGACTTCAACTCCCAGAATTCCTGAGCCAGCATAGCTGGCTTGAAGTTGAAGTCCACGAGTCGTAAAAGAGCCAAGGTTGCCTACCCCTGTCCTAGTGTGATGCTTGTAAGGGTACTCCGTTCCAATATTTTTTTCTATTTTTTCCCCAAAAGACAGTTGACTTATCAACCTAATAATCATTAGATACAAGTTTATCTTGCTTAACTGCAACATATGGATCCTCTCGACTGAGGCAGTCTCATTAGTTAGGATGAATGTTCTTGAAGATAGAATTCAAGAAAGATTGTTTTGTTCATGTAAGAAATGTATTAACTGTGGGGTCCTTTCAGATCTATCTACATTTTTTTCCAAAAAGTTGACTGATCTGGTTAGTATATTGACCACTCAATGGCAGCAAAGCGCTAGAGCAGAGGTCCCCAACCTTTTGAGTACCAGGGACTGGTTGCATGGAAAGAGGTTTTTCTGCTGACCGGAGAGGGTGTGGTTTCATATCCTGCCATAAACTTGTTTTAATAAAAACAAAAGTACTTGTATGGGTTTTGTAGTGTTGCAGAAATCCCAAACCTATGTCCCTGATTGAGCTACCCAAAGGGTTAATTGAATAGTTTGCAAACATTCAAATTTTTAGTAACGCTTTATTAATAAGCAACAAGAGTTAGAATCCCCTCACAAGAGGGATTCTAGCTAGATAATGCTAGAAAAAGATGAAGGATAAAGTTTGCTACTTTTGAACATTCTGATCCTGCCCCCTTGGTTCTACCCACTCCTTTTGGCACGAGGTGCTTGACATGTGCTCAAGGACTGTGGTAATCTTCACCTTTTTCTATAACGGCATCCCAGACTATGACTTCATGTAACCTCTCTCCCCTTGAGGGGTGGAACGGGATCACTTTCCTGTGATTTATTTCTCCTACATTCCTTTTTTTGTAACTTTCCTATCACTGATGTCAATATTTCATGGACATACAAGCTCAAGGGGAATATTTGTGTGCATCTGGGTACACAATTGTATATGTGGTGTTTCACTGAGGTGATGAACTTTGGGGAAGACAAAGCACCATTTAGTCTGAATGGTTTCTTTCTCCCTCTCCCTCTCCCTCTCCATCTCCATCTCCCTCTCCCTTCCTGATTCTCATCTAGTGCCTGGAATGATCATCTCAGAGGAGGAAACCAGAAAGGCATTCTGTATATGCAGAGACATGCCAGCCCAAAGCTTTAAGTGTCCTGGTTTCTAATGAATTTAATGGTTGGGTTTCCAGGTCCCTCTAGGTCATTGCTTAAGGAGCCTTGTTATTATAATCTTTCCTCATGTTGCCTAAAAGAAAGTGCCAGGAACATTAATAGCAAGGAATCGCTATATTATCCTACATTCATTATGTAAATTCCTGGTATATATTCATTCATTTCATGATGTTATTTTCACAAATGATGGGAATGATAACAGTAATTCTGAGTCTGCACATATACCTGATGGTATCTTCGTTACAGCATTAACTAGTGCCATAAACTCTTCTGAACTGCTGTCCATATTTTTTTTTCCTTCTTCTGCAAATGAAAAGCTCTTTTGTACTTTTAAATGCAGGATATATTTTTTTTTTAAAAAAAATAGAATTTCAAAATTCGATCAAAGGGATTGTCTAACAATTCATAATAACTAAGTGTACTGTAGGCATATTGTTGAAAAGATTGCATGCAGCTAATCCTCAAATTCCTGGGAAGAAACTAATGGCCACAGCAGTACAACTTTTAATCACACTTAGGAATGGAATAAACTGTTGGTTTTCATTTTTCTCAGTTTCTCATTTTGTTTTTGTTTTTTCTGCTTCTGCTTTTGCATTTGTAAGTTCAATGCAACTATTGTAAATATATACCAGTTGCCAAGCACCCAAATTATGATAATATGACCATGAGGACAATGCAGTGGTCATACGTTTGGGTACCATTTGGCTTACTAGGTATTTTTTAACACTGTTGTAACCTTGAACAGTTGTTAAACAAATAGTCATAAGTCAAAGACTACCTGAATTAGGAAAACAGCCTCTGGTAATATGGATATTTAACAGGAACACTCTTTTCTCCCAGGAAATACAAAGATTTTCATGAAGGCAACAAAGTTCCATTCTTTTTTTCAGCATGTGAGGGTGTGGTAGTGAAATATCCAAAAGGAGGGGTTTTTTTTCAGATTTTTCAGATTTTCAGCCTATGCACTTATACATAGAGTTTGCTCCAGATTTTGAAAAGCAGAAACCATTACTTAGTGCTATGTTCTTCCCACAATCTTTGCTCAGAAAAAAAACGTTTAAATTGCTAGTTTAACTATCCATTTCTAAAAGAAATGGAAGTGGCTTCCTTGGTTTTTGCACCAATCTATTCTTTGTGGTTGACAGAAAAATTACTTACAGATTGCAGAAAGTTTTCTTACAAAGAGAATTTCTAACCAATAGAATATTTTAAATATTTAGCTGTAATTATTACAAATGTATTTCTCTTTTGGAGGGGTATGGTGTGTAAATTGTCAGATCTGGGTGAAAGATAATACTGATATTTTGACATTTGTAAGAAAAATGTGCTTAAAAACTTGTCTTTATATATAATTATCAGTAACTACATTAAACATGATGTTTCATGTTCTCAGATCTGCCTTTGTTAAGTTGCAAAAATATTAAAATTTAAGAAATACTGAGCCAAATAAAAATATTCCCAATTTTTGTACCCTTAATGGAATATCTCCAGTCATTCTTCTCCATTTAAAACATCTCAGAAGCATTTAACCTAAAAACAACTGACAAAAAATATTTAATTGTAAATTACAGCCTAGTTTAGAGCCAGTTTACCAGGTTTTTATCTTATGAATCTAATTTAAATCTGCAGGAATGGCATGGAAGTCAGAGCTATTGGGAGACATTTAAGATAGAGAGTTAAGAATACACATCCCTGTCTTCTGACACAGTTTACTCAAGACCTTTTGCTATCCAAGATGAATTTCAAGTTGATATCCATGTAGATCTTTTACAAAGACAAAGCCAGAAGCTGGTAATTAAGTCGTATAACATCCTAGATCAGGGGTAGGCAACCTTGGCTCGTTTATGATTCGTGGACTTCAACTCCCAGAATTCCTGAACCAGCATGGCTCAGCTTGGAAACCTCTCCCTTTCCCCTCAGCATGGCTGGCTCAGGAATTCTGGGAGTTGAAGTCCACGAGTCATAAAAGAGCCAAGGTTGACTACCCCTGTCCTAGATGATGGAACATAATACTTTTGAGCACAGAACTCAAAACCTAGGAATGTTCTCCAAGAAGATTGTTACCACCAGAATATTTTACCCATTCTCCTAACTATAGATTTAGTCTAGGTAGCCAACAAGGTAGGTTTTATAACTGTGTTATGTTCAACCTAGTGAGGCATTGTTTATCTTTAGATCTGTAGCTTGAACTTCAGTCAACAAATGGAAGGCCATACGTTATCTTTCTGCAGAACAAATAATTCCTTTCAGCAAGCTGCAACAGGAATTTTCCTGTGGGCTTTGCTGAATCAGTATAGGAGTAAAATTGAACACTTGCTGGAATCTTATGGCATCCACTGCTTACCAGTGAATGTTAGGATTGATTATGAGCGGAGTTAGGAGAAACCTTGTCAATTTTAAGGCATGTGGACTTCAACTCCCAGAATTCCACAGCCAGCATTGCTGGCTGTGGAATTCTGGGAGTTGAAGTCCACATGCCTTAAAATTGTCAAGGTTGAGAAACACTGAGTTAGATATTCTTGGTGTCTTAACTGGATCATATGAGACATTTGCTGTAATGACACCTTATATACCAATAATGACATAATGTAGAAAACTTGCTTCTTTGGAATCCTTTGGTGCATACTTCAGTGATATTTTTAAATGGATCTGATAAAGATTTCCCAGGTATGGAGTTTGGATGAAATAGGAGAGAAATTGATTGTGCACTACACTACAGAACTTGGGCTGAAGTAAGCATCCATAGTTCTGCCCATTTAAACCAAGTCAGCACTTTTGAATACAAACTGAACAAATAAAAAGAAAGAAAGAAAGAAAGAAATAGAAGGTGCAAAATGTAAAGAAATAAAGGGAAAAAAGAGAAATAGAAAAGAAAGAAAAAGTAAAAATGAGTAAATTGAATACAGATGAATATGTTTATAACTCACTGTAGGGTTTTTGTAATTAAGTTTCCATTTATGTTTTTCTGGTTGGCCCCATTCTCCCTGACACCCGTATCTGAGAGCAGTCCTAACATGCTTTCAAACTTTCAAATATGGATAGTAAAAAAAAGAAATTGCTACAGGTAATTCTTGACTTACGACCCAATTGTGAGCAGAATTTCTGTTGATAAGCAAGATGGCTGTTAAGTGACTTGTCCCTGATTTTATGGCTTTAATTGCTATAATTGTTAAGTGAATCATTGCAGTTATTAAGTGAATCACACAATCACTTAATCACAAAGTAGCTTCCCACCTACTTTGCATTTCAAACCCTGGTGGGAAATTTGCAAATGCAACACTCTAGAGTTTCTTTTGCTAATGAGATAGGTGGCATATAAATTTAATAAATAAATAGATAAACCATTGTAAATATATGCCAGTTGCCAAGCATCCAAATTTTGATCACGTGGGATGCTGTGCTGGTCATAAGTCACTTTTTTCAGTGTCATTACAACTTTGAAAAGTCGCTAAAGAAATGTTTTTAAGTTGAGAACTATCTGTAGATGTTCCTGTAGCAATATCCTTCATAGTCTTTCTGCAAAAATGGGGAAGAATGAGTTGCTTCATAGTTAATTTATCTTCAGTCTTGATGCAATCTTTCAGATGGGGGTACCAAGCTGTACAGCTCACTTCTCCTTTTCTTTTCTCCCACACCTCTGTCATGTAGTGCCCCAGATACATTAAACCCTATCTCCTGGAAGAAAACTGTAAATTTGAGAGCGAGGTAATGGTGGAGGACAAGAATGCTTTGATTAATAGAAACACTGTCAGGCTTTGGCTACAGTCCATAATTTATGCGCAACAATGAGGATGTGTTTAGCAAAGACTCTAAAATTTGACAAAATCTTCCTTTGACGTAAAACTATAATTTAAAAATTATATAGATATTTGGAGTGCAAGTCAAAGCAGGAAATACATTCCTTAAGTGGAGAAGGAGATATTTCAGAAGTAATTGTCTGCAAACAAAACTAATTTAATAGGGGTGGGGGGGTGGGGGTGTATTTTGTCTACCTGAGTTTTTTAAAGCAGGCAGCTATGTTTGATTTTTGTGATGAACATTTGTTAGATGGGGGTAAGAACAGCATTGCCGAATACACCCTTTCGTGGAATAATGCCAGGATTAATGGATTACACAAATTCTCAGCAATACAACATCTCATTACTAGGATTTCCAGAATCTGGCTGGCAAAATCTGAATAGCCACAAGATGGCAGCCAAAGAATGCAGTTATTCTTTTTGCTGCCATCTAATGGCCTCATTATTACAGTCCAAATAGAGCAGTGGTTCTCAACCTTTTTAATGCCGTGACCCCCAACCGGTCGTAAGTCGAGGACTAAACCGGTCATAAGTCGAGGACTAAACTGGTCGTAAGTTGAGGACTACCCAACTGGTCGTAAGTCGAGGACTTTCCCTGCCCGGGAGCGCCGCGCATGCGTGGTTCCGCCCCCTGCGCTGGCTGAGGTGTAGCTGGCAAGCGGCAGAGATGGAGCAGGCCGACCACCAGCTGGCCCAGCTCAAGGGAGGTAAGGCACCCGCCGGAAAAGGGGAAAAAATGGCGGACAGCCTTGCTTGGCAACCCCCGTGAAATGGTCGATCGACCCTGTTAAGTCCTGGGAATAATGGCGCTTGAGACGAATCATCTCCAACAAGTCTTTATTGTTTGCTCCACTCTATGAACAACCCAAGCAGAGGCACACAGGCCTCTATTTATACCTTCTGATCCCCGGGCAAGTTTAACCAATCATGAGGCGGGCTTTTCCCGCCTTGCGCATGTGCACAAGGCTGGCGCCGCTCAGTCTGGTCCCGGGCAGCTTCTGCAAATGCCCGGGACTCTTGCAACGTCCCGAGCCTGCCTCTTGCAGGCTCAGGACACAACACCCCTTCCCCCTGGATGAAATAAGATTGCGCCCACATGGACGCCATCCTATAGATGGTAATATAATTAATAATAAAATAAAGTTACACAATGTATANTGCCTGCTCTCTTGCATGTTGTGAGTTGTGAGTATGCTCCCAGGTATTCTCCGTGTCTGGAGTATTGCTTGATAGGGGTGGATAATTAGTCTGCCACCGGTGGGACTCCCAGGCTGGAGTGTGTGTGGGGGTGTCTATGTACTCCCTTTCCCAAGAACTGCTACCAGAAGCACCTGTGGAAGTTGGGTGTTGAGTACCCATTTCCCTTCCCACAGCCAACGTAGGCTGTTGATTTTGAATCCCAGAATGCATTTCCCATTCCTCCTCCCCCCCAGAGGAGACTGAGAGGGAACCATAGGCGCGTCCCGCCTCACATGTAATTGATCGATGTGGCGGCGAAGCACGCGGCCGTCTGGCAAGGACACCTCATAAGACAGAGGCCCCGAGACTTTACAGACCACAGCCGGTACCCAAAGGTGGCCAGGCCCATAATTCCTGGCCCAGACAGGATCACCTTCACAAAGGACCTGTGGTGTGTGTGGCTGAGACACCTGAGCAGCTACACGTTCCGGATGCAGCCTGTCCAATTTAGTCACGAGCCGACGACCCCAGCGGAGTTCGGCCGGGCACTTACCCGTGGCAGTGCACGGAGTAGTACGGTGTGCCAAAAGAAAGTCAGCCAACCTGTGATGCCTGTTGCCGTAGGTCAGCTTCTTGAGGGCGTCCTTGGTGATGCGGACCATCCGTTCAGCCAGACCGTTGGTGGAAGGATGGAAAGGAGCTGAAGCAGCGTGGTGGATCATGTTGGTCCGGAGAAATGCCTGAAACTCAGTAGAAGTAAATTGAGGACCGTTATCCGACACTAGAACATCTGGCAACCCGTGTGCAGCAAAAATGCTCCTCAACACCTGGATAGTCTTGGCAGCTGTGGTAGAAGACACAGGCACGACCTCCAGCCATTTGGAATGGCTATCAACAACAACCAGGAAGAATTGACCCTGAAAGGGCCCAGCGTAATCTACATGTATTCGAGACCATGGAGTGGTGTTTCCTCCCACCTGTGTACAGGGGCCTGGGGCATTTCAGGTCTGGACTGTTGGCAGGTATGACATCCATGTACTTGGGACTCGATGGCCCTGTCAATGCCAGGCCACCACAGATGGCTGCGAGCAAGCGCCTTCATCCTTACAATTCCAGGGTGACCCTCATGTAATGAGACCAAGATTCTAGCCCTCAATGAGGCCGGGATCACAACTCTCGATCCCCATAGGAGGCAACCATTGAAAGTGGACAACTCGTGCCTCTTGACCCAAAACATTGAAATTCCTCTGCAGGGCACCTGTCAGGCCACCCAGAGAGAACCCATGACAGCACGCATTTGAGCGTGTGGTCAGTGGCAGTTTCAGCAGCCACATCCCTAGCATTGAGGGGGCATTCAGGCAACTCCTGAATTGACAATATGTGTACAGCAGGAGCGGGATCAGGCTCCACAGTAGGTAATGGCAGCCTACTCAAAGCATCTGCATGACCCATTTTCTTGCCAGGCTTATGGACCAGTGAATAGTCATAAGCTGAGAGGAAGATGGACCAACGGAGCATCCGAGGGGATAGGATATGAGGAGTTTGTTTGGGGGTGGTAAATAGCCCCAGTAAAGGCTTGTGGTCCATAAAGACCGTAAAATGGCGGCCATAAATGAAATCATGGAACTTTTTAATACCAGCCACCAGAGCCAAAGCTTCCCTATCAATTTGAGCATAGTTGCGCTCAGCAGCAGATAAAGTCCTAGAGTAGTAAGCCACAGGGACCTGAGTCCCATCAGCCGTCAAATGGCTAAGAACAGCACCCACACCGTAGGGTGAGGCATCACAAGCCAGGCACACTGGCAACTGCTCATTAAAATGAGCCAACACCGCATTGGATGTAAGCAAAGCTTTGACCTCATTGAAACTGGCCTCATGGACCTTGGTCCAGCGCCAACACGCATTCTTGTCGAGGAGTCTGTGCAATGGTTCAGCAATAGCAGCTTTGTGAGGTAGAAAAGCATGATAGAAATTCAACAAGCCCAAGAAGGCTTGCAATTCGCCCTTAGACTTGGGGCTTGGAGCCTTCTGAATAGCTTTGAGCTTAGCATCAGATGGGTGAATACCCTGTGCATCTATCTTAAAACCTAAGAACTCAGTGGATTGAACACCAATATTACATTTGTCCTGTTTTAGTTTAAGACCTGCCTTCCGGAAACGAAACAAAACGGCCTTTAACCGCTCAGCCAGCACTTGTGGAGAGTCACCTGCGATGAGAACATCATCAAAGTAAGGACATACACCAGGAATACCCCTCAGGGTGTTTTCCATCACACTTTGAAAAATGCCAGGAGCGACATTCACCCCAAACTGTAACCTCTTCACCCTGAACGCTCCCCGATGGGTCTCAGCTGCAGCATCATCAACAGGCAGCTGTTGATATGCCTGAGCCAAATCAAGCTTAGCAAAAAAATTTCCTTCCTTAAGGGAAGCTAAAATGTGGCTCACTACAGGCACAGGAGAAGCATGTTGCTGTAGGGCCTTGTTTAGAGTGCATTTGTAGTCAGCACAAATCCGGATGTCCCCGTTTGCTTTTAAAGGCGTTACAATGGGGGTTTCCCATGGGCTGGAATCTACAGGCTCTAGAATACCTTGCTGGAGCAACTTGTCCAGCTCAGTGTCGATCTTGCTCTTAAGAGCGAATGGTACCCTCCTAGGCTTAATCCTGATGGGCTGTACCGTTGGATCCAACTTAAGTGAAACAGGAGGTCCCGTGTAGGACCCAAGTTCAGAGCTGAACACATCTGCAAACTCCTTGCATACGTCAGCAAGGGTCTGTGTTTGCAATTTATTCAGTCCAGTTACCTGAATTCCCAAGGCCTCAAACCAATCGAGTCTGATGAGACTCGTACGCTCACCCCCTACAACCAACACGTCTAGGGGGCCTGCAAAATTCTTGTACTGTACACTAAGGGTGGCCTCCCCCTTAACGCACAGTTTAGAATTTTGGAAATCCGTAAGGATTACATTAGAGGGCCTTAGGGAAACTTTCTGGCCACTGCTGCTGCAGATTTTGTGAAATGTATTGAGGGAAATTATGGATAGGGCAGACCCTGTGTCAAGTTCCATTGATAATGGAATTCCCTGCAATTTCACTTTAAGTGTTAGTTTCTTTTTAAGGGATTTGTGTGTGCCTATTCTTAAAATGTTCTGGCGTGTTGCACAGAACCCACCCTGTTTTGGCTGGGCACCCTGGTACCTTTCAGATTCAATTCTTCCTTCGGTTGTACCTTCTGTCGACCCAGGCAGACCGCAGCAATGTGGCCCTTCTTCCCGCACGCTCGGCAAATGGCGGAACGGAACCGGCATTCAGCTCGCTTGTGGCGTCCGTCGCATCCGAGGCAACGAAGCTCAGCTGGGCCCTTGTCCTGACGATCCTTGGACTTTCTTCCAGCAGCTTGGTAAAGCTTGTCCACCTCTTCTTCAGGATCTTCGTCCGACTCCTCGCGCACGTCTTCCTTGTGAATAGTGGCGGTCTCAGGAGTGTTTTTCTTGGGCCGCATGTTCTTGACTGCCCCGCCGGCAGCTTCTTCAGTCGAAACCTCTCGCAGAGCATCTTGGAAGGAAACATCTTCCCTGGCGAACAGTCTCTGCTGCAATTCTGTGTTTCTCAGTCCGCATACAAAACGATCGCGAAGCCTTTCTTCTAAGTCCTTGAAGTCGCACGGTTTAGCTGCTCTTCTCAAGGCCGCAACGTAGTCTTTTGCTGATTCTCTTTTTTTTTTTTAGTATAAATTTTTATTATTTTCATCATAAAAAAGAAACACATCACAAGTACATCACAAT